>NC_091982.1:246421826-246721826 GCF_044704955.1 Pristiophorus japonicus
CCCCCCCCCCCCACCCCCCCCTTCCCCCCAACCCCCCTCCTCTTCCCCCACCCCCTCTTCCCCCCTCCTCTTCCCCCCCCCTCCCCCCCTCCTCTTCCCCCCTCCTCTTCCCCCCCCTCCTCTTCCCCCCCTCCTCTTCCCCTCCTCCTCTCTCCCTCCCTCCCTCTCCCTTCCCCCCTCCCCCCTCTCTCTCCCTCCCCCCTCCCCCCCCCTCTCTCTCTCTCCCTCCCCCCCTCTCTCTCCCTCCCCCCCTCTCTCTCTCTCTCTCTCTCTCTCTCTCCCTCCCCCCCCTCCCCCTCTCTCTCTCTCTCTCTCTCCCCTCCCGCTCAGCGGCACGAACGGCTGCAGAATTCTCCCTGGCTGAAGCACTTTCACACAGGTAGGAAGATGGTTTATTTAATCTTTTCTTGGCTTATAAATGCTTATTCAGGTTGGATTTATTTGTATAATATTTGTAGAAGTATAAATAAGGATTTATTGTCGAATTTAATGAGTTCCCTTCCCCCCACCTCGTTCTGGACGCCTAATTTGTAACCTGCGCCTGATTTTTTAATGTGTAGAACAGGTTTTTTCAGTTCTACAAAAATCTTCACTGGCTCCATTCTACTTTAGTTTGGAGTACATTTTCACACTGGAAACTTTCAAATCAGGCGTCAGTGGCCGGACACGCCCCCTTTTGAAGAAAAAAATTCTGTTCTAAACTAGAACTGTTCTACCTGACTAGAACTGCAGAAAAAAAATGTGGAGAATTGCGATTTCTAAAATAGTCCGTTCTCCACCAGTTGCTCCTAAAAATCAGGCGCGAATCATGTGGAAACTTGGGCCCTATGTCTTTCCTTTTTTCTCTCTCCCTCACTCAGGGTTTAGACAGCATGTGACACACATCCACACACTCACACATACGCTCACACACACACATACGCTCACACACACTCACTCATACACATACACATACACACACACATATGCTCACATACACATACGCTCACACACACTCACTCACACACACTCAATCACACACATACACACACATACACATACACACACACGCTCACACACACACACACACTCACGCACACTCAATCACACACATACACATACACACACACACACGCTCACACACACACACACACACATTCACATTCACATTCACTCACACACACACACACTCACACACATGCTCAATAGTGTAAGCCATATGATAGTGGATCAGTTGCCTGTTACATACCCACAAGAATTTCATTCCCATTGAAGTTAACTTTGACGGAAAGCAATATGGGGAGAAATGTATAATGGCCGTCCGATCCAAGAGCATCCACTATTGCTCAATGTTAAATGGTCCACTCAGACACAGCACTGATCGAGTTGAACATGACAGGTGCAAAGCCCACGCTAGAAAATGTTCATTAATACTTTATCGCAGACCACGTCTTTGCTGCCTGACTGCATGATGTAAGTATAAATCTGTACCAGATACTCAAATAGCATTGGAAGGCCCAGCAGCAGGCATTGAGAATTGATTGAGATGTGCAGTGCTGCCTCCTAACCAACCCCACTGTCATTAGCCACACTTGTGGCTTTTCAAGTTGTGATGAGACATAAAGACCTATTGTGAGTATAGCAAGCACCTTATAACAATGAGGCTTTTATTCAAGTTCTCTCATTAGGAACCTGGTGAGTCAAAGATCATGAGCATGCACTCAGGGTAAGTATTGTGTCTGAACTCACAGAATAATAGGAGCGGTTTGATCAGAGTCCGGTCATTTGTTTTGGGTCCCTTTGTCGGGTGTGCTCTTTATGTTGACTTGTCCTGCTATGCCCCTTCAAATTGTCCCGTAGTCTTTGCTGATGGGTGAATGCTAGTTTCATTGAGGGGTACAATGGACATGATCTTCACCGCGCGACATCTACAAGAAAAATGCAGGGAACTGCACCAACCCCTGTACGTGGCCTTCTTTGACCTCACAAAGGTCTTGACACTGTCAACTGCGAGGGACAATGGAGCATCCTCCTCCGTTTCGGCTGCCCCCAAAGGTTTGTCACCATCCTCTGCCTGCTCCATGATGATATGCAAGCCGTGATCCTGACCAATGAATCCACCACAGACTCAATCCATGTCCGGACCGAGGTCAAGCAGGACTCTGTCATCGCAACAATGCTCTTCTCGATCTTCCTCGCTGCCATGCTCCATCTCGCTATCAACAAGCTCCCCGCTGGAGTGGAACTAAACTAAAGAACCAGAGGGAACCTGTTCAACCTTCATCGCCTCCAGGCTAGATCCAAGACCGTCCCATCCTCTGTTGTCAAACCAGTACGCGGACAATGCTTGCATCTGCGCACACTCAGAGGCCGAACTCCAAGCCATCGTCAACACATTCACCGAGGCGTATGAAAGCATGGGCCTTATGCTAAACATCCATAAGACAAAGGTCCTCCACCAACCTTCCCCCCCACACAGCACTGCCCCCAATCATCAAGATCCATGGCGGGGCCCTCGACAACGTGGACCACTTTCCATACCTCGGGAGCCTACTATCAGCAAGGGCAGGCATCGCCGACGAGGTCCAGCACTGCCTCCAGTGCAACAGCACAGCCTTCGGTCGCCTGAGGAAGAGAGTGTTTGAAGATGAGGATCTCAAATCTGGCACCAAGCTGATGGTCTACAGGGCAGCAGTGATACCCGCCCTCCTATATGGCTCAGACGTGGACTATGTACAACAAGCACCTCAAATCACTGGAGAAGTACCATCAGCGCTGCCTCCGCAAAATCCTGCAAATCCCCTAGGAGGATAGGCGCACCAACATCAGTGTTCTCACTCGGGCCAACATCCCCAGCATCGAAGCACTGACCACACTCGACCAGCTCCGTTGGGCGGGCCACATCATCTGCATGCCCGACACAAGACTCCCTAAGCAAGCGCTCTACTCGGAACTCCTATACGGCAAGCGAGCCCCAGGTGGGCAGAGGAAACATTTCAAGGACACCCTCAAAGCCGCCTTGATAAAGTGCAACATCCCCACCGGCACCTGGGAGTCCCTGGCCAAAGACCGCCCTAAGTGGAGGAAGAGCATCCGGGAGGGCGCTGAGCACCTCGAGTCTCATCGCCGAGAGCGTGCAGAAACCAAGCGCAGGCAGCAGAAGGAGCGTGCAGCAAACCAGTCCCACCCACCCTTTCCTTCAACCACTCTCTGCCCCACCTGTGACAGAGACTGTAATTCCCGTTTTGGACTGTTCAGTCACCTGAGAACTCACTTTTAGAGTGGAAGCATGTCTTCCTCGGTTTTGAGGGACTGCCTATGATGATGATGAGTTTCTTTGATTCCCAGCTTCCTCCTCCTGTGCACTCCGGACTATTACTAGATCTGGGGAGGGGAGAGGGGTTTATAAGACAACTAGTGTTGCAAATGCCAGTCAGACGTGTTCCCGTGTTCCGCATCGAGCAAAAAAAGAAAAACTAATATTTATATAGCACCTTTCATGACCACCAGATGCCTCAAAGCACTTTACAGCCAATGAAGTATTTTTGCAGTGTGGTCACTGTTGTGGGAAACGCAGCAGCCAAATTGCGCACAGCAAGCTCCCACAAACAGCAATGTGATAATGACCAGATAATCTGTTTTAGTGATTTTGGCTGAGGGATAAATATTAGCCCAGGGCACCAGGGAGAACTCCCCTGCTCTTCTTCGAAATAGTGCCATGGGATCTTTTACATCCACCTGAGAGAACAGATGGGGCCTCCGATTAACGACTCATCCAAAAGACGGCACCTCCGACAGTGCAGCACTCTCTCAGCACTGCACTGGGAGTGTCAGCCTAGATTTATGTGCTCATGTCCCTGGAGTGGAATTTGAGCCCACAACCTTCTGACTCAGAGGTGAGAGTGCTGCCCACTGAGCTACAACTAACCCCAACACTGATTCCCACTCCCCACCCAGCACCCCTTCACTCCAAACAACCTGGAAATGAATGATATTGGGCATCCCCGACCATTAGCGGCAGGTGGGGGTATAACTCGAAGAGCCAGCCAATGCAGGGAGCGGCGCAAGCTGGCCAAGAAGTGCGACCACTTCTACAAGGGCGACTGGACTGATGTCACTGGGGACCAAGCAGCCTATTGGAGCGCCATCCGAGCCCTGCGAGGGAGGCGTTAGATGCCCAGTGTAGGGCAGTGTTGGAGCCCAGCGAGGGCGGCGTTCGAGCCCGGGGGGTGGGGGTGCGTTCAAGCCCCGGGCGGGGGAGCATTCAAGCCCGGGGGTGGGGAACATTCGAGCCCAAGAGGGAGGGGGTTATTTGAGCTCAGGGCAGGGGGGGGGCGGCATTTGAGTCCGGGGGGCGGCGTTGGAACCCGGGGGGGGGGGGGGTGTTCAAGCCCGGGTTGGGGGGGGGGGTGGCGTTCGAGCCCAGGGGGTGGGGGGGGGGCGTTCGAGCCCGGGGGTGGGGGGGAGGGGTGTGGCCGTTTGAGCCCAGTGGGAAGCGGCGCAGCATTTACCAGCAGTGGGGTTGGTGCTCAAGGGATGTGCAACAGAGCAGGTCTCCAGTCACCTTGGTCAATCCTCGCCACTGTCAAGCCTGTGTAGTGGCTGATCTGCAACGGTCACCACATGGTAAATAAATCATGCACAGGCATCTTCCACCCTTTAAGATGTAACTCATTGTAACTGCTGTGAACCCATCTTTTATGGTGTGAAGAGCGTCATCCTGGACACGGGGGACTGCCTAGCAGTAGCATTGGGTATCATGTTGCCCTGGATGACTGGGAAGTAATTCTTGGGCACTCAGTCGTTCTCTAGGTAGCTGCCAGTTTGGAAAGGTTCGGCCTGAGGAAGCCTGTCAGCTGAAATTACAGGGAGGGAGCTGGCCCTGAACTTCACTGTCAGTGCTTTTAGTTTTAGTAATTACATGTTGGGCTTTGCGGAGACGCCACACCTGTTTTTGGGAATTAAATGAATTTCTGCAATGTGTGAAGGTGTCCTGGCGTGTGCAGACTACACAGGGTAGCTTTGATATGTGGCCAGGGAGCAATGTCATTGGACCAATGTAAGTACATTGCTTGGACACTGACAATTCTCTGTGCACATGTTATGAGCCTTTCGAATGATGTCATGTGTAAAACCGAACGCAATGCTGGCAAGTGTCAATGTTTGCCTACCTTCAATCCACATACATCTTTAGTCATCTAAAACTCTGCCGCTCGTAGGCTAACTCGCACCAAATCCCGTTCCTCCATCGTCCCCTGTGCTGAAACCCTCATCCGCTCCTTTGTTACCTCTGGACTTGACTATTCCAACACACTCCTGGCTGGCCTCCCACATTCTACCCTACATAAACTAGCGGTCATCCAAAACTCGACAGCCCGTATCCTGACTTGCATCAAGTCACGATCACCCATCACTACTATGCTCACTGACCTACATTGGCTCCCAGTTAAGCAATGCCTTGATTTCAAAATTCTCATCCTTGTTTACAAATCCCTCCATGGTCTCATCCCTCCCCATCTCTGTAATCTCCTCCAGGCCCACAACCCCCTGAGATATCTGCACTCCTCTAATTCTGCCCTCTTGAGCATTCCTGATTATAATCACTCAACCATTGGGGGCCATGCCTTCAGCGGCCTGGGCCTCAAACTCTGGAACTCCCTCCCTAAACCTCTCTGCCTCGCTACCTCTCTTACCTCCTTTAAGACGCCCCTTAAACCTACCTCTTTGTCCAAGCTATTGGTCAACTGCCGTAATTTATTCTTATGTGGCTCGGTGTCAAATTTTTGTCTTGTAACACTCCTGCGAAGCACCTTGGAATGTTTTACTATGTTAAAGACGCAAGTAGTTGTTGTTGTTGTTGTTGTTGTTGTTGTGCTTGCTGACCAACATTGGCTCCTGGTCCAGCAACGCCCCAATTTAAAAATTCTCATCCTAGCTTTCAATTCCCTCCAGGGCCCTCGCCCCTCCCTATCTCTGTGACCTCCTGCAGCAACCCTAATTCTGGCCGATTGTGTAATGCTCCATTTCTCGAGTGTTGGCTGTGGCTTAGTGGGTGACTCTCTCACCTCTGAGTCAGAAGGTCACAGTTTCAAGGCTCACAGTTTCAAGGCTCACTCCAGAGATTTTGAGCACGTGATCTAGGCTGAGCCTTGCAGGGCAGTACTGAGGGAGCGCTGCACTGTTGGAGGTGCATTAGATATCACATTAAATTGAAGTGCTGTCTGCTCTCTCAGCTGGATATTAAAGGTCTGTGCAGTCCATGTGGTGAAGGTGCTCCCACGGCGCTGTTAGGGAGGGAGCTTCAGGATTTTGATCCAGCGACGATGAAGGAACGGTCGAGATATTTCCAAGTCAGGATGGTGTGTGACTTGGAGGGGAGTGTGAAGGTGATGGTGTTCCCATGTACCTGCTGCCCTTGTCCTTTTAGGTGGTGGAGGTCGGGGGTTTGGGAGGTGCTGCAGAAGAAGCCTTGGCGAGTTGCTGCATCTTGTAGATGGTGCACACTGCAGCCATGATGCGCCGGGGGTGGAGGGAGTGAATGTATAAAGTGGTGGATGGGCTGCTGATCAAGCGGTCCTTCATAGTAAATCATTCATTGTGAAGCGCTTAAAGAATGGTTCTGGGAGGCATGGTGAGGCTTTGTACAAGTCTTTTCTTTTGCTCTTCTCCCCTGGACTGCGGAGGGTGCAGTCAAGAGCTTGTCGGGCAGAAAGTGAAATGTACGTTCCATCCACGGCATTGACTTGCTTTGGATGAAAGAGCAGCGAGACAGAGACAACATAAAGAAAATCAAGTCGTGCAACATTTCGTGTTTTATTAATTTGCTGAGCGGCACCTCCTACAGAGAAAGTGATGACAGAAAGTGTTGAGGTGAAGGAATGCTTAAACGCGTTGGTGTCAGTCTGGTAATAAGTCAATCCCTGGGCTCTGCTCCAACCACACTGGATCACCGAGCTGGAAGGGTTCAGCTCCACCTCCAAATCATTGCGGTACAAAGAACTTGCATTTGTATAGCTCCTTTCAACAACAACAATATAGAATGATGTCCCAAGCTGCTTCGCAGGAGCGATTATCAAACAAAATTTGATATCGAGACACATAAAGAGATTTAAGATGGCCAAAAGCAACGTCAAACTGGTAAATTTTAAGGAGCGAGAGGTGGAGAGGTTTAGGGAGGGAGTTCCAGAGCTCGGGGCCCAGGCAGCTGAAGGCAAGGCCGCCAATGTCGGAGCGATGGAAATCAGGGATGTACAAGAGGCCAGAATTGGAGGAGCGCAGAGATATCGGGGATTGTGGAGCTTCAGGAGGTTACAGAGATAGGGAGGAGTGAAGCCTTGATTTGAAAACAAGGATGAAAAGTTTAAAATTGAGGCGTTGATAGACAGGGAGCCAATTTAAATCTTCTAGTAGAGAGGTCATAGGTGAACAGGACTTGGTGCGAATTAGGATAACACATTTTGAATTTCAGGTTTATGGACTCAGGACGTCCCAAAGCATTGTACTTTTGAAATGTAGTCACTGTTGTAGTGCAGGAAATGTGGCAGGTAATTTGCAGGTGTGGTCGCACACCACCTGTACATTCAGTGAGTTACGGAAGATCTCAGGATTGTTGTTTTATAAATGGTGATTGGAATGTTTAATGTTTGCTGTTGTCTCTCATTTCAGTTTTGGGGCTTTGGTATGGAAGGGCCAATTGTTGTGGTGATGGGGACATCCAGAGGAATCGGGAAGTGGGATGGGAATCAGTGGAAACGAGCTCTGATGAGATGGTTGCGGACCTCACTTGCAGGATCGCGATGGAGTCACTGCCTCCTCCGTCGCGGCTGTTGCTGCTCCTGCTCCTCCTCGTCTTCCTCCTGCTCCTCCTCCTCCTGATCCACCCCTTGGTCCTCCTCGTCCTCCTTCTCTTGCTCCTCCTCCTGCTCCTCCTGGTCCTCCTCCTGAGGTGGTGCCTGGTGGCAATGGCTGTGTCCTCAAGATGGCAAGGTGGTGCAGCAGGCAGCAGACGATGCCGAATAGGGACACCTGCTCGGCCAAGTTTTGGAGGACTCCGCCCGAGTGGTTAAGGCAGCGGAACCATTGCTTGAGCACTCTGATGGTCTGCTCAATGATGCTCCTGGTGGCAGCATGGCTCTCATTGTATGAGTGCTGGGCAGGAGTGGTGGGGTTATGGAGGGGAATCAGGAGCTAGGCGGAGAGCAGATAGCTCTTGTCTCCCAGCAGCCAGCTGCGAACTTGATGTGGTGGCTGCAGCAGAGTTGGTGCAGGATGAAGGCATCGTGGCAGTTGCCAGGGTAGCGGGCATTGACGGTGAGGATTCTGCGTGTGTGGTCGCACACCAGCTGCACATTCAGTGAGTTACGGAAGATCTCAGGATTGTGATGCAGTGCCCGCAAAGCGACGTGGGTGCAGTCTTTGTCTCCACCACATACCCTCCGTCGGAGCAGGAGGTCTAGCGCCAACACAGCTCCCATGAAACAAGATAAATGTTGGGGAATCGAATCTGCCCTGAATTAACCAAAGCAATGCTTAAGAGCCAGGACAGTCCTTGAGGTGAAACCCGCTACAATCCTTGCAACAGGCGCTCTGCCTATTGGTCAACAAGCTGGAAATAATAATGGCCGACAGGAAAGTTCTTGACAAGATTGCGCCATTAAATAGCGATTCTCTAACCACCTTCCACTTGCAGCTGTCATTCACAGCGCCAGGCAGGAGCTGAGAGGAGAGGCCGAATTTATGTTGGGGGGGGGAGGCGGTAACAAGGCGGTGCACACGGCAATGATGGCATCATCACTGGGCACCCCCGAACGGTGGTAACACATCTGCAAAAACGAGGCCGATTTCGCTGGGGATGATCGCCCGGGCGAAATCGCCATTGCGTCCCGTTAGCACCCCGGAGCAGCTGACGACAGACGCAGAATTGGCCATTTCGGCCCCTCTGTTTGCTGGTTGCTGAATAAATAGACTTTGTTTGCTGTCAGTCCAACCGTCAGTCCCGGCCTGCTGCCAGTTCATTGGCTGACACAATGGTGTCAATACTCAACAACAACAACTTATATTTATATAGCAGCTTTAACATAATAAAACATCCAAGGTGTTTCAGAGAAGCGTTCGCCAATAAACCCTCTCTCCATATTTATAAATGATCTGGTGGAGGATACTCGATATGCTGGTGATGATATCACGTTACATGCCAGTGAGAGACAGACGTGCAATTATAATAATATTAACTATTATTTATATAGCGCCTTTAAGGTAGTAAAACGTCCCAAGGCGCTTCACAACAATTTTACAACATGTTAGATATTGACCATTGAGGGAAAGAGAGCAAAAGCGTGAGCAGGAAGTGTAAAAAGAGGTTAAAGGCTCGGGTCTGAATGCGCACACAGATAGACACAGGCGAAAAAACTAAAAGAAAAGAAATTCAAATTACATTGTAAATAATACAATAAGGAGTATACAATAGTAAAACCAGTATAATAAAGATTAATTATAATTAAACAAAATTAAATAATTATATCATAATTATAAATTAAGTTAAAATTAGAAAATCAGCAATTGAAGCAAATTAAATCAGTTATTAGCTTTCTTTAAGATCCATTCCCTGTCCAGTGATTCAAGTAACATGGAAGGACCAATCACTGTCCTTCATCCTCAACCTTCCTTACCACATCTCTCAAAAAATATCCCAATGTGATTCACCTACAAATAATTACTTGCTTTTCAAGTGGTGTGTAGTAACTGTTGTTATATAGGCTATATGGGGACAGCAAGATCCCACAAACAGCACTGAGATGAAACAGCAATGGATCCACTTTTGGTGATATTGGTTCAGGGCTCTGCATTGGCCAGGTCACCAAGAGAGTGTCTTACTCTTCTTTTGAATATTGGCATGGCATGATTAACATTCACCTGAACAAGCAGCAAGGGACTCAGTTTAATATCTAGCAAGAAAGAAAGAAAGATCTGTATTTGTATAGCGCCTTTCATGACTTCAGGAGGTTCCAAGGCTCTTCACAGTCAATGAAGTACTTTCGGAGTGTAGTTACTGTTGTAATGTGGGAAACGTGGCAGCCAATTTCGCACATAGCAAGCTCCCACACACAGCAATGCGATAATGTTTTTTTCAGTGATGTTGATTGAGAGATAAATATTGGCCAGGACACCAGGAATAACTCCCCTGCTCTTCTATGAAATAGTGCCATGGAACCTTATAACCTCCACCTGAGAGAGCAGACGGGGCCTCGGTTTAACGCCTCATCCAAACAATGCCATGGGACGTTTCATTACGTTAAAGGCGTTATATAAATGCAAGTTGTTGTTGTTACTGGAGTGCATGGGTTGGACATTGTAGGGAACAATTGTGAAAATTCTTTCTCTTCTATTTAAGAATGTCCCAAGTTTATGCTTCAGCTATCTTGAAAAGATTTATTGATCTGGCAGCATGTCATCATCACAGGCAGTCCCTCAAAATCGAGGAAGACTTGCCTTCCACGCCAAAAATGAGTTCTCAGGTGATTGAACAGTCCAATGTGAGAATTACAGTCTCTGTCACAAGTGTGACAGACAGTGGTTGAAGGAAAGGGTGGGTGGGGAGTCTGGTTTACCATACGTTCCTTCCGCTGTCTGCGCTTCTATTCTGCATGCTCTCGGCGACGAGACTCAAGGTGCTTAGCATCCTGCCGAATGCTCTTCCTCCACTTGGACCAGGGACTCCCAGGCGGATGTTGCACTTTATCAAGGAGGCTTTGAGGGTGTCCTTGAAATGTTTCCTCTGCCTTCCTACGGCTCGCTGTCTTGTAGGAGTCCCGAGTAGAGTGCTTGCTTTGGGAGTCTTGTGTCAGTCATGCAAACAATGTGGCCTGCCCAACGGAGCTGGTCGAGTGTGGTCAGTGCTTCGATGCTGGGGATGTTGGCCTGATCGAGAACACTAACATTGGTGCGTCTGTCCTCCAGAGGATTTGCAGGATTTTGTGGAGACATCGTTGGTGGTAATTTTCCAGCGATTTGAGGTGCCTACTGTATATGGTCCACGTCTCTGAGCCAGGGCGGGTATCACTACAGCCCTATAGACCATAAGCTTGGTGCCAGATTTGAGGGCCTGGTCTTTGAACACTCTCGTCCTCAGGCGACCGAAGGCACACTGGAGGAGGTGTTGGACCTCGTTGTCGATGTCTGCCCTTCCCGAGGTAGGGAAAGTGGTCAACATTGTCCAGGGCCGCACTGTGGATAGAAACATAGAAACATAGAAAATAGGTGCAGGAGTAGGCCATTCGGCCCTTCGAGCCTTCACCACCATTCAATAAGATCATGGCTGATCATTCACCTCAGTACCCCTTTCCTGCTTTCTCGCCATAACCCTTGATCCCTTTAGCCGTAAGGGCCATATCTAACTCCCTCTTGAATATATCCAATGAACTGGCATCAACAACTCTCTGCGGTATGGAGTTCCACAGGTTAACAACTCTCTGAGTGAAGAAGTTTCTCCTCATCTCAGCCCTAAATGGCTTACCCCTTATCCTAAGACTGTGTCCCCTGGTTCTGGACTTCCCCAACATCGGGAACATTCTTCCTGCATCTAACCTCTCCAGTCCCATCAGAATTTTATATGTTTCTATGAGATCCCCTTTCATCCTTCTAAACACCAGTGAATAAAGGCCCAGTCAATCCAATCTCTCCTCATATGTCAGTCCAGCCATCCTGGGAATCAGTCTGGTGAACCTTCGCTGCACTCCCTCAATAGCAAGAACGTCCTTCCTCAGATTAGGAGACCAAAACTGAACACAATATTCCAGGTGAGGCCTCACTAAGGTCCTATACAACTGCAGTAAGACCTCCCTGCTCCTATACTCTTCACCGCCTGCTATACTTGCATGCCAACTTTCAATGACTGATGTACCATGACACCCAGGTCTCGTTGCACCTCCCCTTTTCCTAATCTGCCGCCATTCAGATAATATTCTGCCTTTGTGGTTTTTCCCCCAACGTGGATAACCTCACATTTATCCACATTATACTGCATCTGCCATGCATTTGCCCACTCCCCTAACCTTTCCAAGTCACCCTGCAGCCTCTTATCATCCTCTTCTCAGCTCACACCGCCACCCTGTTTAGTGTCATCTGCAAACTTGGAGATATTACAATTCCTTCATCCAAATCATTAATGTATATTGTAAATAGCTGGGGTCCCAGACTGAGCCCTGCAGCACTCCACGAGTCACTGCCTGCTGCCTGCCATTCTGAAAAGGACACGCTTATCCTGACTCTCTGCTTCCTGTCTGTCAACCAGTTCGTTATCCACATCAGTACATTACCCCCAATACCATGTGCTTTAATTTTGCACATCAATCTCTTGTGTGGGATCTTGTCAAAAGCCTTTTGAAATTCCAAATACACCACATCCACTGGTTCTCCCTTGTCCACTCTACTAGTTGCATCCTCAAAAAATTCCAGAAGATTTGTCAAGCATGATTTCCCTTTCATAAATCCATGTTGACTTGGACCGATCCTGTCACTGCTTTCCAAATACGCTGTTATTTCATCTTTAATAATTGATTCCAACATTTTCCCCACTACTGATGTCAGGCTAACCGGTCAATAATTGCCCGTTTTCTCTCTCCCTCCTTTTTTAAAATGTGGTGTTATGTTAGCTACCCTCCAGTCCATAGGAACTGATCCAGAGTCGATAGACTGTGGAAAATGATCACCAATGCATCCACTATTTATAGGGCCACTTCCTTAAGTACTCTGGGATGCAGACTATCAGGCCCCGGGGATTTATTGGCCTTCAATCCCATCAATTTCCCTAGCACAATTTCCCGCATAATAAGGATATCCTTCAGTTCCTCCTTCTCACTAGACTCTCAGTCCCCTTGTACTTCCGGAAGGTTATTTGTGTCTTCCTTAGTGAAGGCAGGACCAAAGTATTTGTTCATCTGGTCTGCCATTTCTTTGTTCCCCATTATAAATTCACCTGAATCTGACTGCAAGGGACCTACGTTTGTCTTCACTAATCTTTTTCTCTTCACATATCTATAGAAGCTTTTGCAGTCAGTTTTTATGTTTCTGGCAAGCTTCCTCTCACACTTAATTTCCCCCTCCTAATTAAACCCTTTGTCCTCCTCTGCTGAATTCTAAATTTCTCCCAGTCCTCAGGTTTGCTGCTTTTTCTGGCCAATTTATATGCCACTTCCTTGGATTTAACACTATCCTTAATTTCCTTTGTTAGCCACGGTTGAGCCACCTTCCCCGTTTTATTTTTACTCCAGACAGGGATGTACAATTGTTGAATGTGATCTTTATCCATGTGACCTTTAAATGTTTGCCATTGCCTATCCACGGTCAACCCTTTACATATCATTTGCCAGTCTATTCTAGCCAATTCACGTTTCATACCATCGAAGTTACCTTTCCTTAAGTTCAGCACCCTAGTCTCTGAATTAACTGTGTCACTCTCCATCTTAAGAAAGAATTCTACCATAATATGGTCACTCTTCACCAAGGGGCCTCACACAACAAGATTGCTAATTAGTCCTTTCTCATTACACATCACCCAGTCTAGGATGGTCAGGGGCAGGGGGGGTGGGGGGGCAGTGCTGTGTGGCGGGGTCAGGTTGGTGGAGGACCTTTGTCTTACGGATGTTTAGCGTAAGGCCCATGCTTTTGTATGCCTCGGTGTAGATGTTGACGATGACTTGGAGTTCAGCCTCTGAATGTGTGCAGACGCAAGCGTCGTCCGCGTACTGTTGCTGAACGACAGAGGATGGGACAGACTTGGATTGGCAGCATGTCGGAGCTCACTCACAGTGCATGGTTGAAATGACAATTGTGGCAGGTCATTGATTTAGTATTTGTAAATCAACTGATGTTCATTTAGCTTCCTCGCCCTGACAGGGCCCATACCAATGTTCCTGTCAAGAATAGCATCTCTGTACTGAGGTGGTTGATATTAGCGGGCGGTGGTCACTGGGTTAGGGAGGCAAACGTCCAACACTCCCAGGGCAGGTACAGCATGGGTAAGATACAGAGTAAAGCTTCCTCTACACTCTCCCATCAAACACTCCCAGGGCAGGTACAGCACGGGGTTAGATACAGAGTAAAGCTCCCTCTACACTGTCCCATCAAACACTCCCAGGGCAGGTACAGCACGGGTTAGATACAAAGTAAAGCTCCCTCTACACTGTCCCATCAAACACTCCCAGGGCAGGTACAGAGGCAGGTTAAAAGCACTTTTACTTTGCCTACTTCCCACTTTGCCTTTGTAGGGCGATGACATCAATGTTCCCCTCGCTCTTTCAGGTTTCAGTTGGATCTCACTCGGCTGTTCTGAGACCCCAGTTTCATAAGAGAATGTAATCTCAGGGAACATCTCCCCATTTTAACTGTGCTGAAACTGATAGCACATTTGGAGAACCATTGGTTCATGTTTTTGTGTGTCTACAAACGCGGTTGAAATCCCAAACCTGGGTGCCAATCACACTGTGGAACGCAGCCAATGGGGGAATCACCTCATGGCCATTCAATGGCTGTTCAACTATAACAGCAACAACTTGTGTTTATATAGCATCATTTATGTAGTAAAAAGTCCCAAGGGGCTCCACTGGAACGTTATCAAAAATGTGACACCAAGGCACATAAGGGGAGATTGGAACAAGTGACCAAAGGCTTGATCAAAGAGGTTGGTTTTTAAGGAGTGCCTTAAATGAGGAGAGACAGGTAGAGAGGAGGAGAGGTTTAGGGAGGGAGTTCCAGAGCTTGGGGCCCAAGCAAAAGATAGCATGGCCGTTGACAGTGCAGCGATTAACGTTGGGGGTGCTAAGAAGGTCACATTTGGAGGAGTGTAGAGATCTCGGCGGTTTGTGGGGCTGGAGGAGGTTACAGAGAGAGGGAAAGGGTGAGGCCATGGAGGGATTTGAAAACCAGGATGAAATCTGTCCCATTATTGTAAGCACCCCAACCGTTTCACTAATGTCCTTAAGGGGAGGATGCTTTTCATCCTTCTCTGATCTGGGCCTAACTGCTGGTAGGAGTTTGATACAACTGACTGGCTCGCTAGGCCACTTTAGAGGGCAACTGAGAGTCACCAACGTTGGTGTGCAATTGGAGTCACATATCGGCCCAGCCCGGGTAAGGACGGCAGGTTTCCTTCCCTAAAGGATATTAGTGAACCGGATGGGTTTTTACGACAATCTGACAGCTTCATGGTCACTTTCCAGATTTTTTTTTAACTGAATTCAGAGTCAAAAACTGCCAGAATGGGATTTGAACTCATGTTTAGTCTGGATTATTAGTCCAGGTCTTTGTATTACTTGTCCAGTAACGATACCATACACATGAACTCCAAAGGCCCTGAGGGAAACTAAGGCTAGGCCTGTAAAGTAGGGTGTCAGCTGTGGCTCAGTGGGCAGCACTCTCACCTCTGGGTCATCAGGTTGTGGGTTCAAGTCCCACTCCAGAGACTTGAGCACATAAATCCAGGCTGACACTCCAATGCAGTACTAAGAGCATAAGAAATAGGAGCAGGAGTAGGCCATTTGCCCCCTCAAGATAGTTAATAAGATCATGGCTGATCTGATCTTGGGCTCAGCTCCACTTCCCTGCCTGCTCCCCATAACCCTTCACTCCCTTATCGTTCAAAAATCTGTCTATCCCCGCCTTAAATATATTCAATGACCCAGCTCCACAGCTCACTGGGGTAGTGAATTCCAAAGATTTACAACCATCTGAAAGAAGAAATTCCTCATCATCCCAATTCTAAATGGGCGGCCCCTTATTCTTAAACTATGACCCCTACTCCTAGATTCCCCCTCGAGTGGAAACATCCTCTCTGCATCTACCTTGTCGAACACCCTCAGTATCATGTTTCATTAAGATCCCCTCTCATTCTTCTAAACTCAAATGAATATGGGCCCAACCTGCTCAACCTTTCTTCATAAGTCAACCCTCCATCTCCGGAATCAACCTAGTGAACCATCTCTGAACAGCCTCCAATGTAAGTATATCCCTCTTTAAATACGGAGACCAAAACTGTACACAGTACTCTAGGTGTGACCTCACCAATACCCTGTACAGTTGTAGCAGGAATGACTGAGGGAGTGCTGCAATGCCGAAGGTGCCGTCTTTCATATGAGACATTAAACCAAGGCCTCATCTCTCTCAGGTGGTAAAAGATCCCATGGTACCATTTCGCAAGGGAGTTATCCCCAGTGTCCAGGGCCAATATTTATCCCTCAATCATTAAAAACAGATTATCTGGGTCATGATCACGTTGCTGTTTGTGGGAGCTTGCTGAGCGCAAATTGACTGCTGCGTTTCCCACATTACAACAGTGACCACACTCCAAAAGTACTTCATTGGCTGTAAAGCGCTTTGAGGCGCCAGGTGGTCGTGAATGGCGCTATATAAATGTAAGTCTACCTTTAGGCAATAATTGCTACCATGCCCCATTGACCACATCTCAAAAATCAGTTGCAGACATAATAAGATTGTGGAACTGCACTGAACCCGTAAATTGAATCGATAAATGTATGACTGAGGTTCAAAATAGATTTACAAGGATGATACCAGAACTGAGAGTTTATAGCTATCAGGAAAGATTGAACAGGCTGGGGCTCTTTTCACTCGAAAAGATGACCTAATAGAGGGGGCCAAAATTGTCCACTGCCCGAAACGAGGCACATCTACTGTTTATGACGTGTTCTGGTCGTCCCAATGCATGGAGCGGCCATTCCATAGAAATTCAGCACTTCGGGGTTTTTGTGGAGCGGGGCAGAAGTGGCCTCATCATCGGAGCAGAAATGGGGGAGGGGCAGAGTGACCGATGATGCAAGGCATCAGCGCCGCGCTGATGATGTCATTGCGCTGGTGCATCATAACGTCCCTCCCCATCAGTTAAAGGGGAGGGCCGCTGCGAACTCTGCAGCTATTCTCATGGCAAACACTGGGCCACCAGGGTGCATTTCGGCCAGGCCAGCAGCCTGACATCCAAGAGGGGGTGCCAAGCTGCCTGTTGGTGGCCCGGCCAAATCCGTGGCCATAATTGTCGGCCCGACCTGGTAGCCGGCCAGCAAAAAATAAATAACATGGCGGCCACGGCAGTGCGCCCTCCCCTTTAAGGGCGGCTGGGCCACCATGCCACAGAGAATGGAAAGACAGCAAAAGCTGTCGGGGGCACCGACTGGCGGCAGAGCCTATCCCACGGGGCAATACTGGGAAAGGGGCAATTTCGCGAGGGGGGTCCCCGCCAGTCGGTAAAGGTTCGGCACATTCATGCAGTGGCGAGAAACTGGCTGGAGCCGTCCCGGACATCGCTCCAAAAGCGGAGAGTCGGCGGCCATTCCGCGCCGAACTGTGGCTGCCGTTTTCAGGCGGCCAGAAGTCTTATCAGGAGAGGCAATGTCAAACCCGATGTTTCCACTTGTGGGGGGAGACCAGAACTCGGCAACATAACGATAAGATAATCACTCATAAACCCAATGGGGAATTCAGGAGAAACGCCTTTAGCCAGAGTGGTGAGAATGTGGAACTCGCTGCCACAGGGAGCAGAGAGCAGCGATGGAGTAAGAAGACAAGAATTGAAGAGTGTAAGAATGCAGAAAGTGAAGGAGAAGAGGATAGCGTGAAGTGAAACAGGAGAGTGAACAAGAAGTGGCGTGAGAGATTATCCAGAACACATTGAAGAAAGAATTCAAGGGATTAGCTAGATAAACACATGAGGGAGAAAGGAATAGAAAGCTATGCTGATTGGGTGAGATGGAATAGGGTGGGAGGAGCCTCGTGTGGAGCATAAACACCGGCACGGACCTGTTGGGCTGAATGGCCTGTTTCTGTGCTGTAAATTTAACACAATTCCATGTAATTGCCTTTTAAGAGAATTTATGAACTCTTCCTCAACAATGATTAATATTCCAAATGTTAACCTTTCTCTAAGGATTTATTTGTTCATCTCCCCTTGTGATTCTTTTAAACTTGTGTCCATCAGGGATTCTCAGTGTTCACCACAAGGTTTGTAAGTAGTTCCAGGTAGCGATAAGGGTAGTTAACATCAACTATCAAAATGAAGAACTCACCAACACCTGCAATTCTTTTATGATTGCAATAAATGAAACAACTCAGTAAACACCCAGCTCAATTAGGAGATCCAATCACTGTTACTGAAATTCATTAAAGATAATTGTGGTGTTGTGGAGCTAATTTTTGTCCTGTTTGTGTAACACATGTCAATCATGTTGTTAGTTGAGCAGGTTTTGAAAAGTCTACCCAGAGTACAGTGTGATGAAAGTGAGTTGAAAGACAGACTTGAATTTATATAGCGCCTTTCACGACCTCCGGACGTCCCAAAGTGCTTTACAGCCAATGAAGTACTTTTTAAAATGTAGTAACTGTTGTAATGGAGGAAAAGCAGCAGCCAATTTGCACACAGCAAACTCCCACAGACAGCAGTGTGATCATGACCAGAAAATCTGTTTTTGTTATTTTGGTTGAGGGATAAATATTGCCCCAGGATACCAGGGATAATTCCCCTGCTCTTCTTCAAATAGTGCCATGGGATCTTTTACATCCATCTGAGAGAGCAGATGGGGCCTCAGTTTAGCGTCTCATCCAAAAGACGGCACCTCTGACAGTGCAGCACTCCCTCAGCACTGCACCTCTGACAGTGCAGCACTCCCTCAGTAATGCCCTTCCGACAGTGCAGCACTCCCTCAGTACTGCACAGGAGTGTCAGACTAAATTTTTGTGCTCAAGTCTCTGGAGTGGGACTTGAACCCACAGTCTTCTGACATAGAAACATAGAAAATAGGTGCAGGAGCAGGCCATTCAGCCCTTCTAGCCTGCACCGCCATTCAATGAGTTCATGGCTGAACATGAAATTTCAGTACCCCCTTCCTGCTTTCTCGCCATACCCCTTGATCCCCCGAGTAGTAAGGACTTCATCTAACTCCCTTCTGAATATATTTAGTGAATTGGCCTCAACTACTTTCTGTGGTAGAGAATTCCACAGGTTCACCACTCTCTGGGTGAAGAAGTTTCTCCTCATCTCGGTCCTAAATGGCTTACCCCTTATCCTTAGACTGTGACCCTGGTTCTGGACTTCCCCATTGGGAACATTCTTCCTGCATCTAACCTGTCTAAACCCGTCAGAATCTTAAATGTTTCTATGAGGTCCCCTCTCATTCTTCTGAACTCCAGTGAATACAAGCCCAGTTGATCCAGTCTTTCTTGATAGGTCAGTCCCACCATCCCGGGAATCAGTCTGGTGAATCTTCGCTGCACTCCCTCAATAGCAAGAATGTCCTTCTTCAAGTTAGGAGACCAAAACTGTACACAATACTCCAGGTGTGGCCTCACCAAGGCCCTATACAACTGTAGCAACACATCCCTGCCCCTGTACTCAAATCCCCTCGCTATGAAGGCCAACATGCCATTTGCTTTCTTAACTGCCTGCTGTACCTGCATGCCAAACTTCAATGACTGATGTACCATGACACCCAGGTCTCGTTGCACCTCCCCTTTTCCTAATCTGTCACCATTCAGCTAATAGTCTGTCTCTCTGTTTTTACCACCAAAGTGGATAACCTCACATTTATCCACATTATACTTCATCTGCCATGCATTTGCCCACTCACCTAACCTATCCAAGTCACTCTGCAGCCTCATAGCATCCTCCTCGCAGCTCACACTGCCACCCAACTTAGTGTCATCCGCAAATTTGGAGATACTACATTTAATCCCCTCGTCTAAATCATTAATGTACAATGTAAACAGCTGGGGCCCCAGCACAGAACCTTGCGGTACCCCACTAGTCACTGCCTGCCATTCTGAAAAGTACCCATTTACTCCTACTCTTTGCTTGCTGTCTGACAACCAGTTCTCAATCCACGTCAGCGCACTACCCCCAATCCTATGTGCTTTAACTTTGCACATTAATCTCTTGTGTGGGACCTTGTCGAAAGCCTTCTGAAAGTCCAAATATACCACATCAACTGGTTCTCCCTTGTCCACTTTACTGGAAACATCCTCAAAAAATTCCAGAAGATTTGTCAAGCATGATTTCCCTTTCACAAATCCATGCTGACTTGGACCTATCATGTCACCATTTTCCAAATGCGCTGCTATGACATCCTTAATAATTGATTCCACCATTTTACCCACTACTGAGGTCAGGCTGACCGGTCTCTAATTCCCTGTTTTCTCTCTCTCCATCCTTTTTTAAAAAGTGGGGTTACATTGGCTACCCTCCACTCGATAGGAACTGATCCAGAGTCAATGGAATGTTGGAAAATGACTGTCAATGCATCTGCTATTTCCAAGGCCACCTCCTTAAGTACTCTGGGATGCAGTCCATCAGGCCCTGGGGATTTATCGGCCTTCAATCCCATCAATTTCCCCAACACAATTTCCCGACTAATAAAGATTTCCCTCAGTTCCTCCTCCTTACTAGACCCTCTGACCCCTTTTATATCCGGAAGGTTGTTTGTGTCCTCCTTAGTGAATACTGAACCAAAGTACTTGTTCAATTGGTCTGCCATTTCTTTGTTCCCCGTTATGACTTCTCCTGATTCTGACTGCAGGGGACCTACGTTTGTCTTTACTAACCTTTTTCTCTTTACATACCTATAGAAACTTTTGCAATCCGCCTTAATGTTCCCTGCAAGCTTCTTCTCGTACTCCATTTTCCCTGCCCTAATCAAACCCTTTGTCCTCCTCTGCTGAATTCTAAATTTCTCCCAGTCCCCAGGTTCACTGCTATTTCTGGCCAATTTGTATGCCACTTCCTTGGCTTTAATACTATCCCTGATTTCCCTAGATAGCCACGGTTGAGCCACCTTCCCTTTTTTATTTTTACGCCAGACAGGAATTTACAATTGTTGTAATTCATCCATGCGGGCTCTAAATGTCTGCCATTGCCCATCCACAGTCAACCCCTTAAGTATCATTCGCCAATCTATCCTAGCCAATTCATGCCTCATACCTTCAAAGTTACCCTTCTTTAAGTTCTGGACCATGATCTCTGAATTAACTGTTTCATTCTCCATCCTAATGCAGAATTCCACCATATTATGGTCACTCTTTCCCAAGGGGCCTCGCACAATGAGATTGCTAATTAGTCCTCTCTCATTACACAACACCCAGTCCATGATGGCCTCCCCCCTAGTTGGTTCCTCGACATATTGGTCTAGAAAACCATCCCTTTGGATTTGACCATATGTGTGTGAATACCTGCACCGCACTGTGTGATGGCTAGGAAAGATTGGGTTGTGTGTGCACCTATGTTGCATTATATGAGGATTATTTGTGTAGAGTTGAATTGTGCTTCAGTACATTTGAATTATCTGCTTGTTTTAACAGTACAGTAAGATGATGAAAGGTCATCATCTGAAACATTAACTCTGTTTCCCGCTCCACAGATGCTGCCTGACCGGCTGAGTGTTTCCAGTATGTTCTGTTTTTATTGCAATATGTGAGAGTTGCTTGAGTGGGGTTGGGCTGTAGTATGTGCCCATATTGCAGTGACCACACTTGCAAAGTGCTTCACTGGCTGTAAAGTGCTTAGATTGTGAAAGGCACTATAGAAATGCCTGTATTTCTGTTTTTCTTTTTACAAAGGTACCTCCTAATCCATTACAAGTTTGATTTGCAGTACGCAGTATAACTTAGGTTCCCAAGGCTGAATATTCGCGCGGTACGGCTCTGGACCGGTACCGGACCCCTCTGCAGTGGGAAGTCTCGCTTCTCGAGTGCCCTCGCTGTTGACATCACCATCACCCGAGGTTATTAAAGCCAAGTTAATGACTTTCTCATGGCTTTTTACAGGACAGATTACTGCCAATCAGGATTAGTGTACGTTTAACAATGTTTTGTTAATATTGAATAAAGGGAAGGTTTCACTCAGCGTGGGCACAAGGCCAGCAGAGAATGGAAATCACGCACAGGATGTCTTTGTTCATAGTTTAGCTCAACCCACAGCATTATTTTCTAAACACTTATTTCAACTCATCGAGGGGAGGTACATCAATACTGGGAATAAACCCTTCCCAGTTCATTCACCTTATGTCAACATCAAACACTCCTAGGACAGATACAGAGTAAAGCTCCCTCTACACTGTCCCATCAAACACTCCCAGGGCAGGTACAGCACGGGTTAGATACAGAGTAAAGCTCCTCTACACTGTCCCATCAAACACTCCCAGGGCAGGTACAGCACGGGTTAGATACAGAGTAAAGCTCCCTCTACACTGCCCCATCAAGCACTCCCAGGGCAGGTACAGCACGGGTTAGATACAGAGTAAAGCTCCCTCTACACTGTCCCATCAAACACTCCCAGGGCAGGTACAGCACGGGTTAGATACAGAGTAAAGCTCCCTCTACACTGTCCCATCAAACACTCCCAGGGCAGGTACAGCACGGGTTAGATACAGAGAAAAGCTCTCACTGAGCGTGAACACTGACGTTGGTGCGTCGATCCGCCCTGTGGATTTGCAGGATCTAAAACCCTCAAACTGTCCTTAATAAAGTGCAACATCTTCACTGACACCTGGGAGTCCCTGGCCCAAGACCACCCAAAGTGGAGGAAGAGCATCCGGGAGGGCACTGAGCACCTCGTCGCCGAGAGCATGCAGAAAACAAGCACAGGCAGCGGAAGGAGCGTGAGCCAAACTAGACTCCCCACCCACCCTTTCCTTCAACCACTGTCTGTCCCACCTCTGCCAGAGACTGTAATTCCCATATTGGACTGTACAGTCAACTGAGACCTCACTTTTAGAGTGGAAGCAAGTCTTCCTCGATTTCGAAGGACTGCCTATGATGATGATGACCCGTACCCCAGCCATTTTTTGCACTGCCTCTGAATGAAATTCCTGCCGATTCCCGCGGCCCCCCGGCACTGCATTTTTTACCGGTTTCCTCGTCCCTCGCCGCCCTATGTCGCCATCTTGGCCGCCTCAAAAATGTCCAGTTTTGGGACAGCCGGATTCGGGACGTTGTACCTGTCTTTAAAATTAACAGTTGATCTAGCTTCAATTGCCATTTGCGTAAGAGAGTTTGAAGCTTCTACCCTTTGTGTGTAAAGAGTTTCCTAATTTCACTCCTGAAAGGTCTGGCTCTAATTTTCAGTCTATGCCCCGAGACTCCCCAACCAGTGGAGATAGTTTCTCACTGTCTACCTATCTGTTCCCCTAAATATTCTGAAAACTTCGATCAGATCACCCTTCAACCTTCTAAATTCTCATGAATACAACCCTAGTTTGTAATTTAACCCTTGAATTCCGGGTATCATTCTGGTAAACCTACGCTGCACTCCCTCCAAGGCCAATATATCCTTCCTAAGCTGTAGTGCCCAGAGCTGTTCACAGTGCTCCGTGTGGTCTGACCAGGGCTTTGTACAGCTTCAGCATAACCTCTCCATGTAAAGTCCTGTCCCCTCAGTACAGATTCACACGAGGCATGTAGTGAAGTCGAGGTCACTCTGGACCTGCACCTTTATTTCACAGCTCTGGAATGCTGCACTTGCCTGAGACCTGTGCTTATATACCTGTCTCTTGCAAGTGCACCCCCGGTGGTAAGGTATGCTGGTGGTTACGGGTCATATCTTATTACAGTCATGTATAGCATGTTGGGATACAGTTATATATAATAATGTAAGATACATGACATCACCCTCCCTCAAGGTCTTATTGTCTTTATAAGTTCAGTCTCTCAGGTGGTCTACGCTCTCGCGTGGAGCGTCTGAGTTGTGGTTCAGTTGTTTGCCTTGGTGTCTGTTTTTCTTTGGGTGTGGTTGCTGGTATCTCGCCTGGGCTGTCTGTTTCAATTGATGTGATTGTTGTTGACTCGCCTGGGCTGTCTGTTGGGGTTGCCCTTTCCTCAGGTTGTTCCCTCTGTCTGTCCATCAGGTGTGGTGCGAGTTCCACATTGTAGTCTGCCTCTGGTTCTGCAGTGTTGTTGGTAAATCTGCTTTTGACTTGGTCTACATGCCTCTGGCAGGTTTTGCCATTGTCCATTTGTACTGCCAGTAGCCTGTTTCCTTCCTTGCCCGTTACTGTCCCTGCAAGCCATTTGGGACCCCTGCCATAGCTTAGTACAAACGCTTTGTCCCCTATCTCATTCCATCTCCCCCTCGAATTTCTGTCATGGTACTCAGTCAGCTTACGGCGCTTTGCCTCAATGATTTTGTGCATGTCTGGGAGGATTAATGAGAGCCTTGTTTTTAAAGTCCTTTTCATCAACAGTTGCGCGGGGGGGATCCCAGTCAGTGAGTGTGGATGAGATCTGTATGCCAACAGCAGTCGCGACAGGTGACCCTGCAGTGTGGGACCTTGGATTTTAAGCATGCCTTGTTTAATGATTTGCGCTGCTCTCTCCGCCTGGCCATTGGAGGCCAGCTTGAACGGTGCCGTCTTGACGTGATTTATGCCGTGGTCAATTATAAAGTCTTGGAATTCTGCGCTGGTGAAGCACGGACTATTGTTACTGACCAATATGTCAGGGATTCCGTGCATTGCAAACATGGTGCTCTCCACAGTGGTGGAGGTTGTGCTCGAGTTTAAAATGGTGCATTCGATCCACTTTGAAAATGCATCTACAACTACGAGGAACATTTTGCCCATGAATGGGCCCGCATAGTCTACGTGCACCCGCGACCACGGTTTGGTAGGCCAGGGCCAGCGGCTCAGTGGAGCCTCCCTGGGGGCATTGCTGAGTTGGGCACAAATGGTGCACCTTCGACGCAGAGCTCCAAGTCTGCATCAAAACCAGGCCACCAGACGTGGGATCTGGCTATGGCCTTCATGAGAACGATCCCCGGGTGCTCGTGGTGGAGCTCCCGGACAAATGCCTCTCTGCCTCGCAGAGGCATGACTACTCGGCTGCCCCACATCAGGCAGTCTGCTTGTAGTGATAGCTCAGGCATGCGCCTGTGAAAGAGTTTTAATTCCGCGGGGCAGGCATCGCGAGCCTCTGCCCAGTCACCGGTTAGGACACATCTTTTTACTCAGGATAACGTGGGGTCGCTGGCTGTCCAGGCTCTGATTTGGCGAGCCGTCATGGGCGAACCTGTGGACTCAAAGGCATTGATTGCCATGACTATCTCACAGTCCTGTTCGTCAGACCCTTCCGTGGTCGCCAGGAGTAGCCTGTTGAGCATGTCGGCACAGTTGTCTGTGCCTCGTCTGTGCCTTATTGTGTAGTCGTAGGACGCCAGCATGAGTGCCCACCGTTGAATTCACGCTGAGGCGTTGCCGTTTATTGCCTTGCTCTCGGATAGGAGGGACGTGAGGGGTTTGTGGTCGGTTTCTAATGTGAACTTGGCCCCGAAAAGGTACTGGTGCATCTTTTTGACACCGTACACGCACGCGAGCGCCTCCTTCTCTACCATTCCGTACCCGCGCTCCGTCCGCGAAAATGACCTGAAGGCTTAAGTTATGGGTTGTAATTTGCCCTCACTATTGACATGTTGCAAAACGCACCCGACCTCATACGCTGACGCATCGCATGTGAGAACTAGCTTTTTACCTGGGTCAAAGAAAGTCAAAACACTGTTGGAACACAGAAGGTTGCGTGCCTTATTGAAGGCACGTTCCTAGGCGTCCCCCCCAAAACCAATCGCACCCCTTCCTGAGTAGCATGTGGAGAGGCTCCAGCAGCGTGCTTAAGTTCTGCATAAAGTTCCCAAAGTAATTGAGTAGCCCGAGAAAGGCGCGCAGTTCTGAGACATTCCGGGGCCTGGGTGCCAGGCGAATTGCTTCTGTTTTGGACTCTGTTGGGCGGATTCCATCAGCGGCAATCCTTCTGCCCAAAAATTCAACCTCGGGTGCGAGAAACAAGACTTGGATTTCTTGACTCGTAGGCCTACCCGATCCAACCGCTTTAGTACTTCCTCCAAATTACGGAGATGGGAGTCGGTGTCCCTGCCTGTGATAAGTATGTCGTCTTGAAATACAACCGTCCCCAGGATGGACTTGAGCAGACTCTCCATGTTGCGCTGGAATATGGCAGTTGCCGACCTGATGCCGAATGGGCATCGATTGTACATGAAAAGGCCTCGATGTGTGTTGATGGTGGTGAGTAGCTTGGATTCCTCGGTCAATTCTTGCGTCATATATGCAGATGTGAGGTCTAATTTTGAGAAAAGTTTACCTCCAGCCAATGTGGCAAATAAGTCCTCCGCTCTGGGCAGCGGGTACTGGTCCTGTAGGGAGACTCTGTTTATGGTAGATTTGTAGTCCCCATAGATTTGTACGGATCCATCATGCTTCATGACTGGAACGATGGGACTTGCCCAGTCGCTAAATTCAACAGGTGATGTAATGCCTTCCCGCAGAAGCCTGTCTAGTTTGTGTTCAATCTTTTCCCTCATCACATAGGGTACAGCTCTGGCCTTGTGATGGACCGGTCTAGCATCCTGTGTGATGTAGATTTTGACTTTGGCCCCTTTGAAAGTGCCCACACCTGGCTGAAAGAGATGTTCAAATCGCTTTATAACTGTTGAGCAGGAGGTCCATTCCTCTAATGACATGGCATGGACATCATCCCATTTCCAGTTTAGTTTTGCCAGCCAGCTTCTCCCCACGAATGCTGGGGGGGTCTCCGGGGACAATCCACAGGGGAAGTCAGTTCACTGTCCCTTTGTGTGTGACAGAGAGCATGGCGCTGCCGAGGACTGGTATGATTTCTTTGGTATAGGTCCTTAGTTTGGTGTCGACCCTTGTGAGTTTTGGTCTGTCTCTTTTATGCCACAGTTGTTCAAATTGTTGAGCTCCCGTATCCAGCTCCATGTTGACAGATATCCCGTTGAGTAGGACCCTCATCATTATAGGAGGCGTCCTGTCGTAGGAGCAGCGGCCATTGATCGTGTTGACCCGCTGTACATCAGTGTCCCGGGTACTGTCCCCACCGTCTTCTGGTCCACTTTCCGACCCATCCGATTCGTATACCAGCTGAGCTGCCGTTTTTTTGCACATGCGGGCCAAATGCCCTGTATATTCACAGTTCCTGCAAACAGCCTGCTGAAATCGACATTCCCTTGACG
The DNA here is from genome assembly GCF_044704955.1 of Pristiophorus japonicus. Classification (NCBI taxonomy): domain Eukaryota; kingdom Metazoa; phylum Chordata; class Chondrichthyes; family Pristiophoridae; genus Pristiophorus; species Pristiophorus japonicus. The sequence continues at coordinate 246,448,831 of NC_091982.1, forward strand.
AGTGCCCACCCCCATACCTCCAGCACAGATTGCTTGCAAAGAATGAGCTGCGCCTGGCTGATCTCTCTTGAGCTTCTCTCAGTTTGTCGTTGATTGCTCGCATTGTGGATTGATGAGGTGTGAACGGCCATTCCTGTGGCCCTTGATGGCTTCTGTTGCCACTGCCTGCTGTCAAGAGCCTGTTCTGCTTGTTCTGCCAGTTTTGTCTGTGTGTGAGGGTAGCAGCTTGTTTAGTGCTGTGAACTTCTTGTTCCAATATTTCGTTAGTTGTCGTACCTGCATTGTAAATCAACCTCATTTCTGCTTCCCCTACCAAGAATGTCTGTGCAACCAGTGCTGCTGCCTCTAAGATCAGGTTCTTGGTCTCTATGAGCTTTCGGAATATGCCTGCATGGCCTATTCCTTCAATGAAAAAGTCTCTCAGCATTTCTCTCCTCAGTTCATCGGAGAACTCACATAAACTAGCCAACCTCCGAAGTTCCGCCACGAAGTCGGGTATGCTCTGGCCCACACAGCGTCTGTAGTTGTAGAACCTGTGTCTGGCCATGTGTAGGCTGCTCGCTGGCTTCAGGTGGTCTCTTACCAGTATGCTCAATTCTTCAAATGACTTGCTTGCTGGTTTCTCGGGTGCCAACAGATCCTTCATTCGAGCGTATGTTTTCGAGCCACAGCTGGTCAAGAGATGGGCTCTTCTCTTGTCTGCCTTATCGTCGCCTAACCGGTCTTTAGTTACAAAGCTTTGCTGGAGCCTTTCTATAAAGTCCTCCCAATTGTCTCCCGCATTGTACTTTTCATCTGATCCGTTGTTCGCCATTCTGTGGATTCTGTAATCCCGTAACCCGTCACCACTGTAAAGTCCTGTCCCCTCAGTACAGATTTTCACGAGGCATGTAGTGAAGTCAAGGTCACTCTGGACCTGCACCTTTATTTCACAGCTCTGGAATGCTGCACTTGCCTGAGACCTGTGCTTATATACCTGTCTCTTGCAAGTGCACCCCCGGTGGTAAAGTATGCTGGTGGTTACAGGTCATATCTTATTACAGTCATGTATAGCATGTTGGGATACAGTTATATATAATAATGTAAGATACATGACACTCCATGGCATTTGAAATTTACACAGAGAAGTGTGAAGTGATACATTTTGGTAGGAAGAATGAGGAGAGGCAATATAAACTAAATGGTATAATTTTATTGGGGGTGCATAAACGGAGAGACCTGGGGGTCTACATATACAAGTTTTGGATAAGCTGAGAAGGCTGTTGAAACAGCCTATCAGTTCCTTCGCTTTATTAATAGAGGCATAGGGTTCAAAAGCAAGGAAGTTATGCTAAAGCTTTATAAAACGCTGGTTAGGCCTCAGCTGGAATATTATTTTCAATTCTGGGAAGGATGTCAAGCTCTTGAAGAGGGTGCAGAGGCTGGCCTCTTCAGCATCCCTAAATTTAATTGCTCCACCATTGGCGGCAATGCCTTCAGCTGCCTGGGCCCTAAGCTCTGAAATTCCCTCCTTAAACCTGTCCACCTCTGTACCTCTCCTTTAAGTCAACTATCCCTGGTTAGGAGCGAGTTTGGAGCCCCCATTTTTGGTTCAAGAAGGTCATTCTTGGAAATGGTCTTTAAATGTCTCGCTGATTTTGGCACGAGGGGGAGGGGGAGCATGTCCTCAGGCTGGTCTTTCCCGGGGCACTGTTACTACGGCAGAGGTTTGTCGGGAAGACCCATTGCTCACTGCTGACGCTTCCTTGATGTTGATAAAAACCTGTCGTCACCCAACACAGTGAGTGAATGTGTTGTTTGTGGGAGGTTACAGCTCTGATTGCTGCCAATCCACGTTAGTGCACATTTAATGTTGTCCTGTTTATACTGCAATTATATCTCACCCGGAGACGGAGGCCAGGAGCAGGAACTCACTCCATACACACAGCACCTACCACCCATACTGTTTCTTGTGTGTGCATTTTCCTCCGCTCTATTCATTTTTTTGAAGGAGATCCCTATCATAGAATCATAGAGGTTTACAGCACGGAAGGAAGCCATTTCGGCCCATCGTGTCCGCTTTGGCTGACAAAGAACTACCCAGCCTAATCCCACTTTCCAGCTCTCAGTCCATAGCCCTGTAAGTTACGGCTCTTCAAGTGCACATCCAAGTACTTTTTAAATGTGGTGAGGGTTTCTGCCTCTACCATCCTTTCAGGCAGTGAGTTCCAGATACCCACCTGCCTCTGGGTGAAGAAATTTCCCCTCAAATCCCCTCTAAACCGTCTGCCAATTACTTTAAATTTATGCCCACTGGTTGTTGACCCATCTGCTAAGGGAAATAGGTCCTTACTATCCACACTATCTAGGCCCCTCATAATTTTATACACCTCAATCAGGTCTCCCCTCAGCCTCCTCTGTTCCAAAGAAAACAAACCCAGACTATCCAATCTTTCCTCATTGCTAAAATTCTCCAGTCCAGGCAACATCCTTGTAAATCTCCTCTGTACCCTCTCGAGTGCAATCACATCTTTCCTTTAATGTGGTGACCAGAACTGCACGCAGTACTCTAGCTGTGGCCTAACTAGTGTTTATGCAGTTCAAGCATAACCTCCCTGCTCTTGTATTCTATGCCTTGGCTAATAAAGGCAAGGATTCCGGAAGCCTTCTTAACCACCTTATCTACCTGGCCTGCAACCTTCAGGGATCTGTGGAAATGCACTCCAACGTCCCTTAGTTCCTCTACACTTCTCAGTGTCCTACCATTTAATGTATATTCCCTTGCCTTGTTAGCCCTCCACAAATGCATTACCTCACACTTCTCCGGATTGAATTCCATTTGACACTGTTCTGCCCACCTGACCAGTTCATTGATATCTTCCTGCAGTCTACAGCTTTCTTTTTCATTATCAACCACACAGACAATTTTAGTATCATCAGCAAACTTCTTAATCATACACCCTACATTCAAGTCTAAATCATTGATATATACCACAAAAAGCTAGGGATCTAGTACTGAGCCCTGCAGAACCCCACTGGAAACAGTCTTCCTATCACAAAAACACCCATCAGCCATTAACCTCTGCTTCCTGCCTCTGAACCAATTTTGAATTCAACTTGCCACTTTGCCCTGGGCTTTTACTTTCATGACCAGTCTGCCATGTGGGACCTGATCAAAAGCTTTGCTAAAATCCATATACACTACAACAAATGCACTGCCCTCATCGACCCTCCTGGTTACCTCCTTGAAAAATTCAATCAAGTTAGTCAGACACGACCTTCCCTTAACAAATCCATGCTGACTGTCCTTGATTAATTCGTGACTTTCTAAATGAATTTTTATCCTGTTTCTCAGAATTTTCCCCCAAAATTTTCCCACAACGAGGTTAGGCTGCCTGGCCTGTAATTACTTGGCCTATCCTTTTCTGCCTTTTTAAACAAGGGTTCAGCTTTAGCGGTCCTGAGTTGCGGGTGAGAGCAGAGCTAGGGGCCAAAAATAACAGACAGTCACTAATAAATCTAATCGGGAATTCAGGAAAAACCTCTTTACCCAGAGAGTGGTGAGAATGTGGAACTCGCTACCACAGGCAGTGGTTGAGGCGAATAGTATCGATGCATTTAAGGGTAAGCCAGATAAACACAGGGGGAAAGGAATAGAGGGTTATGCTGATGGGGTGAGGTGAAGTAGGGTGGGAGGAGACTCGTGTGGAGCATAAACACCGGCACGGACCTGTTGGGCCGAATGGTCTGTTTCTGTGCTGTAAACACATTGTAATAGTTTGACATCAGTGATGCGGAATGGATCGTGTAGGAGGTTGGGTTGAATCCAGCTTCAGCCCAAAGAACAACAGATTATAGGGTACAGTTTATTCTTGGGCAGTGACTCAGAAGAGGTTAGAGTGAATTGACAGTCCCGTTTCACACCCCTGCACCAGTTGCTTTTCCATCGAAGGTCAACGGAGAATCGGGCGGAATGCAAAAGGTCGCTGCCGAGTCGCTAGCGCCTGTTTTGCGCAACTACCTGAGAAAGAAAGAATGACTCCCATTTGTACAGTGCCTTTGACGATCTCAGGGCGTCCCAGGGCACATTGCAGCCAATGAAGCACTTTTTTGGAGTGTAGTCACTGTTGTAATGTGGGAAACACGGCAGCCAATTTCTGCACAGCAAGCTCCCACAAACAGCAAGGTGCTAATCACCAATTGGTAGCCTTATCTCCCTAATTCTGTAACCTGCTCCATCCCTACACTCTCCCAGATCTCTGCGCTTGTATGATCAGCCATGATCATATTGAATGGTGATGCAGGCTCGAAGGGCCGAATGACCTACTCCTGCACCTATTTTCTATGTTCCTGCAATTCTGGCCTCTTGCGCATCTCCCACTCCCTTCGCTCCACCATCGGTGGCCGTGCCTTCAACTACCTGGGCCCCAAGCTCTGCAACTCCCTCCCTGAACCCCTATACATCTCTCCCTCTCTCTCCTCCTTTGAGGCGTTCTTTAAAATCTACCACACCTGTCCTAATATCTCATTATGTGGCTCAGTGTCAAACTTTGTTTGGTAATTGCTCCTGTGAAGCGCTTTGGAATGTTTTACCACGTTAAAAGTGCTATATAAATGCAACTTTTTGTAGTTGTTATGTATTTTGCATCAAAGACTGATTGGAAGCTGGTCATAAAGAGGAGCCCACGTATCCTCGACATGCAATAGAAGCAGTGTGGGGACACTATGTACACAGAATGGTGTGCTGCTCCAGGCCAACAGTTCACCATTCTGGGGGGCAAAGAGTTAATCCTGCATGATTACCCTGAGATTTTATAGCAGGCAAAATGTCCAAAGTCAGATTGAGATCTTGAATCCATCGGTGAGGTGACAGCAGGTGCTGGGGATGTGACAGTGCAGAGGGACACGATGAATCAAAAGCCGAGTTTGCAGTTAAAGGTCTGTCACACTTTATGGAGTATCTGCAGGAATCATTGATACTCAGAGGCTCCTCAGATTACTTGGCTATGCGCTTGGTAACATACAGAGCACTTTGGATATCAAAGTCCCTTCAAACCTCCTCCCTCCCATCTGATCTTGACCAGCGAGGGGGACAAGGGCACCAAGCTCATGGGAACACCATCACCTCCACGTTCCCCTCCAAGTCACACACCATCCTGATTTGGAAATATATCGGCCGTTCCTTCATCGTCGCTGGGTCGAAATCCTGGAACTCCCTAACAGCACTGTGGGAACACCTTCACCCCACGGACTGCAGCAGTTCAAGAAGGCGGCTCACCACCACCTTCTCAAGGGCGATTAGGGATGGGCAATAAATGCTGGCTTTGCCAGTGACACCCACATCCCGAAATCAAATGAGGTGAAATGCCATCCCTGCTGCCACGGCTTCTGTAGTTTGTCTGATTCGCTACTTCACTGGCTTTGAAGCACTTTGAGACGTCCTGAGATTGTGAGAGGCGCTATATAAATGCAAGTCCTTTCTTCCTTCTTTTATTTGGAGGGAGCGGGATGGGTGAGGTTTCACGGCTGTTGATTCTGACTGGAGGAGGTGCTCTTTGCTGCTGGCCGAGAGTCACCCAGCCGTAGAAGCTCCCCGAGTCTACAGGGATTACCGACCATCTTACCATCAGATGTTTGTAGTTTCGGACCCAAAGTGCATAAGAACATAAGAAATAGGAACAGGAGTAAGCCATTTGGCCCCTCGAGCCTGCTCCGCCATTCAATAAGATCACGACTGACTAGCATTGCATTTTAAGGATTTATTTTTTATAAGAAGCACAATTAACTATGAAACCAGGCCACTGAACTCATCCAAGCCCATTCCTCTAGGAACCTAAAACTCACAACTTTGCATCCAACTATCCATGGATCCCCCGAAGTTCCTCCCTATCCTCCAGTAGTGGGGAAAATGTTGGAATCAATTATTAAAGATGAAATAGCAGCGCATTTGGAAAGCAGTGACAGGATCGGTCCAAGTCAGCATGGATTTATGAAAGGGAAATCATGCTTGACAAATCTTCCAGAATTTTTTGAGGATGTAACTGGTAGAGTGGACAAGGGAGAACCAGTGGATGTGGTGTATTTGGACTTTCAAAAGGCCTTTGACAAGGTCCCACACAAGGGATTGGTGTGCAAAATTAAAGCACATAGTATTGGGGGTAATGTACTGATGTGGATAGATAACTGGTGGCAGACAGGAAGCAGAGAGTATGGATAAACAGGTCCTTTTCAGAATGGCAGGCAGTGACTAGTGGGGTGCTGCAGGGCTCAGTGCTGGCCCAGCTATTTACAATATACATTAATGATTTAGATGAAGGAATTGAGTGTAATTTCTCCAAGTTTGCAGATGACACTAAGCTGGGTGGCAGTGTGAGCTGTGAGGAGGACGCTAAGAGGCTGCAGGGTGACTTAGACAGGTTATCCACTTTTGTGGCAAAAACACGAAGGCAGAATATTGTCTGAATGGCGGCAGATTAGGAAAAAGGGGAGGTGCAACATGACCTGGTTGTCCTGGTAAATCAGTCATTGAAAGTTGGCATGCAGGTACAGCAGGCGGTGAAGAAGGCAAATGGTATGTTGGCCTTCATATCTAGGGGATTTGAGTATCGGAGCAGGGAGGTCTTACTGCAGTTGTACAGGGCCTTGGTGAGGCCTCATCTGGAATATTGTGTTCAGTTTTGGTCTCCTAATCTGAGGAAGGATGTTCTTGCTATTGAGGGAGTGCAGCGAAGGTTCACTAGCCTGATTCCCGGGATGGCAGGACTGACATATGAGGAGAGACTGGATCGACTGGGCCTGTATTCACTGGAGTTTAGAAGGATGAGAGGGGATCTTATAGAAACATATAAAATTCTGACGGGACTGGACAGGTTAGATGCAGGAAGAATGTTCCCGATGTTGGGGAAGTCCAGAGCCAGTGGACATAGTCTAAGGATAAGGGGTAAGCCATTTAGGACTGAGATGGGGAGAAACTTCCTCACTCAGAGAGTTGTTAACCTGTGGAATTCCCTACCGCAGAGAGTTGTTGATGCCAGTCCATTGGATATATTCAAGAGGGAGTTAGATATGGCCCTTACAGCTAAAGGGATCAAGCGGTATGGAGAGAAAGCAGGAAAGGGGTACTGAGGTGAATGATCAGCCATGATCTTAGTGAATGGTGGTGCAGGCCCGAAGGGCTGAATGGCCTATTCCTGCACCTATTTTCTATGTTTCCATCCTCCCTAATCCAAACACTACTTACTCTTTCAGTACAGACATTTTCACTAATTCACATCATATTTTATAGAAAGAGTCAATAGAAATGGAAATGGGTGGTCCCACTATCAGCACGAAAAAACAGGCTGATACTCAAGTGCAGTACTGAGGGAGTGCTGCACTGTCGGAGGGGCAGTACTGAGGGAGTGCCGCACTGTCGGAGGGGCAGTAATGAGGGAGTGCCGCACTGTCGGAGGGGCAGTACTGAGGGAGTGCCGCACTGTCGGAGGGGCAGTATTGAGGGAGTGCTGCACTGTCGGAGGGGCAGTACTGAGGGAGCGCTGCATTGTCGGAGGGGCAGTACTGAGGGAGCGCTGCACTGTCGGAGGGGCAGTACTGAGGGAGCGCTGCACTGTCGGAGGGGCAGTACAGAGGGAGCGCTGCACTGTCGGAGGGGCAGCACTGATGGAGTGCTGCATTGTCAGAGGGGCAGTACTGAGGGAGCGCTGCACTGTCGGAGGGGCAGTACTGAGGGAGCGCTGCACTGTCGGAGGGGCATTACTGAGGGAGTGCTGCACTGTCGGAGGGGCAGTACTGAGGGAGCGCTGCACTGTCGGAGGAGCAGTATTGAGGGAGCGCTGCACTGTAGGAGGGGCAGTAATGAGGGAGTGCTGCACTGTCGGAGGAGCAGTACTGAGGGAGCGCTGCACTGTCGGAGGGGCAGTATTGAGGGAGCGCTGCACTGTCGGAGGGGCAGTACTGAGGGAGTGCTGCACTGTCGGAGGGGCAGTACTGAGGGAGCGCTGCACTGTCGGAGGGGCAGTATTGAGGGAGCGCTGCACTGTAGGAGGGGCAGTACTGAGGGAGCGCTGCACTGTCGGAGGGGCAGTATTGAGGGAGCGCTGCACTGTCGGAGGGGCAGTACTGAGGGAGCGCTGCACTGTAGGAGGGGCAGTAATGAGGGAATGCTGCACTGTCAAAGGGGCAGTACTGAGGGAGTGCCGCACTGTGAGAGGGGCAGTCCTGAGGGAACGTTGCAATGTCGGAGGGGCAGTACTGAGGGAGAGCTGCAATGTCGAAAGTGCTGTCTTTCAGATCAGACATTAAACCGAGTCTCTGTCTGACCTTTTGCCTTTTCACGCAGCGAGTGGTTAGGATCTGGAATGCACTGCCTGTAAGGATGGTGGAGGCAGATTCAATCATAGCTTTCAAAACAGAATTGGATAAGTACCTGAAGGAAAAGAATTTGCAGGGCGACAGGGAAAGGGTGGGGGGAGTGGCACTAACTGAGATGCTTTTCCATGGGCCGAACGGCCTCCTTCCGTGCTGTAACCATTCTCGGGTTCTATGGACTGAAAATTGCACAGCGCCCCATTTGGTTGAAAACTTTTGAAGCAACGCAAAAGTATCGGCTAGTGAAAACGATTTGCTGCTCCCGGGAACTTCAGCTTTCGTGCTCCAAGGGGGAAGTGGAGCACTAAAACAAGTACTGTCACGTCCCTTAGAGCGCTGAAGGGAGTGAGTGGCGATAGCGGCAGACTGCTGAGCAATGTTCCGTGCAATGCCGTGGACTTTAGGGGCTCCTTCCCTCGTGTTGTTGATGCCCGGTGATGCTGCAGAGGGCCGGAGCAAATATCACACGTGACGTCACGACCTGCAGGGTGCCTAGGAAAGTGGTAGTAAGTGTTTGACGTGTCACAAAACCGCCAGGAAGGTTCGCAGGGGTCGGTGATTTCACCGCGCCGGTCGCTAACCCCTAAGCGCCCCGATACCGCCCTCCGCAGGCGCTAACGGAAGGCGCAAACCAGGCCAATTTCTCCCCCGATGATTCCACGTAAAAGAGCCCACGACACTATTTTGAAAAAGAGCAGTGGCGTTATCTATCCCCAGCGTCCTGGCCAATATTTATCCCTCAATCAACATTACGAAAACAGATTATCCTGACATTATCATGTTGCTGTTTGTGGGAGCTTGCTGTGCGCAAATTAGCTGCTGCATTTCTGACATTACAACCGTGGCTACATTTCAAAAAGTGCATCATTGGCTGTAAAGTGCTTTGGGACGTCCGGTGGTCATGAAAGGTGCTATATCAATGTAAGTCTTTCTTTCTTTCATGGGGTGATGCCCCTATGCAAATAATTTGTTGGACCCACTGAAAGTTACTATTGCATTTGCCTCCACCACCCTTTCGGGCAGCGCAATTCCAGACCTCAACAACTCGCTGGGTAAAGAAAAGATCTCCTTATCTCCCCTCTGGTTCATTTTCCAAATATTTCCAATCAGTATCCACTGGTTCCCCGCCCTCCTGCCAGCGGAAATAGTTGCTGCCTAAACCCCTCCCCCCCCTGCCAAAACACACATTATCTGGTCATTATCACATTGCTATTTGTGGGAGCTTGCTGTGTGTAAATTGGCTGCTGCGTTTCCCACATTCCAACAGTGACTACACTTCAAATAGTGCATCATTGGCTGAAAAGCGCTTTGGGACGTCTTGAGGTGGTGAATGGCGCTATATAAATGCATATTCTTTCCTATAATGAGCCAGCGAGGCTGGTTGTGAATCCAACCCCCACCTGATGCACATCGGGAAACTAAATAAACTGCTCCAAAGCACTTTCTTCAACCAGCTCCGTTGGCTCCCTTTAGTTACATTCCTGCAATGATACACATGAGGCTTGTGTGGAGCATAAACACCTGCAGAGAGCAGTCGGGTCGAATGGCTGACTCTGTGCTGTGCATTTGTATAAGGTAAAAAGACAGCACAATGTTGAAGTCACGCCATGGGGCTTTTATTTCCCCCATTGTGTGGTGTGTGAAGGGTGCCAGAGTGATTTGTCACAGCGCTTTCCCCTCTTAATGCTTGTGGCTGGTTTCGGGCATGTGAAGCCTGTCCAAAGCCATTCCTTTGTCAGAAGGAGTGAGGGTGCTGGCTGTTCTGGTTTCCATGTCTCCCCCCGCCCCACCTTCCCCAGACCTTTCTCTGTCGGCTGTGGCTCGGTGGGAAGCACTTTCGCCTCTGAGTCAGAAGTTCGTGGGTTCAAGCCTCACTCCAGAGACTTGAGCATAAAATCCTAATGCAGTACTGAGGGATCGCTGCACTGTCGGAGGGGCATTACTGAGGGAGCGCTGCACTGTCGGAGGGGCAGTACTGAGGGAGTGGCGCACTGTCGGAGGGGCAGTACTGAGGGAGCGCTGCACTGTCGGAGGGGCAGTACTGAGGGAGTGCTGCACTGTCGGACGGTCAGTACTGAAGAGTGTTGAACTGTCGGGGGGGCAGTGCTGAGGGAGCGCCGCAATGTCAGAGGGTTAGTACTGAGGGAGTGCTGCACTGTCGGAGGGGCAGTGCTGAGGGAGCGCCGCAATCTCGGAGGGTTAGTACTGTGGGAGCGCTGCAATGTCGGAGGGGCAGTGCTGAGGGAGCGCCGCACTGTCGGAGAGTCAGTACTGAGGGAGCACTGCACTGTCGGAGGGTCAGTATTGAGGGAGCTCCGCACTGTCGGAGGGGCAGAACTGAGGGAGTGCTGCACTGTCGGAGATGTTGTGTTTCGGATAAGGCGTTAAACCGAGGCCCCGTCTGCCACCTTGGATGGATCTACTTGTTCCCATGGTATAGTGTGTCTGTCGACAAACAACACGGCCAATTTGTGCACAGTAAGTTTCCAGCAATGAAATAAATAACCAGTTAATCTGTTTTAGGGATGTTGATCGAGGAATAATTATTGGCCAAGACATTTGGGGAGAATGCCCTCGCTCTTCTTTGCATAGTGCCGTGGGATCTTTTCCATCACCCTAGGAGGGCAGGTGGGGCCTCGGTTTACTCCAAAGAACGGCACCTCTCACAGTGCAATACTCCCTCAGTACTGTTACAAAAGCAAAATGCTGCGGATGCTGGAATCTGGAATAAAAACAGAAAATGCTGGAAATCTCAGCGGGCCAGGCAGCGTCTGTGGAGAGAGAAACAGAGTTAAGGTTTCAGATCGACAAACCTTAGTCAGAAGGTTTCTGTCTCTACCATCCTTTCAGGCAGTGAGTCCCAGACCCCCATCACCGTCTGGGTGAATAAATGTTCCCTCAAATCCCCTCTAAACCTCCTATCAATTACTTTAAATTCCCTGGTTGATGACCCCTCTGTTAAGAGAAATAGATCCTTCCTATCCACTCTAGCCAGGCCCCTCATAATTTTATACACCTCAATCAGGTCTCCCCTCAGCCTCCTCTGTTTCAAAGAAAACAATCCCAGCCTATCCAATCTTTCCTCAGCGCTAACATTTTCCAGTCCAAGCAGCATCCTCGTAAATCTTCTCTGTACCCTCTCTAGTGCAATCACATCTTTCCTGTAATGTGATGACCAGAACTGCACACAGTACTCCATCTGTGGCCTAACTAGTGTTTTATGCAGTTCAAGCATAACCTTCGTGCTCTTGTATTCTATGCCTCGGCTAATAAAGGTTTTCCGGTGCATCTTAAAGGAGGGGAGAGATTTAGAGAGGTGGAGAGGTTTAGGGAGGGAGTTCCAGAGCTTAGGGCCCAGGCAGCTGAAGGCACGGCCACTGATGGTGGGGTGAAGGAAGTGGGGGATGTGTCAGAGGCCACAGTCGGAGGAATGCAGAGACCTCGGGGACGATTGTAAGACTGGAGGAGGTTACAGAGATAGGGAGGGGGGGCGAGGCCTTGGAGGGATTTCAACACGAAGAAAAGATTTTTTTAAATCGAGGTGTTGTTGGACCAGGAGCCAATGTAAGTCAGCGAGCATGGGTGAACGGGACTTGGTGCGAGTTAGGATCGCAAAGCTTTGGATGAGCTTAAGTTTACGGAGGGCAGAAGATGGGAGGCCGGCCATTCATGAATTGTCCACAAAATACCAGGTGCTCAAGTCCAGCGGTGAGGTTTGAACCCATGAGTGTCAGACTCAGAGGTGGGTGACTCCACCACTGACCTAACTTGGTCTATAGGGTAGACTGACACCCCAGTGCAGTACCGAGGGAGCGCTGTAGTGCAGCTTTTAAGATTGAACCAAGGCCCTGTCTGCTTGTGCTGCTGAGTCGGGGAATTTTCAAGATCCCACGACACTGTTCGAAGAAGATCAGGGAAGTCTCCCGGTGTCCTGGCCAAAAAAGAGCCCTCAACCAACACCACCAAATACCACTCATTCACCGTGCTGTGGTTCGTGGGACATTGACCATCTGATGACAAGTCATTGGGCCCCAAGGATAACTCATTGTGTGAAGCGCAGCACGATAAGGTGCAAGCTTCATTCTTTTATGATTAATTACATTGAAATTATGGACGTATGATATAGTTGGGAGCTGCAATGAAGCCAGAATTTGATTCATTATTCCTTATTATGTTGGGCTTCAGGACTGGGTCAGATAACCCTTAGCAGAGACTTGATAAAGGAAAGGCACGGCTGAAGATATTGCGGCTGAAATTGCTTGGCCTTTCTGGTGAATTCCTGCCGCAAATTTAATTGCGGTGTGGTGGAAATGTGGCCGGTATTTGGCGCGGACCGAGACATCTTTCCAACAACTGGAGGGTCAGTAACCAGAGGACACATATTTGAGAATTGGCAAAAGAAGCACAGGGGGAGATGAGGAGGATTTTCTCACCCAGCGAGTGAACACATTGCCTGAAAGGGCGGTGGGAGCAGATTTAATAGTAACTTTCAAAAGGGGAATTGGATAAACACTTGAACAGGCTAAGATTGCAGGTTTATGGGGGGGAAGGGGGAGTGGGACTAATTGGATCGCTCTTTCACAGGCACGATGGGCTGAATGGCCTCCTTCTGTGCTGTACGATTCCACGATGCTGGGTTCTGGCCTTTGCTGGAAGTTTCCATTGGGCTTTGCAAATATTTATCCCTCAATCAACATCACTAAAAACAGATTATCACATTGCTGTCTGTGGGAGCTTGCTGTGCACTAATTGGCTGCTACGTTTCCCACATTACAACAGTGACTACACTTCAAAATGTGCTTCATTGGCTGTAAAGCACTTTGGGACATCCTGAGGATGTGAAAGGCGCTATAGAAATGCATAGAACCCTGACCCTCACAAAGACAGTGACAGGATAGGGGCGGGAACTGAAGACTCCCAGGTTGAGAAACGTGCGAGTCTTTGGTCTATCAGAAGCCTGGAACAGACTGGAGGATGCTGTGCCCAGTATCAGGCATGCCGGCCTCCTGAAGGAAGCGAGTGACTGGGGAGGGGTCTGCGCCACCAGGTAAGTTACCTGGGCCCCTGGATGAAATAATTTTTTAAATGTCTCTCTTGACCCCAGAGGGCTGAAGGGGGTGGGGGTTTGTTTAGGGTCTCTGTAACCTCCTACCATCCTCCGCGTTCTCTGTGCTCTTCCAATTCTGGCCTCTTGTGCATCCACGATTGCATTCGCTCCACCATTGGTGGCCGTGCCTTCAGCTGCCTGAGCCCTAAACTCTATCATTCCCTGCCTAAACCTCTCCGCCTCTCTCTCCACCTTTAAGACGCTTCTTAAAACCTACCACTTTGACCAAGCTTTTGGTCACCATCCCTAATGATTCATTATGTGGTTTGGTGTCAAATTTGGTTTCATAATCGCTCCTGTGAAGCACCTTGGGACATTTTACTACGTTAAATGGCGCTGTATAAATGCAAGTTGTTGTTGTTGTCTGGTTTGAGGGCGGGCGGGGGGGAGCTGTAGGTGAGATGGGGTCCTGTGGACCATATGCCGATCTCAATGTGTCTGCCCTGGACAGCGACTGCGGTCGATTCCTCCCCGACCCCTAATCGGAACGCTCTTTAAAAGAGCCAGCACAGGCATGATGGGCCGAATGGCCTCCTCTGTGCAGTACGAATCTATTTTATTTCAGTATTTTTCATTGCTGCAAATTTCACTAACAGCCCGATGCTTCCCAGTAATTCAGAGTGCTTGCTCAGGAAGGCTGGAGGGAGGCAAGGCTAATATACGGATGTGCCCTAGAAAAGAGCTCTTGTAAATTCTGAAGAACTTAAAAATGACATCGGCAGACAAGCTTAATTAAAAAGAGAGGGCTGAAAGAGTCGTTGGGGCAATCAGTGTTTCGCCGTTTATGACTGGAGGACAAAGGTAGTCTCTTATCGGCTAGATGATTGCACCAAAAGGTAATTGGCATGTTTGACACTGGAACAATTGTAAAGGAATTTAACAAACTGTCTCACCTGCCTCCTGGGCTTTAACAGCCCTTGTTACCAGATATGGGATGTGCGCCAAGAACAACTCGGTAGCTGGCTGTTAATTCGGAGTCAGGAGCCTTTGCGCGGGGTGTGCTGCGACCAGGAAGATGCGCGATGTAGGCCACCTGCGTTGGGAGAGAGAGGAGGCCCCATTAGGGGGGAGTTATTGCAATTCAAGTTCTCCCTGCGGGGTACGGAGTCGGTGAGGGAGTGTATCCTGGGGGGGGGGGGGGGGCGGTGGCAGACATGGAATCTCCTCCCCAATTTAAAAGCGAAACGTAACGACTCAACATATTGGGCCAAAAATTGCAGTTGGAGGAGAACGAACACTTGCGCTCCGAGGCCCACCTATCCCGGGAGCGTATGGGCATCCTGGGATCACGTGGGCTGGAACCAGCAATCATAATGCAGTATTCTCATTGATAGTAATGGAACTCCCAACTCCCATCACTATCAATGAGAATACCCCTAAAATCAAATAAAACTCAAACATAAATTAAAAAAAACACTTCACTTTTATAACATTATTAGAAATTGCATTATATTGAATGTTCTGGAGAATTTCTTTTTAATGTTTTAATGGTGTTAAAATTAAACTTACCTTTTAATATAAAAGGGCTTTTAATATAAAAATAAATAATAGCATTCATTTTTCTATCTATCAAATCTCTTAGGGGCCGAAATTGTCCCTCCCGGTAAGGCCTCTGGCCGCCTGACAGCGGCAGGCAGGGTGCGGCGCGGAATGGCCGCCGACTCTCCGCGGAGGGGCCGCCATTTTGGAAATTGCCTTTTGTGAGTTTTGGAGCGGTGCCCGGGACCGCGCCGCTCGTTTTCCCGCGGCGGTTTGCACGCGCCGACCCCTTACCGACCGGCGGGGAACCCCTCGGGAAATTGCCCCACAGGGAATTGCCCCTTTCCCGGTATTGCCCCGCGGGAGCAGCTCCACCGCCGATCGGTACCCCCGACAGCTTTTGCTGTCTTTCCACCCTCTGTGGCATGGTGGGTCGGCCGCCCTTAAAGAGGAGGGCACACTGCCACGACCAGTGGGTCGGCCGCCCTTAAAGAGGAGGGCACACTGCCACGACCAGTGGGTCGGCCGCCCTTAAAGAGGAGGGCACACTGCCACGACCAGTGGGTCGGCCGCCCTTAAAGAGGAGGGCACACTGCCACGACCACGTTATTTTTTTTTTTTTTTGTCGACCGACTGCCAGGGCCGGGCCGACAATTATGGGAGGCAGCCTGGCACACCCCCTTTCGGCCCCTTACGCTGGTAAAGGCAGGCCTTACGCCGGGTCTTCACGCATTTAGCTGGCGTAAGAGTTTGAAGGACATTCGCTGGGCAATTGTTGGACAAATAGCCCAAATCTCCACCCGCGAAGGCCCTTCTCCCAGGGACGCGCGCAATCTGCCGAACGACCTTTTGACAGATCGCAAGTGCTGCGTTTAGGCGCATGTGCGTCGCGGAACTTGCGGGGCCTCTTCGGGCATGTGCGCACATTGTATGTGCCCGGCACGGCCGCAATTTCAGGGCCAACACGACAAAATGTAACACAAACATAAAGCAACGTGACATAACTGGGCCGACTGTTTCACCGATGGTCTCCCTGTATGGACGTTTAACAGAGGGGATTCCTGAGTGTGCACCTGTGCTAAACAAGGTGAATTTAGGAGAAATACATCGCCTCTCACAACCTCAGCATGTCCCAAAAGCGCTTCATAGCCAATGAAATAGTTTTGGAGTGTAGTCACTGTTGTAAAGTTGGAAACGCGGCAGCCAATTTGCGCGCAGCAAGCTCCCACAAACAACAATGAGATGATTGACCAGATAATTTATTTTTAGTGATGTTGGTTGAGGGATAAATAAAGAAAAAAGGCTTCCATTTATATAGCGCCTTTCATGACCACCAGATGTCTCAAAGCGCTTTGCAGCCAATTAAATACTTTTGGAGTGCAGTCACTGTTGCATTGTGGGAAACGCAGCAGCCAATTTGCGCACAGCAAGCTCCCACAAACAGCAATGTGATAATGACCAGTGATGTTGATTGAGGGATAAATATTGGTCAGAACAGTGGGGATAACTTCCTTGTTCTTCTTCAAAACAGTGCCATGGGATCTGTTCCCGTCCACCCGAGAGGGCAGACATGGCCTTAGTTTAACGTCTCATCCGAAAGACGGCACCTCCGACAGTGCGGCGCTCCCTCAATACTGCCCCTCCGACATTGCGGCGCTCCCTCAGTACTGCACCTCCGACAGTGTGGCGCTCCCTCAGTACAGCGCCTCCGACAGTGCAGTGCTCCCTCAGTACTGTCCCTCCGACAATGCGGTGCTCCCTCAGTACTGCCCCTCCAACAGTGCGGCGCTCCCTCAGTACAGCGCCTCCGACAGTGCAGCGCTCCCTCAGTACTGCCCCTCCGACAGCGCAGTGCTCCCTCAGTACTGCCCCTCCGACAGTGCAGTGCTCCCTCAGTACTGCCCCTCTGACAGTGCAGTGCTTCCTCAGTACTGTCCCTCCGACAGTGCAGTGCTCCCTCAATACTGCCCCTCCGACAGTGCAGTGCTCCTTCAGTTCAGCCCCTCCGACAGTGCGGCTCTCCCTCAGTACTGCCCCTCCGACAGTGCGGCACTCCCTCAGTACTGCCCCTCCGACAGTGCGGCGCTCCCTCAGTACTGCCCCTCCGACAGTGCGGTGCTCCCTCAGTACTGCCCCTCCGACAGTGCGGCACTCCCTCAGTACTGCCCCTCCGACAGTGCGGCACTCCCTCAGTACTGCAGATTTTGTGCTCAAGTCCTTGGAGTGGGGTCTCGAACCCAAATCCTTCTGAAAGGCGAGAGTGCTGCCCACTGAGCCAGAAGCTGACACTGTTAAGTTAAATAAATGCACTCGGTTCCTAATCCAAAGAGTTAATCCTTTGTTGACAGCTTGCTTCCGTGCTCACAGACAGCACAACGAGCTGGTCGCAGGGGCAGTTCACAATGGAACAACAGATACTCGATAGTGATTTATGAGGCTGGAGTCTAATGGAGGGATGTTGCAATGCGGGCGAGTTTTATGAGTGTCACGGTAATCCTCCTGACTGAGTAACAGCCTCAAGCTCACTCCCAGGGAGTTGTTCATTCTTATAGGATAGATCATGTGCTGCTGGGCTCGAGGCAGCAGGATAGACATCTCCCGACTCACCTCCCCCAGCACACTTCCCGGGAAACCCCCACAGTGAAGGTTAGAAAAGAGTCAAAGGAAAGAGGAGGCGGGTCAGGAAGCACTGATTGGTTGACGTCAAGGTTTGGTTTTAAAAACCTGTTGATGGCGGGGGGGGGAGGGGGAGCAGACTGAGGGAGGGGAGGGGGGCAGTCTGAGGTGGGGGGGGGGGCGCAGACTGGGGGAGGGGGCAGACTGAGAGGGGGGAGGCTGAGGGGGGGAGGGCAGACTGAGAGGAGGGGAAGGCTGAGGGGGGAGACTGAGGGGAGGCTGATGAGGGGGAGGGGACGGACGACTGAGATGGGGGAAGGGGAGGGCACACTGAGGGGGGAGGGGAGACTGGTGGGGGCGGCGGGGGGGGGGGCGTTGCTTGTGAGGGGGGGTTGCAAGGGGAAGGAATTCCAGATGTCCTGAGAAAGAATGAGATTAGAAAATAATGGGGTCGATTTTCATCTGGTCAATTCAAGATTGATGGAGAGATCGCCCGAATTTCAGTTCAACAACTTGTATTTATATAGCACCTTTAACGTCGTTAAAAAGTCCCAAGGCGCTTCACAGGAGCGATTATCAAACAAAATTTGACACCGAGCCACATAAGGAGATATTAGGACAGGTGAAAGAGGTAGGTTTGAAGAACATATAAGAACATAAGAATTAGGATCAGGAGTAGGCCCTACGGCCCATCGAGCCTGCTCCGCCATTCAATAAGATCATGGCTGATCATTCACCTCCACGATCGAAATTTAGCTCGGGGACTTTTCTGGCGGTCTCCATTTCCACCCGGCTGTTGTAAGTACGTCAGCAAAGGGCACACCGCCGATCGGCCGCACCTCCATCGCACCGCCCGCTAAATTTGCTTTCCGTCTGTGAGCCACGGCAGTGCGGCGGACCTTCGTGTTTTTTTTTTGTCGGCCGACTGCCAATTACGCCCCCGGGTTTGGCCCTCTTGGGTGCCAGATCAGCTGGCCCAGCCGAAACCCTCCCTGGTGGCCCAGTGCAAGTTTCAAAATGCCGAAGGCTCGCCCCTTTAAGTGGACCATTTCCCACACCTCGGCAGCCTCTTATCAACAAGAGCAGACATTGACGATGAGATCTAACACCGCCTCCAGTGCGCCAGTGCAGCTTCGGTCGCCTGAGGAAAAGAGTGTTCGAAGACCAGGCCCTCAAATCTGCCACCAAGCTCATGGTCTACAAGGCTGTAGTAATACCCGCCCTCCTGTATGGCTCAGAGACATGGACCATGTACAGTTGACACCTCAAGTCGCTGGAGAAATACCACCAACGATGTCTCCGCAAGATCCTGCAAATCCCCTGGGAGGACAGACACACCAACATTAGCGTCCTTGAACAGGCCAACATCCCCAGCATTGAAGCACTGACCACACTTGATCAGCTCCGCTGGGCAGGCCACACTGTTCGCATGCCAGACACGAGACTTCCAAAGCAAGCGCTCTACTCGGAACTCCTTCACGGAAAACAAGCCAAAGGTGGGCAGAGGAAACGTTACAAGGACACCCTCAAAGCCTCCCTGATAAAATGCAACATCCCCACTGACACCTGGGAGTCCCTGGCCAAAGACCACCCTAAGTGGAGGAAGTGCAACCGGGTGGGCGCTGAGCACCTCGAGTCTCGTCGCCGAGAGCATGCAGAAATCAAGCGCAGGCAGCGGAAAGAGCGAGTGGCAAACCTGTCCCACTCACCCTTTCCCTCAACAACTAACTGTCCCACCTGTGACAGGGACTGTGGATCTCATATTGGACTGTTCATGCAATCTAAGAACTCATTTTAAGAGAGGAAGCATGTCGTCCTCGATTCCGAGGGACTGCCTATGATGAATTTTGTTCATCTTGTGTGGCATCTTATTGAATGCCTTCTGAAAATCCAAATGCATCACATCCACTGGTTCCCTCTTATCTATTCTGTTAGTTACAAACTCAAAAAACTCCATCAGATTTATCAAACATGATTTCCCTTTCATAAATCCATGTTAACTCTGCCCAATCCTATTATTATTTTCTAAGTGCCTTGTTACCAAGTCTTTACTAATAGATTCTAGCATTTTCCCCACTACTGATGTCAGGCTAACTGGTCTGTAGTTCCCCGTTTTCTCTCCTCCTCCTTTCTTAAATAGCGGGGTTACATTAACTACCTTCCAACCCGCAGGAACCGTTCTAGAATGTATGGACCTTTAGAAGATGACGACCAATGCATCCGCTATCTCTATAACTACCTCTTCCAAAATCCTAGGCTGTAGGCCATCAGGTCCAGGGGATTTATTGCCTTTCAGACCCATTAATTTCTCCAGTACTATTTGTTTAATAATACTAATTGTTATATATGTAAATTTGTATTTACCCTGTACAGATCCCATAATCCCTTGGGAGCACAGGTACTTAAGGAGACCTCACAGGTTGGAGAGGCACTCTGGAGACCTGCAATAAAAGACTAAGGTCACACTTTACTTTGAGCTTACAGTATCCAGTTAGACTCTTTCTTCATACATAACACTAATGTCTTTCAGTTCCTCATTCTCGCTAGACCCTTGGCTCTCCACTATTTCCAGGAGGGTTTTTGTGCCTTCTTCCGTGAAGACAGACACAAAGTATTTGTTTAATTTCTCTGCCATTTCCTTATTCCCCATTATAATTCCTCCTGTCTCAGCCTGTAGGGGACCCACATTTACTATTGCTAATCTATTCCTTTTTACATTTTTTCCTTTTAAGGAGTGTCTTAAAGGAGAGAGTGACGGAGAGGTTTAGGGAGGGAGTTCCAGAGCTTGGGGATCAGGCAGTTGAAGGCACGGCCACTGATGGTGGAGTGATGGAAATCGGGGGATGCGCAAGTGGCCAGAATTGGAGGAGACGCAGAGATCTCAGAGGGTGGTAGGGCTGGAGGAGGTTACAGAGATAGGGAAGATTGTAGGGCTTGAGGAGGTTACAGAGATAGGGAGGGTTGTAGGGCTGGAGGAGGTTATAGGGATAGGGAGGGTTTTAGGGCTGGAGGAGGTTATAGGGATAGGGAGGGCTGGAGGAGGTTACAGAGAAAGGGAGGGTTGTAGGGCTGGAGGAGGTTACGGAGATAGGGAGGGTTTTAGGGCTGGAGGAGGTTACAGAGGTAGGGAGAGTTGTAGGGCTGGGAGGAGATTACAGAGATAGGGAGTTCTAGGGCTGGGGGAGGTTACAGAGATAGGGAGGGTGGTAGGGCTGGAGGAGGTTACAGAGATAGGGAGGGCTGTAGGGCTGGAGGAGGTTACAGAGATAGGGAGGGCTGGAAAAGGTTACAGAGAAAGGGAGGGTTGTAGGGCTGGAGGAGGTTACGGAGATAGGGAGGGTTTTAGGGCTGGAGGAGGTTACAGAGGTAGGGAGGGTTGTAGGGCTGGAGGAGGTTACAGAGATAGGGAAGGTTGTAGGGCTGGCTGAGGTTACAGAGATAGGGAGGGGTGTAGGGCTGGAGGAGGTTACAGAGATAGGGAGGGTTGTAGGGCTGGAGGAGGTTACGGAGATGGGGAGGGTTGTAGGGCTGGAGGAGGTTACAGAGATAGAGAGGGTTGTAGGGCTGGAGGAGGTTACAGAGATAGGGAGGGTTGTAGGGCTGGAGGAGGTTACAGAGATAGGGAGGGTTGTAGGGCTGGAGGAGGTTACAGAGATAGAGAGGGTTGTAGGGCTGGAGGAGGTTACAGAGATAGGGAGGGTGAGGCCATGGAAGGTTACACTGATATCTATATTGGGCGGCCGATGCTTAATGCCAGTTATGGGCATGGGTGGGAAGGTGAAAATCCACCCCAGTGAGTCTCAATTTCAACACAATGAGGACACAGGGCGGGACAAGAGGGTGACGGGTGGGGTATCTGCAGGTGAGGAGGGGTAAGAGAGGACAAAAGCATTATTGATGTGCTGGAACCACACAGCTCAGGAGGAGGCCATTCGGCCCATCGTGCCTGTGTTGGCTCTTTGGAAGAACTTTCCGAATAGTCCAATCAGGTTAGAACTGGAAAATAGAAGACTTGCATTTCTAAAGCGCCTTTCACGACCACCGGACATCCCAAAGCGCTTTACAGACAATGAAGTACTTTTTGGAGTGTATCACTGATGTTGCAATGTGGGAAACGCAGCAGTAAATTTGCACACAGCAAGATCCCACAAACAGCAACGTGATGATGATCAGATTAGTTGGTTGAGGGATAAATATTGGCTCAGGACACTGGGGATAACTCTCCTGCACTTCTTTGAATAGCACCATGGGATCTTTTGCGTCCAGCTAAGAGAGCAGACAGGGCCTCGGTTTAATGTCTCATCCAAAAGATGGCTATTCCGACAGTGCAGCACTTCCTCAGCACTGCCCCTCCGACAGTACAGCGCTCTCTCAGTTCTGCACCTTTGACAGTGCAGCACTCTCTCAGCACTGCACCTCCGACAGTGCGGCGCTCCCTCAGTACTGCCCCTCCGACAGTGCGGCGCTCCCTCAGCACTGCCTCTCCGACAGTGCAGCGCTCCCTCAGTACTGCCTCTCCGACAGTGCAGCACTCCCTCAGTACTGCCTCTCCGACAGTGCAGAACTCCCTCAGTACTGCCTCTCCGACAGTGCAGCACTCCCTCAGTACTGCCCCTCCGACAGTGCAGAACTCCCTCAGTACTGCCCCTCCCACAGTGCAGCACTCCCTCAGTACTTCCCCTCCTGCACTGGAGTGTCAGCCTGGATCTTTGCACTCGAGTCCCTGGAGTGGTACTTGAACCCACAACCTTCTGACTCAGAGACGAGAGTGCCACCCACCGAGCCACAGTGGGCACACAATGCTCGAGATGTGACTGGCGTTAAGAAAAAGACTTGCATTTCTACAGTGCCTTTTGCCACCTCAGGACTCCCCAAAGCACGTTACAGTCAATGAAGTACTTTTGAAGTGTGGTCACTATTTAAGTGTACAGCAATTTCCACCGCCTAATCCGCTCTGGTATCCCCATCAATGTAGCCTCATAACAGCGGCGGCAACAGAAACACTGCCACAGGAAAATCAATGCTGGAGCACTCAAAGACCTTGCAAAGAAAGCCCCATTCAGCCAGCGCCTCACAGCCAACCTGACGACTCCCAGTGAACCGGCAGATTGTCCACAGCGCCTGGTCTGCCCTCCGGTCCATTATAATCAGTGCCCACGAAGAGACTCCTGCTTACTCTACCAGAAAACATCAAGGCTGGTTCGATGTGAACGAGCCGGAGATCCGGCAGTTAATAAGCCGCAAGCGCAAGGCATTCTTGAATTGGAAACAACACAACTCGAGAGCAAGAAAGCAGATATACAGACAACAGCAAGTACAGGGGCAGGGAAAGGGAGGGTGGGGAAGAAAGAAGGCAGGAGTGATTGAATGACGAAAGGGATGCGAGGCAAGAGGGGGCGGCAATGGGACATGTCAAGAAAGACAGGATGGGTTGAGTGGAGGTGTGAATGGGAATAGCAGAATCTTGGCCTGAGCAAAGTGGACTTCTGCCATGAGGAAAGTGGAAAAGTGGGTGGAAGCTCCATCTGGTGGTCAGGAACTGACATGACTCCTGCAAATCTCGCAGGCAGGCTGGAGTGACAGGGCACAAGAGTTTGGACAAGATTTTGGTTTTTAATTGGTGGCAACGTTTGAAACCCGAAACTCATGTGGCAGTTGCAACACAATTCTTTTACCAAATCCAACAATCTTTCACTCGTGTCATTCTGTGGTCGAGTATTGAATTTCCTGTGGCTCTGCTCAAACAACAGTATTTCCAGCTCACGGAAACTTAACCCTATCCACGGTCAAACAGCTGGGATTGACATGGGCTGGAATTCACCCAGTCGCTGCGTGTATTGACACTTCTAAAAGGACACGGATTTGATTTTGCGGGAAATACTGAGCAAAGGGAACCTTTCATTATAGAAACATGGGGGCCGATTTTGATCAAGGCCTTTGCCCGCCCAAGTGTCGCCCAAAGTGCCGCCGATGGCCGCCAAGGTACCGGACGGTACTTTGGGTGGGATATTCATCGCCGGGGTCCCTCGAAGGTCGGCGGGCGGCAAATGGAAGACGTATGCCACCAATCTGGGCGGCAGCGGGCGGGAGGTCGTATTCTCGGCTGCCGAGGCGCTTGCCGCCCAAGTGTTGCCCACGGAGGGTGGAAGAGCTGGAAAAAAAAAACAACAGCAAAAAATAAAAAAAACTATCGGAAGACCTTCAGGGGACCCCACCCAGGTAAGCCGCTGTTGAAACAAAGTATTAAAATGTTCCCTTACCTTTTCTGTCAGGATCTTCAGACACACCGTCGGGGACAGACCAGCCTCCAGCCAGCGGTCCGCCCCCGTTCTGCCACCGAGTCCCGCCCACAGGAATCTGGGAGCTCGGCGGGCGGGAGCTCAGTTGCGGTCACTCGGCCGTCCGCTGGGGTCAGCGGGCGGTTCTCCCCTCCCGCCCGCTCCAGGCCACCCCGAAAGGGGCACTGGGCGGATCTTCAGGAGGAATGTCGGTGGCAGTGGACGGTGAGGTGCTGAAAATCGGCCGCACAGAATCTTATAACAACATAAGCACCGAAGAAATAGCAGCAGGAGTCGGCCATTTGGCCCCTCGAGCCTGCCCCGCCATTCAATAAGATCATGGCTGATCTGATCATGGACTCAGGACTTCCCTGCCCGCTCCCCATAACCCTTTACTCCCTTATTGCTCAAAAATCAGTCTGTCTCCGCCTTAAATATATTCAATGACCCAGCCTCCACAGCTCTCTGGGGCAGAGAATTCCACAGATTTACAACCCTCAGAGAGAAGAAATTCCTCCTCATCTCAGTTTTAAATGGGCGGCCCCTTATTCTGAGACTATGTCCCCTAGTTTTAGTTTCCCCTATGAGTGGAAATATCCTCTCTGCATCCACCTTGTCTGGCCCCCTCATTATCTTATACGTTTCGATAAGGTCACCTCTCCTTCTTCTGATCTTACAGCACAGGAGGAGGCCATTCGGCCCATCGTGCCTGTGCCGGCTCTTTGAAAGAGCGATCCCATTAGTCCCACTGCCCTGCTCTTTCCCCTACGGCCCTGCAAATTTTTCCTTTTGAAGCTTTTATCCAATTCCCTTTTAAAAGTTACAATTGAATCTCCTTTCAGGCAGCATGTTCCCGATCACAAAAACTAGCTGCGTAAAAACAGTTCGGCTTATCTCCCCTCTGGTTCTTCTGCCAATTACCTTAAATTCGTGCCCTCTGGTTACCGACCCTCCTGTCACTGAAAACAGTTTCTCCTGATTTACTCGATCAAAACCTTTCATGATTTTGAACACCTTTATTAAATCCTCCCTTTAACCTTAGTTTCTCCAAAGAGAACAATCCCAGCTTCTCCAATCTCCCCACATCACTGAAGTCCCTCATTCCTGGCATCATCTGGTAAATCTCCTCTCCAGGGCCTTGACATCCTTCCGAAAGTGTGGTGGCCAGAACTGGAACAATCCTTCAGCTGAGGCCTAACCAGTGATGTATAAAGGTTTACCCCAACCTCCGTGCTTTTGCGTTTTATGCCTCTGTTTATAACCTCCAGGATTCCACATGCTTTTTACAGGCCTTAAAAACCTTCAATGTAATTTGAAGTAACTGAAAATGTTTTGAGCTGTTTTACTTGTATTTATTCCCCTTATACTTTGTGCTAACCATTGGTGCCCGTGCCTTCTGTTGTCTGGGCCCTAAGCTCTGGAACTCCCTGCCTAAACCTCTCCTCCTCTCTACCTCTCTTTCCTCCTTCAAATCGCTCCTTAAAACCTACCTCTTTGACCCAGCTTTTGGTCATCCGCCCTAGTTTCTATTTATCCGGCTCTGTGTCAATTCTTTTAAATCTACTAACACTCCTGTGATGCGCCTTGGGACGTTTCACTACGTTGAAGGCGCTAGATAAATACAAGTTGTTGTTGTAAATGTGATTTCCAACACTCGACAGAAATTGACAATTATCGAAATCCAATCCCAATAAGATTTTACTATTTCAAAGCAATGTGTGAATATTTAAACCGAGCTACAATCATTCAATTATCGATTCAGTTCTGGGTGTAGTAGCCATTGAAAGTGTTATCGCAACACAGGGGCAAGGTGTAAACAGAATATCGAAGAGCAGCTCCTCCCTTGGGCTTTTTATACAGCAAGTGACTTGTTCTATTGAGAGCAAAGTAGGCTAAGAGGAGACAATAGAGGTGTTTAAAATCATGACAGGTTTAGATAGAGTAAATAAGGAGAAATTGTTTCTAATGACTGAAGGGGCAATAACCAGAGGGCACAGATTTAAGGCGGTTGGCCAAAGACCCAGAGGCGACAAGAGGAAAAACTTTTTATGCAACAAGTGGTTAGGATCTGAGTCGTACCTCCTGAGGGGGCAGACTGGGCCTCGGTTTTAACGTCTCATCCTAAGTCCGGCACCACCAACAGTGCGGCACTCCCTCAGTACTGCCCCACCGACAGTGTGGCACTCCCTCAGTACTGCCCCTCCGACAGTGCAGCGCTCCCTCAGTACTGCCCCTCCGACAGGGCAGCGCTCCCTCAGTAATGCCCCACTGACAGTGCAGCACTCCTTCAGTACTGCCACTCCGACAGTGCGGCTCTCCCTCAGAACTGTCCCACCGACAGTGCGGCACTCCCTCAGAACTGTCACTCCGACAGTGCGGCGCTCCCTCAGTACTGCCCCTCCGACAGTGCAGCGCTCCCTCAATACTGCCCCTCCGACAGTGCGGCGCTCCCTCAGTACTGCCCCTCCGACAGTGCGGCACTTCCTCAGTGGGAGTGCAGCCCTGGATTACGTGTCAAGACACTGGAGTGGAACTTGAACTCACGACGTCCTGACTCAGAGGCGAGAGGGTGCTAACCACTGAGCCACCCTATGAACATTGGTGGGTAGGTCACTGGAGGGCATTGAGAGGGTGGGGGTGGGGAGGGGGATTTGGAGAGGGTTGTGATTCCAGCATTCCGGAACCCCGACCCACACATTTTCAGCTCCTCCGTTCCAGTAGATGGTCATAATCGCCCTTGGTGATGAACTAAGAATGAAGGATGAGCCAGCTTGCCAACAGCTCTGTGCGGTTAGCCCACTGCTACCATCAAAGGCTGCATATACCCACACCCAGGACTCCTCCGTCAGTACCCAAGTGTAGAAACACACGTCCCCCCCGCACACACCCGCCCCACCCCACCCCCACCCCCCCCCTCGCCATGCCCCCCCACACCCGACCCCCCCTCAACACACGCCCAACATTGCCCACCCCCTGAGGGTGCATGCATGCGCTGCGGAGCAAGTGAACTTGCATCAATCAGTGACTAGAGAGTCAAAACGCACAAACTGCCTACAATGTTGACCTCTGCAAATGAAGAGAAATGAATAAAGTTTTCAATAATTTTTAAAGCAATAATATTTTTCAACTTTCAAAGATCAAAGACTATAGACTATTTGCATGGACGGGGGTGCGAGGAGGTGTGCTGAGTGATGCAGGGGGTTAAACCTTGACCTTTCACCTCTGGGTGCTGTTATCAACTCCGCCCCCCCCCCCCCCCCCCCACCCCACCACCACCACACGATAGGATAAAAGTGGGCCAAAAGGCTCCAATCAGCAATGAGTTTGATGCTCTCAATCCAATTCCTATTTGACATTGACCAGGGCTCTGGATTACTGGTCCAACAATAACTTCCATTTATATAGCCTCCATAGCATCGTATAACATCCCAAGGCGCTTCACAGGAGCGATTATCAGACAAAATTTGACACCAAGCCACATAAGGAGATATTAGGGCAGCTGATCAAAAGCTTGGTCAAAGAGGTACGCTTTAAGAGCAACTTAAAGGAGAGAGAGGTGGAGAGGGGGAGAGGCAGAGAGCTTTAGGGAGGGAATTCCAGAGCTTGGGGCCCAGGCAACTGAAGGCATGGCCACCAATAGTGGAGCGATGGAAAATCAGGGGTGGACAGGAGAACAGAATTGGGGAAGTGCAGAGATCGCGGAGGGTTGTAGGGGCCGGAGGAGGCTATAGAGATAATGAGGGGTGAGGCTATGGGAGGAAGGATGAGAAATGTAAAATCAACCACCACAAGCGGTTGGCAAAATTGAACCTGCGATCTGCAGCTTTATGTTCCTCGCTGGTTGGCTGTCCTGGTTGAAGTTTGTAGGCCCACAGTTTGGGAACGGGCTATTCTGAGCACTGTTGCCTGATAAAAAGAAAGACTTGCATTTATATAGCGCCTTTCACGACCACCAGATGTTGTAAAATGTTTTACAACCGATGAAGTACTTTCGGAGCGTAGTCACTGTTGTAATGTGGGAAACGCAGCAGCCAATTTGCGCACAGCAAGCTCCCACAAACAACAATGTGACAATGACCAGATAATCTGTTTTAATGATGTTGATTGAGCGATAAATATATTGGCCCCAGGATACCGGGGATAACTCCCCTGCTCTTCTTCAAATTAGTGCCATAGGATCTTTTATGGCCACCTGAGAGGGCAGACGGGGCCTCGGTTTAACGTCTTATCTGAAAGACATCACCTCCAACAGTGCAGCGCTCCCTCAGTACTGCCCCTCCGACAGTGCGGCGCTCCCTCAGTACTGCCCCGCCTACAGTGCAGTGCTCCCTCAGTACTGCTCCTCCGACAGTGCAGCGCTCCCTCAGTACTCACTCCTCCGACAGTGCAGCACTCCCTCAGTACTGCTCCTCCGACAGTGCAGCACTTCCTCAGTACTGCTCCTCCGACAGTGCAGCACTCCCTCAGTACTGCTCCTCCGACAGTGCAGCACTCCCTCAGTACTGCTCCTCTGACAGTGCAGCACTCCCTCAGTACTGCTCCTCCAACAGTGCAGCACTCCCTCAGTACTGCCCCTCCGACAGTGCAGCACTCCCTCAGTACTGCTCCTCCGACAGTGCAGCACTCCCTCAGTACTGCTCCTCCGACAGTGCAGCGCTCCCTCAGTACTGCCCCTCCGACAGTGCAGCACTCCCTCAGTACTGCTCCTCCGACAGTGCAGCACTCCCTCAGTACTGCCCCTCCGACAGTGCAGCACTCCCTCAGTTACTGCACTGGAAGTGTCAGCCTAGACTTTCGTGCTGAAGTCCCTGGAGTGGGACTTGAACCCAAACCTTCTGACGCAGATGGTGAGGGTGCTGCCCACTGAGCCACGGTTCGGGGAGATCGGATCAAGAGCAGCGACTGTCAGCAGCTTGACCTCGATAGCATCAGTCTGGCCTTGATCAGGTGCTACCTTCACTCTGTTCCTCACCACTGATCATGACCGAACCTTTAAGGGCATGAGTTCTGTGCTCAGAGAAAGCCAAGAACCAGGCAGATGATGGATCTGACTTTCGACCCTGAGAGGAGCTTACGCTAACCTAAGCCCCTTCCCTCTTTGTGCTCCTGGCTCTTTGAAGTGCGAACATTGTATGGTGGCTGGCAGGACTCCAACTTGGCGTGTGTCTTGCATTGTTCATAGGAACAGGAACAGTCTGTGCGAGGGCCGACACTCCTCTCTCCATCACCTGAATAAAAAAAACTGCTCAATTTAGAAAATGACATATTTCCCAAAAGGGTATAGTGACCCAGTAATATCTCAGCTTCATTGTTCATTCATTCATATCATTCTCCTCTTCGGTTATTTCCAATAAAAGTCAACTTTTCAAACGGAATCCCATATTTTACAAAATGAGTAAACAACTTTGATGTAATTTATGTTCGCAATTGTGTTACAATCTCAGGCAAAGAATTCACGGTCTGCCTGACGGGCGTGTGCTAAACCCATTTTTATCTCGCACCTTTGTGTCGTTAAGGTGAGGGAGGGCAGAGCACAGCAACACAGCCATGTTCCTGCATTGGAGCAAGTGGGATCAGAACACATGAGCAGGCCAGGTCTGGCCCACCCTCGGCACACACACACTCACACTTACACACACACACTTACACACACACTCTCACACACACACACACTCTCACACACACATACACACACACACACACTCTCACACTGACACACAATCACTCACACACGCACACGTACACACTCTCACACACTCACACACATACTCACACACACACACACACACACACTCACACACTCTCACACACACACACTCACACACTCAAACACACATACACTCACACACACACACTCACACACACACTCACACACACTCTCACACACTCACACACACACTCACACTGACACACAATCACTCACACACACGCACACATACTCACACACTCACACACACATATACTCACGC
Source organism: Pristiophorus japonicus (assembly GCF_044704955.1). NCBI lineage: Eukaryota > Metazoa > Chordata > Chondrichthyes > Pristiophoridae > Pristiophorus > Pristiophorus japonicus. The sequence goes on from NC_091982.1 coordinate 246,478,626, forward strand.
TCACACACACATATACTCACACTCACACACACACTCACACTCTCACACACACACACTCACACACACTCTCACACACACTCTCACACACACCCACTGACACACACACACTTACACACACACACACACACTTACATACATACACAATCACTCACACACACTCTCATACACACACACACTCACACACACATACACACACACAGACTGACACACACTCTCTCACACACACACACATGCTCACACACACACTCACACATGCACATATACTCACACACACTCACATACATACACTCACACACACACTCACACACACTCTCTCAGACACACAATCACACACACACACTCACACACACATACTCACACGCACACACATACACTTGCACATACACACACACACAAATGCACATGTGCACACGCACACACATGCAAACATGCAACCACACATACTCACATGCATACATGTGCATATGGACACACATGCAAACACACACACTCTCACTCACACTTATACACACACACACTCAGACACACACTCACACTCACACACACACTCACTCACACACATACACACGCACATGCATGCACCTGCACATACACACACACACACACACGCTCTCACATGCACACATACACCTGCACATACACACACACACTTGCAAACGCACATACTCACATGCACACATGTGCATACGGCACACATGCACACACACACACGTGCACTCACACACATGCAAACGCACATACACGCACGCACACACTCACGCATATACACACACATGCACACACATGCACAAACAAATATACATACATTTTAGAGTCAGTTGTTCACCATGGCCTCAGAACTACTCAAATTAGATGAATGTCATTGAATTCACTCAACCCTTTTGCAGTATGCCAGAGGAAATTATACCCTACAAATCATGCTATACAAATGTTAATGTATAAATTATAAAGGTACTGAGGGGCTCTGCTTGTTGGATGGGCTTCAATGGTAGAGTTAATGTAGCAGAGGGAGGGGCTTCGATGGGAGAGTTAGTGTACCAGAGGGAGGGGCTTCGATGGGAGAGTTAGTGTACCAGAGGGATGGTCTTAGAAGGCAGAGTCAGGGTACTAGAGGGATGGCCATTGAGGGGAGAATTAATGTGCTAGAGTGATGGGCTTTGAATGGAGAGTCAGGGTACTAGAATGCCAGTTCATTGGATATATTCAAGAGGGAGTTAGATATGGCCCTTACGGCTAAAGGGATCAAGGGGTATGGAGAGAAAGTGGGAAAGGGGTACTGAGATGAATGATCAGCCATGATCTCATTGAATGGTGGTGCAGGCTCGAAGGCTGAATGGCCTACTCCTGCACCTATTTTCTATGTTTCTATTCCCACCTCCACTTTGAATGGAGAGTCAGGGTACTAGACATATGGCATTTGATGGGTGGAATGGCCTTTTTCTGGCCTGCACCACCAAGTGAGATGGTCTGTGGAAAGACATTACATTCCTGTCATGTGTTTTCTATTGTTTTCCATTGTGAAGGATTTCATGTGCCTCCCATCACAGAGTATGCTTTCTCCTCATGTCCCCTGTCGACGTTCCAGTAGATTGGGCGGCAGGATGCCAAGAAATAATGTCCATTGGTTTTCTTTCGTTCTCTTCCGAATAACGTAAGAACATTCAATGAGAAATAATCAGCTGGCCGAACAAGTCTCCTCCTCCTACAGACCATATTTAAAGTACCGCACCATGATCTCTCTGCATAAAATACATTTGATCTCCTAAGATGCTGAGAGGTTGTTTCCCCTGGCTGGAGTGTCTCGAGCCAGGCACCGCAGTCTCAGGATAAAGGGGTCGGCTATTTAAGTCTGAGATGAGGAGAAATTTCTTCACTCAGAGGGCTGTGAATCTTTGGAATTCTCTACCCCAGAGGGCTATGGGTTCTCAGTCATTGAGTATATTCAAGGCTGACATCGGTAGTTTTGGTCTCCGTATTTTAGGAAGGATATACTTGCATTGGAGGCAGTTCAGAGAAGGTTCACTCGGTTGATTCCGGAGATGAGGGGGTTGATTTATGAGGATAGGTTGAGTAGGTTGGGCCTGCACTCATTGGAGTTCAGAAGAATGAGAGGTGATCTTCTTGAAACTTATAAGATAATGAGAAGGCTCGACAAGGTGGATGCAGAGAGGATATTTCCACTCAAAGGGGAAACTAAAACTAGGGGACATAGGGCTAGATTTTACACTTTTGTGCAGATCGCCCAAAAATGGGCATTATTTCCGGTGTGGGCGGTAAAAATGGGTTTTCAGATCGCCGGCTTGTCGGCCATTTTCAAAGCCCCTGGTCTCCATTTTTAAAATTGGGCCTTACCTCGAGCGATCTGGAATGAGCGTAAGCGTTAAATCTCTCTGACCTTCTGCCGTAAAGTGTCGCCTTCCTTAGCAACGGCATGGCAACGCTCGATTCCCGCGATTCAAGAGGTCAAGGGTCATCATTACATGCGCATAAAAGGAGACAGAGAGAGAGGGAGCTGAGAGGGACTGAAGGCGCGTGTGGGTGTGGTGTGGCTGCTTTGGGAGGAAGGAGGGAGAGTTTCAAGCTTTATAGCAAATTGTGCCAAAAAACTTAGCTGTTACCAGTCAGATATTTTCCTGAATTTGATGCCTATAATGGAGGGAGTGGAGGAGGTGACACAGCATGCTGTGGAGACTGACGCTGGTGACAGCAGTGAGCTGGGAGAGGAGCACATTGGAGGATGCAAAAGAGCGAGGAGGTTCTCGGATGAGGCCAATGCCTCCCTTATGCAGGAGGTCGAGTCACGCTGGGGTGATTTGACACAGGGAGGGTGTGGGAAGCCCACCCCAAAGGCCTACCAGAGGATATGGGCTGAGATAGCAGAGGTGGTCTCGTCGGTGACCAACGAGGTGCGTGAGGGAAACCAATGCCGCAAGCGATGGAACGACCTTGTCGGATCCGCAAGAGTAAGTATTACATTTATTTACATGTACTTATGTATTTATATAATTTGATTTGTAAGAGTCATGAGTGACTATCATCAGATGTGAGGTCTTTCACTTTTACCGGGAATGTTGTACTCAAAGTCTGCGTTCACGGTGCATGTCTTTCGGTAAAGTATGATCATTTTCATAATAATCATGATTACATCTGTCGGTTATATGTTGAATCAGTCTCTGTGACAGTACCTAGCAATGATATCACGCAATGATCTCATGCCATGTCGTGCTGTTGTTACCTTTTATAGAAGAAGCTATCGACGAATACGTCTGAGCAGAGCTGAACAGGTGGGGGGCCACCAGTCATCAGCAACATCACTGAAATTGAGGTGCGGGTGCTCGCATTAGTAGGGACCCACCCCTGGACGGCCACGCAGGCAGCTATAAACCCTGAAGTGATGCCACGTGATTAAAGTATACACCACTGCGTGATGTAAAGTCAATAGGTGCCATACCCAATCATATCTGAACAATAATATATGATAGATGATTTCTAAAAGTGTCCTATAAATAATGTTGGCCTCATGAGAATCAATGCAATGCAGAATGTGTTGATGGTTATGAAATGTGATGTCTGTGATGATGTTGATAGCGGTGGTGCTTTTGTCATGCATATGCTGTGTGTAGTGCTGGAATCACCTTGTGACCCTAGCACTCCCTTCTCCTCTAATAACTTCATTTGTGTTTTGCAGCTCAGCCAGCAGCACATCCCAAAGCAAGACCACAGAGGCCAGAAGGGGGGCACGGGGTCAGACTCACCGGACGACTCTACATCTGGCACTGAGGAGATCTGATTCTCGCCCGTCGATCAGCTGGGTCTGTTCTCCATGGATGAAAGTGCCGACTTTGAGGAATCTGCAGAAGGCATTCCACCCTAAGGCCATCGAGTGCTCCTCCTGCCATGGACTGGAGGGTAGCTAATGTAACACCACTTTTTAAGAAAGGAGTAAGAGAGAAAATGGATAATTATAGACCGGTTAGCCTGACATCGGTAGTGGGGAAAATGTTGCAATCAATTATTAAAGATGAAATAGCAGCACATTTGGAAAGCAGTGACAGGATAGGTCCAAGTCAGCATGGATTTATGAAAAGGAAATCCTGCTTGACAAATCTTCTAGAATTTTTTGAGGATGTAACTAGTAGAGTGTACAAGGGAGAACCAGTGGATGTGGTGTATTTGGACTTTCAAAAGGCTTTTGACAAGGTCCCACACAAGAGATTGGTGTGCAAAATTAAAGCACATGGTATTGGGGGTAGTGTACTGACGTGGATAGAGAACTGGTTGGCAGACAGGAAGCAGAGAGTCAGGATAAACGGGTCCTTTTCAGAATGGCAGGCAGTGGCTAGTGGGGTGCCGCAGGGCTCAGTGCTGGGACCCCAGCTATTTACAATATACATTAATGATTTGGATGAAGGAATTAAGTGTAATATCTCCAAGTTTGCATATGACACTAAGCTGATTGGTGGTGTGAGCTGTGAGGAGGACGCTAAAAGGCTGCAGGGTGACTTGGACAGGTTAGGTGAGTGGGCAAACGCGTGGCCGATGCAGTATAATGTGGATAAATGTGAGGTTATCCACTTGGGTGGCAAAAACACGAAGGCAGAATATTATCTGAATGGTGGCAGATTAGGAAAACGAAACCTGGATGTCATGGTACATCAGTCATTGAAAGTTGGCATGCAGGTGCAGCAGGCGGTGAAGAAGGCAAATGGTTTGTTGGCCTTCGTAGCTAGGGGATTTGAGTATAGGAGCAGGGAGGTCTTACTGCAGTTGTACAGGGCCTTAGTGAGGCCTCACCTGGAATATTGTGTTCAGTTTTGGTCTCCTAATCTGAGGAAGGATATTCTTGCTATTGAGGGAGTGCAGCGAAGGTTCACCAGACTGATTCCCGGGATGGCAGGACTGACATATGAGGAGAGACTGGATCGACTGGGCCTGTATTCACTGGAGTTTAGAAGGATGAGAGGAGATCTCATAGAAACATATAAAATTCTGATGGGACTGGGACAAGTTAGATGCAGGAAGAATTTTCCCAATGTTGGGGAAGTCCAGAACCAGGGGACATAATCTAAGGATAAGGGGTAAGCCATTTAGGACTGAGATGAGGAGAAACTTCTTCACTCAGAGAGTTGTTAACCTGTGGAATTCCCTACCGCAGAGAGTTGTTGATGCCAGTTCACTGGATATATTCAAGAGGGAGTTAGATATGGCCCTTACGGCTAAAGGGATCAAGGGGTATGGAGAGAAAGTGGGAAAGGGGTACTGAGATGAATGATCAGCCATGATCTCATTGAATGGTGGTGCAGGCTCGAAGGGCCGAATGGCCTACTCCTGCACCTATTTTCTATGTTTTTATTCCCACCTCCACTCTGGAGGTACCGGGCCCAAGAACCTCACCACAGGGCACCCCAGGTGTCCCCAAGAAGGCACCGACCCCGCGGAGGTTTTGTGAATGCGGCAGGTCTGCTCCACGAGCGCCAGATGAGAGCGGAGAGACGGTACAGTTGTCCAGGAGGACTATAGACATAGGTGACCATATCCTACATGCATTGGGGGGCATATCCCGACAGCTGGCCAGCATCTCCGGCACTAAAACAGAGTACGTTCCGCGGATGACGGAGGCCCTGGATGCGATAGCCAGGAACGCTCGTGGCACAGACCTCCCAGTGGTGCTGGAGTGCGGCATTCCACCCCTAGGCTCCGCTCCCCCAGTGCCAATGACACATGAGAGGCAGGAGCAAGATCCTGCTTCTGCATCCGATAATGTTGCCATTTCAGTAGCCCCCGCTCCCGGATCCATGCGACCACCGGCTCTGCCTTCATCCCCCCCCAATGAGGCACCGCCTGAGGAGCTCCTCAGCCAAACGGCATGGAGCGAGGAGGGGAAGGGGTAGAGGTGGGGAGAAGAAGGCAGGGGGGAAGGAAAGTGAGGTGCATGTGCGCAGGTGATGGCTTTGTTATATCTCCATCTCGGTGTATGCAATTTGTTCTAATGTAGCAGGGAGGGGGCCATTCTGTTGGTTTGCATTTGTGTTCTGTGTTGCTGGACATGTTGACCATTTGATTGATGTCAAAGTTCGAAAAAGTGGTGTGAGGGTGAGGTGTTTTTGCCCGTGGATGATTTCAGACCAATGGTCGTCTTAAATTTGTTTTTTCAACGTAACCTTGTTGCGCATTGTCTCATATAGCTGGACAGTTACACACTGGTGATTCCTTAACATGAAAGGGTATAATTACACTTAACTTGAATCAACTTAAACTTTAACTGGCACCAAGGTGATGTCTGAGCTGCACACACAGCAGTGTGTCAGCTTTGTCAATAACAGCAACGTTCTTTCAGGCAAATCGCTCATTTATGAGCTGCTGACGTAAGAGTCTTGCAGCTATGTAGCCACCACTGGCCCTTTCCTGTGATCTGGAGGGGGGCGTGGGCATGGTTGCATAGTCAGCCTGATGGTCTGGCCCGAGTTCAGCATCCAGCCCCTTGTTCTCCTCTTCCTATCTCTCCTGAGGTGGACCATCAGTCCCTTCTGACAATTCTTGTCCCCTCCTGATAGCCAGGTTGTGCAGCATGGACCACGAATTGAGCTACCTGATCAGGGTTGTATTGTAGCTCCCCTCCTGAGTGCTCCAGGCATCTAAAGCGCTGCTTAAGCACACTAATGGTTTTCTGGACCACATTGCGTGTGGCTCTGTGGCTCTCAGTGTATCGCTTCTCGGCCTAGCCACCTAGCTGATGACCTCCCTGGGTGTCACGCCGAGGGTTCATCAGCCAGGCTAGGCCATATCATTTGTCACCATGTGGCTGACTGGTAAACATGTCAGAGACAATGCTCTCATGCAGGATGTGAGCCTCATCGAAACTGCCCGGATATTTGGCATTCACTGCCACAATTATCTGGTTGTGGCCGACAACTAGTTGGACCTTCACGGAGTGAAATCCTTTTCTGTTGCGAAAAACCTCTGGGTCCTGAGAAGGTGCCCGCATGGCAATGTGAGCATACTGTATTGCTCCCTGCACCTTGGGGAACTTAGCAATGTGGTAGAATGCTCCAGCCCTGTCAGTCTGAGCCTCTATGGTCATAGCAAAGCTGATAAAGTCCATCCTACGGGCATACAGGGCCTCCATGACCTGTCTACCACTTTGTGGAAGCGCAATCTCTGAAGGCAGGTGTTCTCGGATAAGTTGAGGTAAGACCACTTCTCCCTATAAGTGGAGAAGTGGTCTTACCTCAACTTAATGTTCTGGTCTGGACCTCCTCCTCAGTCTGGCACGTCTTAGATTGGCCCATTATGCTGTGGATTAGGGCATTGTGCCATTTGCAATCTGCAGCATCTGCGTAGTAGTCAATGTAGACTAAGAAATGGCTGGCCCTGTTCCAATAAAAGTATAATGCCAATTGTTCACAAGCAATAAATTTCCACACTAAGATACCTACTGTAAAACCCAATCGTCCAACAAGATGAAAAGATGTCTGTTGAGATGGACACATCACCTGAGAAGAACTCCTGAGTCAATCCAAACTCCCCCGAAGTTGAAGCAGCCTTTTCAATGAAGCGACATGTGATTTGAAAAGTGGCGCCCACACCACTGTGATTAGTTCAGAACAGTTCAACTTTTTCAGAGTGGTATTTTCGACAAGCAATCTTGTGGGCGAGATGTGTGCGAGGTGCTGAAAGTGACGCTAGGCAATATACTGGGTGCTAGTTTTGGCAAATATGATCTTTACGACAAACAAAAGTGGGCGGTCGGTATTATTGAAATTCGGCGTTAATTACGTGCCGAAAGTAACACTAGGCGATATTATGGGCATCGGGTTCGCACATTCTGATGATTCCGCCCCAAAAAAGTGGGTGGGCGGTATTATTTTTTCCCGGCGTTACGTACATGGCCAAAGTAACGCTCGACGATAAGTGTCCGAAAAATGGGCATCAGTTTCCATTTTGTGGCTAAATGGGTGATACCTGGGCGTTGCACCTCATTTCAGCATTAAAATGGACATTAAGTGGGCGTTATGCATGCAAAAATAATGGAAAATTTAGCCCATAGTCTTAGAATAAGGGGCCGCCTATTTAAAACTGAGATAAGGAGAAATTTCTTCTCTCAGAGGGTTGTAAATCTGTGGAATTCTCTGCCCCAGAGAGCTGTGGAGGCTGGGTCATTGAATATATTTAAGGTACAGATAGACAGATTTTTGAGCGATAAGGGAGTAAAAGGTTACGGGGAGCGGGCGGGGAAGTGGAGCTGAGTCCATGATCAGATCAGCCATGAATGGCGGAGCAGGCTCGAGGGGCCAAATGGCCTACTCCTGCTCCTATTTCTTATGTTCTTATGTTCTTATAGTGGATTTGAGGTCAAAGATCAGCCATGATTTTATTGAATGGCAGAGCAGGCTCAAAGGGCCGTATGGCCTACTCCTGCTCATAATTCTTATGTTCTAACCAAGTTTCTCTATCCCACCCATAAGGACCGTGGGTGGGGGGGGGGGGGGGTTCCCGAGTTGATGCTCCCGGGAAGACCCATCCATTGGTTGTGCAAATTGGGAATTTGCTTCTGCGCCATCGGAAAATCTTGCAGATGGTCGAAGACTGTTGCCAAGAACGTTCTGGGGTAACAGCACGTGGCGGTCGTTGTGACCAGTGGGCACAGATGAACAATGGACAAGTGACTTGCTATGCAGGGAATTTTACGGTTCTGTCTGACTGCAAATGAGACACAGCAGCCCTTGTTTCTCCCAACCTATCGGGCCTGGCACATGTCCAAAGTGACCCAAGACTCCGAAACCTCTGCTGTGAATAAAGCACAGACGGTACACCATATCTCTTCAGAACCTCATAAACCCAAGCGTTGGCAGCAGGTGCCGCCTCTCGATCGCGGGCAGCAGTCGCTCCAGGCCATTTATGTACACCACAGTGGGCCATGTTCCTTATCTGAGGCAAAGGCACAGCTCAGTTTAAGTCCGTGCCAATCCCTTCAAAGGGCTTGTTCAAATGGAACCACTGACATGGAATCATTGAATGAAACAGTACTGAAGGGGGCCATTCGGCCCATCATACAACAACAACTTTTATTTATATAGTGCCTTTAATTTAGCAAAACATCCCAAGGCGCTTCACAGTTGTGTTTTAAGACAAAACAAATAAATTTGACACCGAGCCACCTAAGAAGAAATTACAGTAGATGACCAAAAGCTTGGTTAAAGAGGCAGGTTTTAAGGAGCGTCTTAAAGGAGGAAAGAGAGGTAGAGAGGCGGAGAGGTTTAGGGAGGGAGTTCAAGGGTACCTGTGCCGGCTCTTTGAAAGAGCTATCCAATTAGTCCTACACCCACCCGCTCTTTCCCCACAACCCTGCATATTCTCACCCGTCAATTATTTACCCAATTCCTTTTTTGAAAGTTACTATTGAATCTGCTTCCTCTGCCCTTTCAGAAACCCTACCTGATTTACTTCACCCTAGCCCACGTGTGAGCGATTGACGTGTATTTATTGTCAGTGGAGGGGAGATCAGCTAACTGCCCGACAGTTGCCTGCGGTTGTCAGTTTGGAAGAGGAAGCCCATCCTTTCAGACATGTTCGTTGCCTTGACTGCGGCATCTAAACATTCAAGGATTAAATATTCGTCGGGGTTTGACAGTACACATGGGTTTATGGCGTTATTAGAACAACACAGAACGGGATTTCACGAAAATGCGTTGCTCGTTGCAGTGAGAGTATAATGAGACCACAAAGTACCATGAACCCCATCGGGTCTGGGGATTGGCTACAGGACCTCCTTGTCTGGTCCTTGTAATTATCAGCCAATCAGTGCTTTTCATGACCTCAGGATGTCCCAAAGCACTTTACAGGCAATGAAGTACTTTTGAAGTGTAGTCACTGATGTAATGTGGGAAACGCGGCAGCCAGATGGTGCACAGCAAGCTCCCACAACCAGCAATGTGATAATGACCAGATAATCTGCCTTAGTGATGTTGGTTGAGGGATAAATATTGGTCCTAGGACACCGATGAAAAATCCCCTGCTCTTCTTTATAATAGTGGCTGTTGGATTTTTTACATCCCCCTGTGAGGGCAGATGGGGCCTCGATTTAATATCTCATCCGAAAGACGGCACCTCCGATAGTGCAGCGGCTCAGTATTATCACTGGAGTGTCAGCCTAGATTATGCACCTAAATCTCTGGAGTGGGACTTACACCAGATATACGGCACAGAAACAGGCCATTCGGCCCGACCAGTCCATGCCGGTGTTTATGTTCTACTTGAGCCTCCTCCCGTCTTTCCTCATCTAAATCTATCAGCATCACCCTCTATTCCCTTCTCCCTCATGTGTGTTCATCCAGCTTCCCCTTAAATGCATCGATACTATTTGCCTCAACCACTCCCTGTGGTAGTGAGTTCCACATTCTCACCACTCTCTGGGTAAAGAAGTTTATGCTGAACTCCCTATTGGATTTCTTGGTGACTATCTTATATTGTTGGCCTCGAGTTATGCTCTTCCCCACAAGTTGAACCCACGACCTTCTGGCTGTGAGGTAAGAGCGCTGCTCATGAGCCACGACAGACACCTGTATAACTTTCTCTACTGAGGCCGGCTGCTCTGAGAAGATGCCTCAGTCTCTCCTCATTCTCAAGCAAACCGTCTATTAATTTGACCTTAGATTGTAAAGGTGGCCATTGGAGCTTCAGCACGACAGTAAGCGTGGAGTAAAGCCTTAACCGAGTGACATATGCCCTTGTGTGTGTGTGCGTCAAGGGGAGCTCCACTTTGGTCAGCAATGATCAGCCCACCCCCTGTGGATTTCCGCTGGTTACTGATACATCCACGTCCACCCCGCATTTTACTGCCTGTGTCATGTTCAGTGACTGACCAGGAGGAGACCAATGCACACGGCGTTAAACATTAAACCCTTCCAATACCCTGGAATCCACTTAATGCAATGGGTGTCTGCTTGGATTTAATGCCGGTTGTGGCATTTAAGTGTCTGTTTTATGGGAGGTCAGACCCCGTGCTTGTGTCTGTCATGGTGTCTGAGTGCAGCCCGAGTTACAGTTTCACAGTGTTCTCGTAAAGGAGGGGAATCATTTATGGACTGCGTTGAGCGGCGTGACTGCATCATTCGCTTTCGATGCTCTGCTGGAAGGAGATTCTACTGTTAGAATTATAGGGCCCGGGTTTCGTCAAGCTACTGCCCACAGCCGCAGAGGTACCGCCCAAAAAATACAATTTTGAGGAAAATCCTCAGGGGCCGCCGACCCCAACTATCCCCGGCGGGAGTCTCAGCGGTGGTGCCCAGGCAGAGGTTGCGAAAAACACAAGTTTGGCGGTTAGGATCCTCTACGATCCTGTTACCGCCCCCCAGAAAGACTGCTGGGAAAAAGGTGGGGTCTTACCTGGTTGTAAATCGGGCGGTACGGACAATGGCGCAGAACAGTCCACAGTGGCACATCCCGGGTCACATATAAACGCTGCAGCAATATTAGACCCTCAGAAAGAGTTCACACGTTGAAGGGGTACTGAGGTGAATGATCAGCCATGATCTTATTGAATGGTGGTGCAGGCTCGAAGGGCCGAATGGCCTGCTCCTGCACCTATTTTCTATATTTCTAAGGAAAACTGCTCCGTTGAAGAGTAGGTGTGGGGTAGTAAGTGGAAATGAGCTGTGAAATACAGTAAAGGCACCATGGACTTGTGCTATAAGGGTTTTGACACCATTGCAGACTCAATAGATTTCGTGACACCATGTGAGTCTACAGATGTTATGAGCTCAAGTCAAAGTATATAGGCACTAATAAAATCCTGTAAGTTTTTCTTAGGTGTCAGGATGTGATCCTCAGAACAACATGAGCAGAAGATGCAAATATATATATATATAATTGAGTGTTCGGGGTGGGGTTCAGAGATCCACTACCTAACAAAATGTAGAGTCATATGCTAACCATAATATCTGGCCTCCAAGTTCTGCAACTATCTGTCATTCAAAGCCACCCATCCTGGATGGGTGACACTTGTGGTAGCTAAATGACGTGATGTCAGGACCCATTAAAGAGCCGCATCATATCTGTAAAGCAAGATATTGCTCAAACGGCACTACATTTAAAGGACATTTGTATGTTTCTCAGCACATACCCCATATTATTTAAAAGTTAGACACCAACCAGGAGTTGTTCAAAAATGTTTCTGTATTGAATTGTACAGCATTCAAAAGAGACAGAGCATTCAAACAAGCAAAGCAAAATATGACATTATTTCAAAAAACAGTAAAGTTAGCATCAAAAGGCAACAAGTGAAACACCAACAACATGAACAATGTATACCAACATCACCAAGACCAACACCCAACCCTCTACGACTCCTCTTCCCTCCCCTCCAAGTGAGCTCCATTGTCTTTTTGATGGGTTGGCCATCCCCACGCCGACCCTCACCGTGTCGGTACCAGCACGTGGTGCAGCAGTGCCCCTGGAGTGCTGCCCCTCACCGTGTCGGTACCAGCACGTGGTGCAGCAGTGCCCCTGGAGTGCTGCCCCTCACCGTGTCGGTACCAATACAGGAGTGCCCCCGGAGCACTGCTGTCGTGTTCGTTGGGGAGAGAATAGAGGCAGTGAGATGGAAGACACTGGCATCTCCAGACCCTCTGGTTCTATCGGCCTGGCTGGTGTGTCATGGGGTGGGGGGGGGGGGGGGAATTCCATGCCATATCCCGAGACCATCGATTGCCGCATGGCATCGACAGAGTGGACGGTTCGCTGCACGCAGTGATTAACAGCGACATACTGTTGGTATGCTGCTCTGCAAACGCGCCGATGTTGGCAGCTATCCCAGCCATGGCCTCGAGCAGCTCTCGACTTAGGTCAACGCTCGTCTTCGACAGCTGCACCATTTCCTGCATTGCTTCCGCCGTCTTGCATCATCATCTCCTTGCTGCATCAACCTGGGTGGAGGCGGCTTGCTGGCTTTTCCGGCACGGCTTCAGTGCCTCCCAATACTTGATCCTGCGTCGTACGACTCAACGCCCAAAAACTCGGGGGCCCCGATACCAATGTTGGCCAAACTGGTGGCACACATGTCAAGAGGATGGAGTCCTCCTCTTCCACCTCCTCGATCTCAAGTGGGACAAACACTGGTTCCTTCTCCCTCCTCTTCCTCCTGGTCTTCGTGTCTCTGGGTGGCGGAGGTGGATATGGGGGATCTGGGGGATCTTGGCGGGGCGGGGGGGTGCGGAAGAAGTGGTGTGTTGGGCCCCTGACGAGGTCGAGGTGGCCGGTGTTGGTGTTGCACTTGGCCTTTGTGTGCCAGAGGTGGATGGGGTGCCTAAGTTCGTGCTCTGTGATTCATCATCCGCAAATACAATACAACAGTTCGGTATTTCGCAGCGGGGGGAGCGGTTGGTAATGCTGACATGAGAACCATGGCATGTCACATTCTTATTTCAAGGGCTACCATCAATACAGCACCACACCCTAAATGGCCGACAGACAGTACATTAAAATGCATTTGACATCGGATTACATGACCTCGCATGACCTGAGAGTAACACAGACCGTCCGGTGAGTCATATAAACTTACCATGCTGTAGCACAGGACCGGCACCACCATGTGTGGTGGCACAGGGGTGGGCATCCACCAACGCCAAGGCACGCTGCTCTAAGTCAGTCACCTCGATGACCTCTGGTGGGCCCCCTCCCGTGCCACACTGCTTTGAGGCATTGGCTGTACTGTCCTTCTGCAGAAATAAAAGTTGCAATCTTTAACCGGTTTGCACATGCAACACACACACACACAAAACGACGACATATACTTTCTCAGTAGTACGGGAGTGCAACAATACATGTTTACTTACCCTTGCTGTCGTTACCAAATCGTTCCTTCTCTTCCTGCACTGGTCTTCATCCCGCACAGTGTTGCCCACCGAGGACACGGCCTCACCAATCTCCCACCAAATGTGTCCACATCGGGGCGGCACTGGCTTGCCACGACCATCCTGGGTGCGGTCTCTGTAACGGTGCTCCATCTCTGAGGCACGTGCCTCCAGCTCAGCCTCAGTGAACCAGGGAGCTCTGGGCCACCCTCCATTAGACTTCATGGCAGCTTTTCAACCACTGATGAGAGCTTTGCAAGGTGGAGGCTGATGAATCTGTTGACTCTCGCTCTATATCACTCGGCTCGGCAACGGCCAGGTGCAAGGCAGTAATGAGCTTGTATGCGCAGCTGAGCCCTCAGCCCCAATCACAGGAAAAGTGATGTCATCCGGCAAAAGAAACAACAAAACAAAAACATTCAAATCTCGCGCATGCGCGGTGCACGGCCTCCGGACTGTCCTGAGTCGACAGGCCTGCACCTACTGCCCACCGCTTCTGCCGCTCTTCCCGCTCCCGCCGACTCCCGCTCCCGCCGACTCCCGCTCCTGCCAACTCCCGCCAACTCCCACCGACTCCCGCTCCCGCTGACTCCTGCCGAGTCCCACCGACTCCCACTCCCGCCGACTCCCGCTCCCGCCGACTCCCGCTCCCACCGACTCCCGCTCCTGCCAACTCCCGCCAACTCCCACCGACTCCCGCTCCCGCTGACTCCTGCCGAGTCCCACCGACTCCCACTCCCGCCAACTCCCGTCGACTCCCGCCCTCGCCAACGCCGACTCCCGCTCCCGCCGACTCCCGCTCCCACCGACTCCCGCTCCCGCCGACTCCCGCCAACTCCCGCCGACTCCCGCTCCCACCGACTCCCGCTCCCGCCGACTCCCGCCAACTCCCGCCGACTCCCGCCGACTCCCGCTCCCGCTGACTCCCGCTTCCGCCGACTCCCGCTCCCGCCAACTCCCACCTGCCGACTCCCGCCAACTCCCGTCGACTCCCGCCCTCGCCGACTCCCGCTCCCACCGACTCCCGCTCCCGCCGACTCCCGTTCCCGCCGACTCCCGCCAACTCCCGTCGACTCCCGCCCTCACCGACTCCCACTCCCACCGACTCCCGCTCCCGCCAACTCCCACCGACTCCCACTGACTCCCGCTCCTGCCGACTCCTGGTGACTCCCGTTCCCAACGACTCCCACTCCCACCGACTCTCGCCGACTCCCACTCCCACTCCCACCGACACCCACCACCAACTCCCACTCCTGCCGACTCCCACCGCCTCCCGCTCCCGCGAATCCCGCTCCCTCTGACTCCCGCTCCTGCTCCCGCTGACTCCCGCTCCCGCCGACTCCCACTCCTGTCGACTCCCGCTCCCGCCGACTCCCGCTCCCGCCGACTCCCGCTCCTGCCAACTCCCGCCAACTCCCACCGACTCCCGCTCCCGCTGACTCCCGCCGAGTCCCACCGACTCCCGCTCCTGCCGACTCCCGCTCCCACCGACTCCCACTCCCGCCGATTCCCACTCCCGCCGACTCCCGCTCCCGCCGACTCCCGCTCCCGCCAACTCCCGCCGACTCCCGCTCCCGCCGACTCCCGCTCCCGCCGACTCCCGCCGACTCCCGTCGACTCCCGCCCTCGCCGACTCCCGCTCCCGCCGACTCCCGTTCCTGCCAACTCCAGCCAACTCCCACCGACTCCCGCTCCCGCTGACTCCCGCCGAGTCCCACCGACTCCCGCTCCCGCCGACTCCCGCTCCCACCGACTCCCGCTCCCGCCGACTCCCGCTCCCGCCAACTCCCGCCGACTCCCGCCGACTCCCGCTCCCGCCGACTCCCGCTCCCGCCGACTCCCACTCCCGTCGACTCCCGCCCTCGCCGACTCCCGCTCCCACCGACTCCCGCTCCCGCCGACTCCCGCTCCCACCGACTCCCGCTCCCGCCGACTCCCGCTCCCGCCGACTCCCGCTCCCACCGACTCCCGCTCCTGCCAACTCCCGCCAACTCCCACCGACTCCCGCTCCCGCTGACTCCCGCCGACTCCCACCAACTCCCGCTCCCACCGACTCCCGCTCCCGCCGACTCCCGCTCCCACCGACTCCCGCTCCCACCGACTCCCGCTCCCGCCGACTCCCGCTCCCACCGACTCCCGCTCCCGCCGACTCCCGCTCCCACCGACTCCCGCTCCTGCCAACTCCCGCCAACTCCCACCGACTCCCGCTCCCGCTGACTCCCGCCGACTCCCACCAACTCCCGCTCCCGCCGACTCCCGCTCCCACCGACTCCCGCTCCCGCTGACTCCCGCCGACTCCCACCAACTCCCGCTCCCACCGACTCCCGCTCCCGCTGACTCCCGCCGACTCCCACCAACTCCCGCTCCCACCGACTCCCGCTCCTGCCAACTCCCGCCAACTCCCACCGACTCCCGCTCCCGCTGACTCCCGCCGACTCCCACCAACTCCCGCTCCCACCGACTCCCGCTCCCGCTGACTCCCGCCGACTCCCACCGACTCCCGCTCCCGCCGACTCCCGCTCCCGCCGACTCCCACTCCCGCCAACTCCCGCCAACTCCCGCCGACTCCCGCTCCCGCCGACTCCCGCTCCCGCCGACTCCCACTCCCGCCGACTCCCGCCAACTCCCGTCGACTCCCGCCCTCGCCGACTCCCACCGACTCCCACCCTCGCCGACTCCCGCCGACTCCCGTCGACTCCCGCCCTCACCGACTCCCACTCCCACCGACTCCCGCTCCCGCCAACTCCCACCGACTCCCACTGACTCCCGCTCCTGCCGACTCCCGTTCCCAACGACTCCCACTCCCACCGACTCTCGCCGACTCCCACTCCCACTCCCACCGACACCCACCACCAACTCCCACTCCTGCCGACTCCCACCGCCTCCCGCTCCCGCGAATCCCGCTCCCTCTGACTCCCGCTCCTGCTCCCGCTGACTCCCGCTCCCGCCGACTCCCACTCCTGTCGACTCCCGCTCCCGCTCCCACCGACTTCCGCCGACTCCTGCTCCCGTGGACTCCCATTCCCGCCGAATCCCGCTCCCACCAACTCCCGCCGACTCCCGCTCCCGGCGACTCCCGCTCCTGCCTATTCCCGCCGACTCCCACTGCTGCCGACTCCCGCTCCCGCCGATTCCTGCTCCTGGCGACTCCCGCTCCTGCCTACTCCCGCCAACTCCCACTGCCGCAGACTCCGCTCTTGCCGACACCCGGCGAATCCCACACCTTCTCCCGCCGATTCCTGCTCCCGCCGATTCCTGCTCCTGCCTACTCCCACCGACTCCCACTGCCTCCTGCTCCTGCCGACACCCACCCCTGCCAACTCCCAGCAACTTCCGCTCCCACTGACTCCCGCTCCTGGTGACTCCCATTCCCACCGACTCCCACCCCCTCACGCTCCCATCGACTCCCGCTTCCTCCAACTCCCGCTCCCGCCGACTCCCGTTTCTGCTGACTCCCGCTCCCGCTCCCACCGACTTCTGCCGACTCCTGCTCCCACGGACTCCCATTCCCGCCGAATCCCGCTTCCACCAACTCCCGCTCCCGCCGATTCCCGCTCCCGGCGACTCCCGCTCCTGCCAACTCCCGCCGACTCCCGCTCCCGCCGATTCCTGCTCCTGCCGACTCCCGCTCCCGCTGATTCCCGCTCACGCCGACTCCCGCCGACTCCTGCTGACTCCCGCTCCCGCTGACTCCCGCCGACTCCCGCCCCCGTCAACTCCCGCTCCCGCCGACTCCCGCCAATTCCTGCTCCCGCTGACTCCCGCTCCCGCCGACTCCCGCTCCTGCTCCCACCGTCTCCCAGCGACTCTCGCACCCGCCGATTCCTGCTCCCGCCGACTCCCACTCCCGCCGACTCCTGCTCCTGTCGACTCCCGTTCCCGCTCCCACCGACTTCCGCCGACTCCTGCTCCCGCGGACTCCCGTTCCCGCCGAATCCCACACCCGCCAACTACCGCCGACTCCAGCTCCCGCCGATTCCCACTCCCGGCGACTCCCGCTCCCGCCAACTCCCGCTGACTCCCACTCCTGCCGACTCCCGCACCCACCAACTCCCGCCGACTCCCGCCAATTCCTGCTCCCGCCGACTCCCGCTCCCGCCGACTCCTGCTGACTCCCGCTCCCGCCGACACCCGCTCCCGGCAACTCCCGCTCACGTCGACTCCCGCCGATTCCTGCTCCCGCCGACTCCCACTCCCGCCAACTCCCGTACCCACCAACTCCCGCCGACTCCCACTCCCGCCGATTCCCGCTCCCGCTGACTCCCACCAACTCCTGCTGACTCCCGCTCCCGCCGACTCCCACTCCCGGCAACTCCCGCTCACGTCGACTCCTGCCGACTCCCACCGACTTCCGCTCCCGCCGACTCCCGGCGACTCTCGCTCCCACCGACTCCTGCTCCCGCCGACTCCTGCCCGCTCCCACTCCTGCGGACTCCCGCTCCCGCCCGCTCCCGCCCCCGCCGACTCCCGCTCCCGCTCCCGCCGACTCCCGCTCACGTCGACTCCCGCCGACTCCCGCCGATTCCTGCTCCCGCCGACTCTCGCTCCCACCGACTCCTGCTCCCGCCGACTCCTGCCCGCTCCCACTCCTGCCGACTCCCGCTCCCGCCCGCTCCCGCCCCCGCCGACTCCCGCTCCCGCCCGCTCCCGCCCCCGCCGACTCCCGCCCCCGCCGACTCCCGCCCCCGCCGACTCCCGCTCCCGCCCGCTCCCGCCCCCGCCGACTCCCGCCCCCGCCGACTCCCGCTCCCGCTCCCACCGACTCCTACCGACTTTCGCTCCCACCGACTCCTGCTCCCGCCGACTCCTGCCCGCTCCCGCCCCCGCCGACTCCCGCTCCCGCCCGCTCCCGCCCCCGCCGACTCCCGCCCCCGCCAACTCCCGCCGACTCCCGCTCCCGCTCCCACCGACTCCTGCCGACTTTCGCTCCCACCGACTCCTGCTCCCGCCGACTCCCGCCTGCTCCTGCTCCTGCTCGCTCCCACCGACTCCTGCCGACTTCCGCTCCCGCTCACTCCTGCTCCCGCCCACAAAAGCGGAATGAAACTCACGCGCACTCGGCCCCAGCAGTCGCGGCCGGTAAAACACCAACACCACACGGGGAGTGCCGAGAAGCAAGTGGGCCGAAGGTTTGACCAAACTCGGGCCCATAGAGTCTCACAGCACGGAAGGAGACCATTCAGCCCATCGTGCCTGTGCTGATTTTTGGAAGAGTGATCCAGCTGGAAGGTTATCGCTATCAGGAAAGATTGAACAGGCTGGGGATCTTTGCTCTAGAAAAGAGAAGGCGGACAGGTGACCCGGTAGAGGTCATTAGGATTATGAAAGCCTTTGATAGGGTTGATAGAGAGAAGATGTTACCACTTGTGTGGGGAGACCAAAACTAGGGGCCATAAATATATGATAGTTACAAATAAACTTAATAAGGAATCCTTTACCCAGAGAGTGGTGAGAATGTGGAACTCGCTGCCACAGGGAGTTGTTGAGGCGAAAAGCATTAGATGCATTTAAGGGGAGGCTCGATACACACTAGAGAGAAAGGAATAGAAGGATGTGTTGATGGGGTGAGGTGAAGTAGGGTGAGAGGAGGCTTGTGTGGAACATCATAGGCAGTCCCTCCAAATCGAAGACTTGCTTCCACTTTAAAAGTGAGTTCTCCGGTGATTGAACAGTCCAATACGGGAATTACAGTCTCACAGGTGGGACAGACAGTGGTTGAAGGAAAGGGTGGGTGAGGAGGCTGCTTTGCCGTGTGCTCCTTCCACTGCCTGCTCTCGGCGACGAGACTCAAGGTGCTCAGTGCCCTCCCAGATGATCTTCTTCCGCTTTGGGTGATCTTGGGCCAGGGATTCCCAGGTCTTGGTGGGGATGTTGTACTTTATCAAGGCAGCTTTGAGGGTATCCTTGGAACATTTCCTCTGCCCATCTGGGGCTCGCTTGCCGTGTAGGAGTTCCGAATAGAGCGCTTGCTTTGGGAGTCTCATGTCAGGCATGCAGACGATGTGGCCTGCCCAACGGAGCTGGTCGAGTGTGGTCAGTGCTTCGATGCTGGGGATGTTGGCCTGATCGAGAACACTGACGTTGATGTGTCTATCCTCCCAGGGGATTTGCAGGATCTTGCGGAGTCATCATTGGTGGTATTTCTCCAGCGATTTGAAGTGTCTACTGTATACGGTCCACTTCTCTGAACCATACAGGAGGGCGGATATCACTGCAGCCCTGTAGACCATGAGCTTGGTGCCAGATTTGAGGGCCTGATCTTCGAAAACTCTCTTCATTAGGCGGCCGAAGGCTGCACTGGCGCACTGGAGGCGGTGTTGAACCTTGTCGTCGATGTCTGCCCTTGCTGATAATAGGCTCCCAAGGTATGGAAAGTGGTCCACGTTTTCCATGGCCGCGCCGTGGATTTTGATGACTGGGGAGCAGTGCTGTGTGGCGGGGTCAGGTTGGTGGAGGACTTTTGTCTTATGGATGTTTAGTGTAAGGCCCATGCTTTCATACGCCTCGGTGAAGATGTTGACTAAGAATTGGAGTTCAGTCTCTGAATGTGCGCAGACGCAAGTGTCATCTGCGCACTGCAGTTCGACAATGGAGGATGGGACGGTTTTCGATCTGGCCTGGAGACAACGAAGGTTGAACAGGTTCCATCTGCTTCTGTAGTTTAGTTCCACTCCAGCGGGGAGCTTGTTGAGTGTGAGGTGGAGCATTGCAACGAGGAAGATCAGGAAGAGGGTTGGCGCGATGATGCAGCCCTGCTTGACCCTGGTCCAGATGTTGATTGGGTCTGTGGTAGATCCGTTGGTCAGGATTATGGCTTGCATGTCGTCGTGGAGCAGGTGGAGGGTGACGACAAACTTTTGGGGGCAGCCAAAGCGGAGGAGGATGCTCCATAGTCCCTCGCGGTTAATAGTGTCGAAGGCCTTTGTAAATCAAAGAAGGCCACAAGGGTTGGTGTTGTTCCCTGCATTTCTCTTGCAGTTGTCGCGCTGTAAAGATCATGTGGAGCATAAACACCGGCACGGACCTGTCGGGCCGAATAGCTCCGTTTCTCTGCTGTAGACTTGACATAATGTCAGCCGTGGCTCAATGGGTAGCACACTTGCCTTTTGGTCAGAAGGTTGTGGGTTCAAGACCCACTTCAGGGACTTGAGCACAAAATCTAGGCTGACACTCCAGTACAGTACTGAGGGAATGCTGCACTGTTGGAGGTGCTGTCATTCAGATGAAACATTAAACCGAGGCCCTGTCTGCTCTCTCAGGTGCCCGTAAAATATCCTGTGGCACTATTTCGAAGAAGAGCAGGGGGAGTTCTCCCTGGTGTCCTGGGGCCAATATTTATCCCCCAACCAACATCACTAAAATCAGATTATCTGGTCATTATCACATTGCTGTGTGTGGGAGCTTGCTGTGTGCAAGTTGGCTGCCGCATTTCCCACATTTCAACAGCGACTACACTCCAAAGTTACTTCATCGGCTGTAAAGCGCTTTGGGACATCCGGTGGCCGTGAATGGCGCTATATAAATGCAAGTCTTTCTTTTCTTTCTAATTCTAGAAACTGGCCCTTGTGAAATGTAAGTCTGGCTGAGTACAGGCAAAACCCCAAACGCATATCAGCATTTTGTTGTGACAGTAGAGACACGTCAGCAGTCCTTAGCAGAACAGGATCTGAACAGTTGGATCAAAGGTGCTCGCTGCAGCGTGCGGACACGAACTGTCCCGACATCCCAGCAATTACAGCCACACACACCGTACATTGTCCTCATTATCCTCATTCACGTCAAGCAGTCGGGGGATGGGGTAGTGTAATGTCTGTAAGCTTGTAATGTTTGTAGCGCCACACTATGGATGTGGACGTATTGTGTACTGCAATTGCACAGTTAATAATTAAACAGAACCAGGCAGATTTCGGAGGCTTCCAAGAGAGCTGCCTGCCATGTTAGGAGCTGTGTGTGCTGTGCTCTGTGAATATATCATATTTGGCGACGAGAATGGGATTTTTCAGATGATTTAAAGCTTAAATTTTGTTGGGGAAGGATTCAGCCAGCCGACAGAGAGATTTTGAAAGTTTCTGTCTTTGGAAAAAAGCTACAAAATCCGAGGTAAAATACAGCACACAGTGTGAACAGCTAGAGTTTAAAATGGCAGGTGTAATCGGACATTTGAGGACATATAGACATGACCGGGAATGTTTTAAAGCGTATGTGGATCAGCTAGAAATGTATTTTACTGCAAATAACATAATCGAAGTTCCAGACAATGCAGTCCAGAACCGGGCTGTGTTGGAACGTAAGAAAGTGATCTTCTTATCGGTGGCAGGTCTGGCATTGTACGAAACCCTTGTAAATCTGCTTGTGCCTGATGAGCCAAGGGACACAAAGCTTAAACAGATTTTAATGAAGCTGGAGCAGCACTATAACCCCAAACCGTTAGAAATTGCTGAAAGCTATCATTTCGGGATTTGGAATCAAAAGGTTGATGAAATTATCAGTGATTACATCGTAGCATTAAAAAAGCTATCGATGCACTGTAATTTTGGAAACTTTCAAAACCAAGCATTACAGGATCGTTTTGTTTGTGGGGTGAAAAATGATGCGATCAGAAGGAAGTTATTGACGACGGATGACTTGACTTTTGAGATTGCTTGTCAGACAGCGAGGTCGATGGGCATGGCCAAACAATATTCCCGAGAATTAAAATAATAATTGCAGTCGTCAGTCAACCGAGGTAAATCACCTGCAGGTTCAAAGTAAAAGATGGTGGGGGCCCAAAGTCTCAGAAACTGGAAATTCTAACAGAGCGTCGAAGTCGTGCTATAGGTGCCTGGGACAACACATTGCTCAAAGTTGTCCATACATGAAGGCAGAGTGTTTCTTCTGCAGAAAGACTGGGCATCTTGCAAAGGCATGCCGACTGCAGGGTAAACCAGCTTCCAAAGCTATGAGTCCAGCGTTCAAAGCTATGAGTAGAAATCCCAAGAGACTACATAGCATGGAAGAACAACAACAGGACGAAGAGATGTTAGAGTTACACGTCATTAGGAGCACGAGGTTAACGGACAGCTATTCGGAAAGCATCAAAATCCACATAGATGTTGCGGGATTCAAGATACCAATGGAAATTGAAAAGGGTGCATCCGTGAGTGTAGTATCGGAGTCACTGTATCTCGACAAATTGTGTGATTTCCAACTGGAGAATTCCAAGATAGAGCTGGGAGGCTACTCGGGAGAGAAAATTCCTGTGGTAGGTCGTATCATTGAACCGGTCAAATATAAAGATCAATTTCAGAACTTGCCTCTAATAGTAGTGAAAGGAGACAAGCCTGCCTTACTCGGAAGAAATTAGTTGAGCTCACTGAAGCTGGATTGGAATAAGATTTTCTGTGTGGAAGCAAGATTTTAATCAACGGATGAGGTTATCAAGAAGTATCCGAAGGTGTTCTGCGAATCGGGCAGTCCAATCCAAGGCCTCAAGGCAAGTGTCAGGGTACAGAAGGACGCTAGTTCGGTTTACTACAAGCCACATTCTGTACCATATGCACTCGAGGAGAAAGTTAAGCAAGAACTCAAAAGACTAGAGACTGAGACCATTATTTGTAAGATAGATCGATGTAATTGGGCTACACCCATTGTTGTTGTACCTAAGTCTGATGGTAAGTTAAGATTGTGTGGTGATTATAAAGTAACCGTAAACCAGGTTCTAGAGGGTAATGTCCCAAATACATTGCCGAATATAGAAGATTTGTTCACAACACTGACAGGTGGTCAGATCTTCTCAAAACTGGATCTTACGAATGCCTACTTACAGCTTGAACTAGATGAGGAGTCCAAGTCATGTTTGACTATAAATACTCATCTAGGCCTATGTCAATTTAATAGGCTACCATTTGGAGTGTCTTCCGCCCCTGCCATATTCCAAGGATTGATGAACCAGATTTTGTAAGGTATTGAAGGGGTAGTATGTTATTTGGATGACATACTAATTTCAGCACCAAATAGGCAAATTCATAATAACATGCTGAATGAAGTCCTCAAACGGCTAGAGAAGCACAGAGTACGAGTGTCTGCTTGTAAGTGTGAGTTATTTAAAAACTCAGTGGAGTACTTAGGGTACAGAGTAGACAACGATGGTTTACATCAACCATGGAAAAATTGGATGCAATCAGAAATGCACCCATTCCCAGGAATGTCACCGAACTTCATTCATTCTTGGGTCTTTTGAACTATTATGGGAAGTTCCTACCAAATTTGGCTACAGTATTACATCCACTGAATTAACTTTTGAAAAAACAGGTGCATTGGAAGTGATCAAAAGAATGCGATACAGCATTCAAGGAGTGTAAAAGCAAATTGGTAGAGAGCACCATGTTAGTTCACTTTGACATATCTAAGGAGATTAAGCCAGCATGTGATGCCTCTCCATATGGAGTTGGGGCAGTAATCTCTCATGTGTCAAGTAGTGGGGAGGAGAGACCAATTGCTTTTGCTTCACGCACTCTCAGTGCCAGTGAGAGTAATTATGCGCAAGTTGTAAGGGAAGCTTTGGCATTAATTTTTGGAGTCAAGAAGTTTCACAAATACTTGTATGGTTGTAAGTTTACCATCGTTACGGACCATAAGCCCCTAACAGCAATCTCCATCCAAAGTCCCCAGTTCCAACATTAGCTGCAGCCTGAATGCAGAGATGGGCTTTGATTTTGTCAGCATATACATATGATATTGAATACAGACGATCAGCTGATCACAGTAATGCTGATACAATGTTAGATTGCCTTCCCCATCACAAGTTACACCCGATAGGGAAGAAGTGTTTTATTTTTCATACATTGATGAACTGCCAGTAACAGCTGAAGAGATTGGTAGAGCAACCAAACGTGACCCAGTGATGTCAAAGGTGTATGAGTATATTGCAAATGGATGGCCAAACCAGGTAACAGACAAAGAAACACATCCATTCTTCATTCGTAGGAATGAATTATCAGTCGATAAGGATTGTATCATGTGGGGTGCAAGAGTGGCTATACAAATAAATTCAGGTCCAAATTATTAGGGGACCTCCATGACCAGCACCTGGGAATGTGTTTGACCAAGAGTTTTGCACGCAGTTATTTATGGTGGCCAGGACTTGATAAAGATATAGAGTACATCGTGAGTCAGTGTACGACATGTCAATCAGTAAGCAAGCAACCACCACCAGTACCATTTCAGCCATGGAAATGGCCTCCAAGGGTGTGGCAAAGGCTACATATTGATTTTGCTGAGCTGTGATTGATAGCCATTCAAAGTGGGTTGAGGTGTTCCCAATGTGGAAAATAACAACAAGTAAAATATTGGACATTTTATGAAAATTATTTTCTTCATTTGGCCTCCCTGAAGAAATTGTTTCGGATAATGGACCACCATTTCATTCAGAAGAATTTGCACAATTCACGAGCAAAAATGGTGTGAAACATACCAAGGTTCCACCATACCATCCTGCTTCGAATGGTGCAGCAGAGCGCACTGTACAAATTGTAAAACATGCCCTCATAAAACAAATGTTAGATCCAAATCCAAGGAAACGACAGTTGAGATTGGATCACAAATTGGCTAATTTTTTGATTACATATTGAAATACTCCTCGTACAAATACTGGTAGAACACCAGCAGAGTTGTTTTTCAAATGACAGCCACAAACCAGATTTTCGTTGTTAAAGCCAAATTTGGTACAGTCCGTAGAAGAGACACAATTAAGACAGAAAGGGAATCATGATAGAGCTAGAGTAAAAGAGAGAAGTGTGAAATTAAATCAGAAGGTGAGAGTGAAGAACCATCACCATAAATAGTTAAAGTGGTTACCAGGAAGAGTGGTGAAGATATGTGGTACTCGCACATATTTGGTAAAGATGTTTGATAATGAACAGGTTAAGTTTGTTCATATTGATCATATTTTACCTACAGACATGGAAGGAGTTGAAGGTGGGAATGATTCAATTATTTCTGACTCATCAGATAGTTTTGATACACCAGTAGCAAATCCAAAATCCAATGTACTGGAAACAAATCCAGGAGAGAATCTGAATGAAAGTCTGAGTCCGAGTCAGGAAAACAAAGAGCCTGAAGTTAGAGTGAGTTCAAATGAAAATCAAGGAGATTCCGTGGAGGAAAACATTCCTCAGGATGAGCCTCGAATGAGTTTAGATTCGACACCATGTTTGGAAGGTTCTCTTCGAGAGCAAAGGTATCCTCTTTGAAACAGAAAACAAGTGGTAAAGTTAAATTTGTAAATATGGAAAAAAAAAGTTTATATCCTGTGTTATGTATCAACATGAAAGTTATGTATGATGGTTGTTATAATAACTTCTTCATTAAGGAGGGAGAAGTGTAATGTCTGTAAGTTTGTAATGTTTGTAGCACCACAATATGGATGTGGATGTATTGTGTACTGCAATTGCACAGTTAATAATTAAACAGAACCAGGCAGATTTCCGGAGGCTTCCAAGAGAGCTGCCTGCCATGTTAGGAGCTGTGTGTGCTGTGCTCTGTGAATATATCACAGGGAGGGAAGGGCGTGGGCAGAAATCTCTTCCATTACTGAGCTGCGTAATAGCATAAAATTGCTAGATTTCTAGTGCTGCCCTTCAACACTGTGGGTGCAGCGAGTACAATCAGCTGGTGATAATATATCAGTTAGAGAATTTAGACACATTCCCTTTTCACCAGGATGTGCCATGTCAAAGTTACAATGAAGCAATTGGTTGGGTCCAGGATTTGAAGTCGATTAGTCCCCACGGTGGAGTATGTAAGATGGCAGCCAACTGCTGTATGAAAAGAAAACAAAGAGCTTGCATTTTCATGACCTCAGGACGTCTCAAAGAGATTTACAGCGAATGAAATACTTTTGAATAGTGGTCACTGTTGTAACGTAGGAAACGCAGCAGCCAATTTATGCACAGCAAGCTCCCACAAACAGCAATGTGACAATGACCAGATAATCTGCTTTGTGATGTTGATTGATGGATAAATATTGGCCCCAGGGGAACTCCTCCTGCTCTTCTTCAAAATAGTGGCCACCTGAGAGGGCAGATGAAGCCTCGGTTTAACATCTCATCCCTCAGGTGGCACCTCTGATGTTGCAGCACTCCCTCAGCACTGCACTGGAGTGTTAACCTAGATTTTTGTGCTCAAGTCCCTGGAGTGGGACTTGTACCCACAACCTTCTGTCTCAGAGGCGAGAGTGCTACCCACTGAGCCATAGCTGGCACTGACCACAAGGCAACTATTAGTTTTCCATTTAGTATTTGACGATGAATTATTCGCAACGCAAGCAGCAATGTATGAGCATTAGAAACTGGAGGCCCTTAACCCTTTGAGCCTGTTCCACAATTCAATGAGATCATGGCTGAACTGTATCTTAACTCCATCTACCTGCCTTTGCTCCATATCGCTTGATAACATTACCTAACAAAAACCTCAGTCTTCAATTGACCCCCAGCATATATATTTGTCATGTATTCAACTATCATTGTAACCCATACATAAGCTGATCTACTTGTACACCTTGAGAACACTGACCACTAAGGGGTGAACTTGTGGGAGACACTCCTAACCTGGACTTTCAGGTATAAAAGGGGAAGCTCCACCCACCTTCATCACTTGAGGTCTTGGTAATAAAGTTAACTGGTCACAGAGCGACCTTCTCTCAAGTATGGGCCTCGTGTGCAGTTATACTGTATCGTAAGGACATATCATTGGCAATGAGAAACTCGGATTTAAACCACGCGAGCATGGCCACTAGCAGCACAGAAGAGAGGTACTGTGTTGGTGATGATTGGGACGACTTAATTGAGAGACTACAGCAAAGTTTTGTCACTAAGGAATGGTTGGGACAGGATTCGGCCGACAAACGCAGGGCTCATCTCCTGCCGGTTTGTGGATCCAGAACGTACTCCCTGATGAAGGACCTTCTAGCGCCAGAGAAGCCGGTGGACATGATGTTCGAAGAGCTCAGTAAGTTGATTGGGGACCACTTTAAACCGGCGAGCAGCATGCACATGGCGAGACACCATTTTACTCGCACCGGCGGCGAGAAGGGCAAAGCGTTCCAGACTTCGTGGCAGATCTCCAGCGACTGGCGAGCCGATGTAAGTTCCCAGATGCATTCAGAGTGGAGATGCTGCGAGACTTTTTTATTGAGGGCATCGGGCATGCTGGGGTTTTCAGGAAACTGATTGAGACCAAAGATTTGACCTTGGAAGCGGTGGCTCTGATAGCCTAGACATTTATCTCAGGGGAGGAAGAGACCAGAATGATGTATGACAAAAATCTTGGCTCAAATGCGGCAAACGACCAGGGAGTCAACATTGTTAACGTGGCACACAGTTCTCTAGGCAGACAAGGGCAATCGGACATGCCCCAGCATGTAGTCGAACCCAAAGGCAGAATTCAACAGAGACAATGGCTAGCTGAACGGCGATTCATGCCATCGCAATGGACAATGCGGCCAGTAATGGGGCCATCAACACCTGTTAATGGTGCGCTTAAAGACAGTTACAGAGACAGTCAGAGACGATCGACTGGTAATGGACCTTTTGTTTCCAACAATGGGGCCTCCAGCTCATGCTGGAGGTGTGGAGGCAAACACCCAGCCTGAGCTTGCAGGTATCAGCAATATACCTGCAGAAACTGCAACGTCAGAGGTCACTTGGCACGTATGTGCAGGAAGCCTGCAGCCAGGTTGATGTAGGAGGAGGACGGGCCCGATGTAAGCCCTACGAGGCCAAATGAATACTGAGGGAAATCGCTGGAAGCTGAAGTTCAGCGAGTTCATGTGGAGCACATATACAGTTTATAAAGCAGGACACCACCAATAATGATGAAAGTGCTTCTCAATGGCATCCCAGTATTAATGGAGCAAGACACGGGGGCCAGCCAGTCCCTGATGAGTATCAAACAGTTTGAAAGGTTGTGGGTGTCCAAGGCCAGGAGGCCAAAATTATTGCCAATTGACGCACAGCTACGGACATATACAAAGGAGATCATTCCGGTGCTAGGCAGCGCCACGGTAGTCGTGACCCACAAAGATTCGGAGAACAGGTTGCCACTCTGGATTGTCCTGGGGAATGGTCCCGCACTACTGGGGAGGAGTTGGCTTGCTGCCATGAACTGGAAATGGGGCAATGTCAATGCAATTTCTTCTGTGGAGCGAGTATCATGCTCACAGGTCCTGGACAAATTTGACTCATTATTTCAACCCGGCGTCAGCACTTTCATGGGGGCCAAGGTAGTGATTCACATAAACCCGGACGTCAGGCCGGTAAACCACAAGGCCAGAGTGGTGCCGTACGTGTTGCGGGAAAAGATAGAAGGCCAATTGGACCGACTGCTGAGGGAAGGCATCATCTCGCCAGTCGAATTCAGTGACTGGGCGAGCCCGATCGTGCCGGTGCTCAAGGCGGATGGGTCGGTCAGGATATGTGGTGATTACAAGGCCACCATAAATCGGGTGTCACTCCCAAGACCAGTACCCGCTACCGAGAGAGGAGGACCTCTTTGCGACGCTATCCGGTGGTAAACTTTTTTCAAAATTGGACCTGACCTCAGCTTACATGACCTAGGAGCTGGCGAGTGAGTCGAAGAAGCTGACCACCATCACGACACACAAGGGGGTTATTTGAGTATAATAGATCTCCTTCGGGATTCGTTCAGCCGCCGTGATCTTTCAGCGAAATATGGAAAGCCTCCTCAAGTCGATTCCAAGGACGATGGTTTTTCAAGACGACATCCTCATCACGGGTCGCGATACTGAAGAACACCTCCACAACCTGGAGGAGGTGCTACGCAGACTGGACCGGGTAGGGCTGTGACTGAAAAAGGCGAAGTGCATCTTCTTAGCTCCAGAGTTAGAATTTCTGGGGAGGAGGGTAGCAGCAGACAGGATCAGACCTACTCCGTCCAAAACGGAAGCGATCCAGAGAGCACCCAGATCCCGTAACATGATGGAGCTGTGTTCATTCCTGGGGCTCCTGAACTATTTTGGTAACTTTCTTCCCAAATTGAGCATGCTGTTAGAGCCGCTACACATGCTCCTATGCAAAGGTCGCGATTGGGTCTGGGGGCACAGTCCCGAAAGGGCTTTTGATAGAGCACACGATTTGTTATGCTGCAACAAACTGTTAACGTTATATGACCCGTGTAAGAAACTTGTGTTAACATGCGATGCGTCGTCCTATGGGGTCGGGTATGTGTTGCAGCATGTGAATGCCAATGGTCAGTTACAGCCGGTAGCTTATGCCTCCAGAAATCTATCCCAGGCAGAAAGTGGCTACGGGATGGTAGAAAATGAAGCGCTAGCATGTGTATATGCAGTAAAATAATTGCACCAGTACCTGTTTGGCAGGAAATTTGAGCTGGAGACAGATCACAAACCCCTAACGTCCCTTTTGGCTGACAACAAGGCCATAAATGCAAACGCATCGGCCCGCACACAGAGGTGGGCACTTACGTTAGCCGCCTATGACTACACAATTCGGCACAGACCGGGCACTGAAAACTGTGCCGATGCACTCAGCAGGCTCCCATTAGCCACCACTGAGGGGGCAACTGAGCATGATGCTGAGATGGTCAGGGCTGTTGAAGCTTTCGAAAGCGAAGGCTCACCTGTGACAGCCCGTCAGATTAAAGTCTGTACAAATAAAGACCCGCTACTGTCTTTCGTTAAGAAATGTGTCCTGAATGGGAACTGGGCAGCCACGTACAGGGCATGCCCTGAGGAATTTAAACCATTTCATAGGCGCAAGAATGAACTCCCGATTCAGGCCGATTGCCTACTGTGGGGAAACCGAGTAGTCATGCCCCAGATGGGCAGAGAGGTGTTTATCAGAGAACTTCACAATGAGCAGCCGGGCATTGTCATGATGAAGGCAATTGCAGGTCACACGTTTGGTGGCCAGGGATAGATGCAGACCTGGAACTTTGTGTTCGCAGGTGCAACATGTGTGCTCAGCTGGGCAACGCACCCAGGGAAGCCCCCCTTAGCCCCTTGTCCTGGCCTGCCAAGCCATGGTCACGCATCTATGTGGACTACGCAGGTCCTTTTATGGGAAAAATGTTTTTGGTTGCAGTAGACGTATACTCCAAATGGATTGAGTGTGCCATTTTAAATTCAAGCACATCCTCTGTCACAGTAGAAAGTCTACGGGCAATGTTCGCCGCCCATGGTCTACCGATGTCTTGGTCAGCGACAATCGCCCGTGCTTCACAAGCACTGAATTCCAGGACTTCATGGCAGGCAATGGAATCAACCATGTCAGAACGGCACCGTTCAAGCCGGCCTCAAATGGCCAGGTAGAACGAGCAGTGCAGATAATCAAACAGGGGATGCTCAGAATCCAAGGGGGTTCCCTACAAAGCCGCTTATCACGCCTCCTGTTGGCCAATAGATCCCGACCACACTCGCTCACAGGGGTTCCACCTGCAGAGCTGCTAATGAAAAGGACGCTCAAAACCAGGTTATCCCTTATACACCCTACTATGAAAGAAATTGTTGAGAGCAGGCATCAGTCACAATGTGACTACCATGACAGGAATGCGAGGGCGCGACGTATTGATGTCAATGACCAAGTTTTTGCTCTTAATTACGCTGCAGGGCCCAAATGGCTTGCAGGCACTGTGGTTGCCAAAGAGGGGAATAGGGTTTTGGTAGTTAAACTTACCAATGGACAAATCTGCCGCAAACACGTGGATCAAACTAAAAGGAGGTTCAGCGACTCCATAGAAGAAGCAGAGGAAGAACACGACGTAGAGTTTACTCCACCACAGATGACCGAACACCGGAACCAAGTGGAGGAGAGCCCAGTCACTGTGGGCAGTCTGGACAGGCCTGAGGAAGCGCAAACAGCAAACACTCAGGCCAGTGCCCAACAACCGGAGCCCCAACTCAGGCGCTCTACAAGGGAGCGTAAACCACCAGAGAGGCTTAACCTGTGATCCCAATAAGACTTTGGGGGGGAGATGATGTCATGTATTCAACTGTCATTGTAACCCATGTGTAAGCTGATCTAAGTTGTACACCTTGAGAACATTGACCACTAGGGGGTGAACTTGTGGGAGACACTCCCAACCTGGACTTTCAGGTATAAAAGGGGAAGCTCCACCCACCTTCATCACTTGAGGTCTTGGACCTTCTCTCAAGTATGGGCCTCGTGTGCATTTATACTGTAGAGTAAGGACATATCAATATTCTTTTGGGGTAGAGAGTTCCAGATTT
Organism: Pristiophorus japonicus; assembly: GCF_044704955.1. Taxonomy (NCBI): domain Eukaryota; kingdom Metazoa; phylum Chordata; class Chondrichthyes; family Pristiophoridae; genus Pristiophorus; species Pristiophorus japonicus. Next base: position 246,510,720 of record NC_091982.1, read on the forward strand.
CTACTATCTTGTGCATGATAAACTTCTTCGTGATTTTTCGCCTGAACAGACTAGCCCTAATTTTAAGATTAAGTGCCCTTTTGTTCTGGATTCAGTTGGCTATTCAGCTCCATGAGTGTGACATCTTTACAAAAGGCTTTTCTGTTACAAGTGATTGTGTTCTCAGTTGCTTCCGCCGCATAGGGAGAGTCTAAACCTTGGCATTCAGCTAGCCTCTGCAACAGATAACCGTCGCTTTATAAACTCTTACCTTCGTTTTCACCAAAACTTATATCAAACCTTGGTTAGACCATCCGTAGAGTACTATGCACAGTTCTGATCTCCAGATTACATAAGGCATATAGAGGCACAGATGAAGACTTGATTATTCCAATACTCTCCTGGCCGACCTCCCACCTTGCATTCTCCGTAAACCTGAGCCCATCCAAACCTCTGGTGCCAGTGTCTCAACTCGCACCAAGTCCAGTTCACCCATCACCCCCTGTGCTCGCTGATCTACATTGGCTCCCGGTCCAGCAATGCCTTTATTTTCAAATTCTCATTCTTGTTTTCAAATCCTTCCATGGCCTCGCCCCTCCCTAGTTCTGTAATCTCCTCCAGCCCCACAACCCCCCGAGATCTCTGCACTCCTCCAATCCTCGCATCCATGATTTACTTCACACAACCATTGGTGTCCGTGCCTTCAGCTGCCTGGGCCTCAAGCTCTGGAACTCCCTCCCTAAACCTCTCCGCCTCTCTAGCTCTCTCTCCTCCTTTAAGACGCTCCTTAAAACCTAGCTTTCGGACAGCTGTCCTAATGGGACAGAAATTCCGGCCTCCCAGGCCCGGACCTGGGAAGGCATCGCAAAAGCCGGTTTTCAGCGCACAATGCGCATGCACTGAAAACCGGCTTTTCCGATCTGCCAAGTTGGAGTTCTCGGGAGCGAGGAGTTACCCATATCTTGCCCAGCAGTGTCCTCAAAACTTTTGCGCCTGATAAAAGCGTAAAAATGATAAAATACACAAAAACATTGTAAAATAAAATGATAAAAACACATTTTATTGTTTAAAACACTCCCCACTTCGGTAAGTTTATTTTAAACCATAATTTAAATTATTTTTTTAACAAATTGGAAAAGTATATATTTTTTAAATACATAAATAACTTCAATTTAAATTAATAAAAATATGTGCTTTTTTTCTATTTTTTATTATTAGTTTTGTGTGTTTGGGGGCTGTTTCTCATTCATAATAATGGAAGCTCCAACTTACGGAGTTCCCATTGTTATGAATGAGAATATACTTTACCTGATTGGCTGCCCAGAGCCATGTGACTGCAGCTCCAGCCCTGCGCATGTTCCGACGTACACACGCTGCGACACGCAGTCAGTGGGGGCCTCAGGACCGGGAACTCGCGTGGGCAAAGCAGCTTCAGGTAAGTGTGCTTCCTTTTTAAGTTTTTTACTTGATCGCCTGCGGGAAGCAGTCGGCCGCGATTTCTGGGCCAATATCTCCTTAGGTGGCTCAGTGTAAAATTTTGTTTTACAGCGCTCCTGTGAAGCACCTTGGGATGTTTTGCTACATTAAAGGCGCTAGATAAATGCACGTTGTTACCTAAACATCTGGAAGACAAATGTCCTCCATCATCCTGACCCCACCACACAGCACTGGCCCCTGGTCATCAAAGTCCATGGCACGGCCCTGGACAACGTGGACCATTTTCCATACCTTGGGAGCCTATTATCAGCAAGGGCAAATATCCAGTGCGCCAGTGCAGCCTTCGGCCACCTGAAGAACAGAGTGTTCGAAGATCAGGCTCTCAAATTTGGCACCAAGCTTATGGTCTACAGGGCTGTAGTGATACCCGCCCTCCTGTATAGCACAGAGACATGGACCATATACAGTAGGCATCTCAAATTGCTGGAGAAATGCCACCAGCATTGTCTCCGCAAGATCCTGCAAATCCCCTGGGAGGACAGATGTACGAAGTTTGTGTCCTCGTTCAGGCTAACATCCGCAGCATCGAAGCACTGACCACACTCAACCAGCTCCGTTGGGCGGGCCACATTGTTCACATGCCTCACAGAAGACTCCCAAAGCAAGCGCTCTACTCGGAACTCCTACACGGCAAGCGAGCCCCAGGTAGGCAGAGGAAACGTTTCATGGACATCCTCAAAGCCTCCTTCATAAAGTGCAAAATCCCCACCGACACCTGAGAGTCCTTGGCCAAAGATCGCCCTAAGTGGAGGAAGAGCATCCGGGGGGGGGCGCTGAGCACCTTGAGTATCGTCGCCGAGAGCACGCAGAAAACAAGCGCAGGCAGCGGAAGGAACGTGCGGCAAACCAGACTCCCCACCCACCCTTTCCTCCAACCACTGTCTGTCCCACCTGTGACAGAGACTGTAATTCCTGTATTGGACTGTACAACCACCTTAGAACTCATTTTTAAAGTGGAATCAAGTCTTCCTCGATTTTGAGGGACTGCCTATGATGATGATGATGTTGTTGTTGTTGTTGTAGTTGCCATATTTAGATTAACAGCTTCTTAAAACTGGCTGAGGAGGAAATGTTCCTCCCGACACGGTAAAACAATCGCCCGCCGACACCGCACGCGGGTCATATCTCGGCTGCCGCAGCAGGCCCTGAGACACCTAATCGCGTTACACACAACACTGGTCCATTCTCATTCTGTTGGTTATGACGTGGTGGGGTGAGAGGTGTCGTCGTCGGGAATTTACATCAACCGACCGAGCACTGGGGCACTGACAGGAACATTGGAACAGGAGGAGGCCATTCTGCCCCTCGAGCCTCTTCTGCCATTCAATGAGATCACGGATGATCAGCGACCCAACTCCATATACCCGCCTTTTCCCCGTATCCGTTAATACCTCTGGTTAACAGAAATCCAGCAATCTCAGATTTAAAATTAATAATTGATCGAGCATCAATTGCCATTTGCGGAAGAGAGTTCCAAACGTCTACCACCCTTTGTGTGAAGAAGTGTTTCCTAATTTCACTCCTGTAAGGTCTGGCTCTAATTTTTAGACAATGCTCCCTAGCCCGAGGCTCCCCAACCAGCGGAAATGTTTGGTTTAGAAAGAGGTTCGACTGCATTTAAGGTCGAAATACAGAAAACGTGCAAAAGTTAACAAGCCTACAAATCAGCACTTAATTAATTATGTTTTAACTCGTCTTCACTCAAGCATCAAACCACAGCCTGCTCGTGTTTTGACAGATGTAAACGAGGCTCCTGGCACAGCCTGGACATTACATCGTTTTGCAATCCTTAAATATTTATAAGTAGGGCAAAATGATGTGTTACAAAGAAAGCCTCGGATTGATGCACCATCCTGATCCCACCTCGCAGCAATAGCTCAGAAAGTGCAATGACTGTGGTCGGGTAGGCAGCTGCAGTAGCCATTTTGCGCATGGCAAGATCTCACAAACAACATCATCATCATAGGCAGTCCCTCGAAATCGAGGAAGACTTGCTGCCCCTCTAAAAGTGAATTCTTAGGTGACTGAACAGTCCACTACGGGAATTATAGTCTCTGTCACAGGTGGGACAGACAGTGGTTAAGGGAAAGGGTGGGTGGGGAGACTGGTTTGCCGTACGCTCCTTCTGCTGCCTGCGCTTGATTTCTGCATGCTCTCGGCGACGAGACTCGAGCTGCTCAGCGCCCTCCCGGATGCTCTTCCTCCACTAAGGGCGGTCTTGGGCCAGGGAGTCCCAGGTGTCGGTGCTGATGTTGCACTTTATCAAGGAGGCTTTAAGGGTGTCCTTGAAACATTTCCTCTGCCCACCTGGGGCTTGCTTGCCGTGTAGGAGTTTCGAGTAGAGCGCTTGCTTTGGGAGTCTCTGTCATGTATGTAACCACAATGTAACACCACTATATTACTGTATACACTCAACCTAGATGCACACCTTGACCACAGGGGGTGAATTTGTGGGAGACACTCCTTACCTGATCACACAGGTATAAAAAGGGAGGTCCCACGCAGGGTCATCGTCTTTGGAGTCCTGTAAATAAAGAGTTACGGTCACGGAGTGACCTTGTCCCTAGAATGTGTCTCGTGTGGTTTCATACTGTAGAGTAAGGACTTTACATTGGCGATGAGAAACGGGAATTCACGATCCACGAGAATGGCCACCGGTAGCACAGAGGAACGGTACTGTGTTGGGGAAGACTGGGACAATTTTGTCGAGAGGCTTCAGCAAAGCTTCGTTACGAAAGACTGGCTGGAGAATGCAGCGGCCGACAAGCGAAGGGCTCATCTTTTGACCAGTTGCAGACCAAAGACTTACGCGCTCATGAAGGACTTACTAGCACCCGAAAGGCCGGCGGACAAAACCTTTAAAGAACTTAGCAAATTGATCGGGGAGCATCTCAAACCGGCGAGTAGCATACATATGGCCCGACACAGATTCTACACCCACTGACGTCGTGAAGGACAGAGCATACCGGACTTCGTAGCGGACCTCTGGCGTTTGGCCAGCCTCTGTAAGTTCACAGACGCCTGCAGGGGGGAGATGCTAAGGGACTTCTTTATCGAGGGCATCGGTCATGCGGGAATTTTCCGCAAATTAATTGAGAACAAGGATTTGACCTTGGAAGCGGCGGTGTTGATAGCTCAAACTTTCATGGCGGGGGAGGAAGAGACGAAAATAATATACGCGAGCAATTCTGCCTCTAACGCGGCGATGGATCAGGGAATCAACATCATCAATGGGACTCAGAGTCCCACAGGCAGGCAGAGGCAGTCCTACACACCCCAGGCAGCAATAGACCTCAGAGTAGGACTTCAACAGAGACAATGGCAGGCTGAACGGACATTCACGCCATCACAGTGGACAATGCGGCCCGGGATGGGGCCATCGACACCCACTAATAGGGTACTTAAGAGCAGTCAAAGGGACAGTCAGCGCGGAATGCCTGGCCATAGTCCCTTTGTTCCCAACAATGGAAACTTTAACTCATGCTGGAGGTGTGAGGGAAAACACTCAGCCAGATCTTGCAGATTTCAACAGTTTGTCTGCAGGAACTGCAATCTCAGTGGCCACTTAGCTCGAATGTGCAGGAAGCCTGCAACCAGACTAATGTATGAGGTGGATGGACCAGAAGAGGGTTCTTTGAGGCAGGATGACTTTTGGGGCAAATCGATGGATGCCGAGGTTCAGCGGGTCCATGTGGCTAATATTCACAGCTCATATACCAAAACGCCACCAATGATGATGAGGGTTTTATTAAACCGTATCCCAGTATGCATGGAGCTGGACACTGGGGCCAGCCAGTCACTCATGGGCGTTCAGCAATTTGAGAAGCTATGGCCACTTAAAGCCAGTAGACCCAAATTAGCACGTATTGAGACACAATTATGGACTTACACTAAAGAAATCATTCCGGTGCTAGGCAGTGCAATGTTGGCTGTCACACACAATGGGGCAGTAAATCGGCTGCCGCTCTGGATTGTCCCGGGCAATGGTCCCGCACTGTTGGGGAGGAGCTGGTTAGCCGAGATGAAATGGAAATGGGGGGATGTTCACGCAATGTCATCTGTGAAGCGAAGTTCGTGCTCACAATCCCTACAACAATTCGATTCACTATTCCAACCTGGCGTCGGGACTTTCAAAGGCACCAAAGTAGTGATACACATCACACCGGATGCCAAGCCAGTGCACCACAAAGCCAGAGCAGTGCCGTATGTGATGCAGGAAAAGATCGAGAGCGAATTGGACTGGCTGTTGAGAAAAGGCATCACCTCGCCTGTTGAATTCAGCGACTGGGCGAGCCCCATCGTTCCCGTCCTAAAAGCGGATGGCTCTGTCAGGATCTGTGGCGACTACAAGGCCACCATTAATCGGGTGTCACTACAAGATCAATACCCGCTCCCGAGAGCAGAGGACCACTTCGCCATGCTGGCAGGCGGCAAGCTGTTCACCAAGTTGGATCTCACTTCAGCCTATATGACCCAGGAACTGGCCGACGAATCTAAACTACTGACCACCATCACCACGCACAAGGGACTGTTCATTTATAACAGGTACCCGTTTGACATTCAATCAGCGGCCATGATTTTTCAAAGAAACATGGAAAGCCTGCTTAAATCCATTCCTGGAACAATTGTATTCCAGGACGACATCCTCATCACGGGTCGAGACACCGAGGAACACCTCCACAACCTACAGGAGGTGCTACGCCAACTGGACCGGGTAGGCCTGCGACTCAAGAAGTCTAAATGTGTGTTCTTAGCTCCTGAGGTTGATTTTGTCATGTATGTAAGCTCTATGTAACACCACTGCAATACTGTATATACTTAAGCAATGCACACCTTGACCACAGGTGTGAACTTGTGGGAGAGACTCCTTACCTGGTCATCCAGGTATATAAAGCGAGGTCCCACGCAGGGTCATCACTTCTTGGACCTATGAATAAAGGTTCAGGTCATAGAAACATAGAAACATAGAAAATAGGTGCAGGAGTAGGCCATTCGGTCCTTCGAGCCTGCACCGCCATTCAATAAGATCATGGCTGATCATTCCTTCAGTACACCTTTCCTGCTTTCTCTCCATACCCCTTGATCCCCTTAACCGTAATGGCCATATCTAACTCCCTCTTTTATATATCCAATGTACTGGCATCAACAACTCTCTGCGGCAGGGAATTCCACAGGTTAACAACTCTCTGAGGGAAGAAGTTTCTCCTCATCACAGTCCTAAATGACCTACACCTTATCCTAAGACTGTGTCCCCTGGTTCTGGACATTCCCAACATCAGGAACATTCTTCACGCATCTAACCTGTCCAGTCCCGTCAGAATCCTATATGTTTCTATGAGATCCCCTCTCATCCTTCTAAACTTCAGTGAATAAAGGCCCAGTTGATCCAGTCTCTCCTCATATGACAGCCATCCCTGGAATCAGTCTGGTGAACCTTCGCTGCACTCCCTCAATAGCAAGAACGCCCTTCCTCAGACTTGGAGACCAAAACTGAACACAATATTCCAGGTGAGGCCTCACCAAGGCCCTGTACAACTGCATTAAGATCTCCCTGCTCCTATATTCAAATCCCCTAGCTATGAAGGCCAACATACCATTTGTCTTCTTTACCGCCTGCTGTACCTGCATGCCCACTTTCAGTGACTGATGAACCATGACACCCAGGTCTCGTTGCACCTCCCCTTTTCCTAATCTGCCGCCATTCAGATAATGTTCTGCCTTTGTGTTTTTGCCCCCAAAATGGATAACCTCACATTTATCTACATTATACTGCATCTGCCATGCATTTGCCCACTCACCTAACCTGTCCAAGTCAACCTGCAGCCTCTTAACGTCCTCCTCACAGCTCACACCGCCACCCAGTTTCCTGTCATCCACAAATTTGGAGATATTACACTCAATTCCTTCATCCAAATTGTTAATGTATATTGTAAAGAACTGGGGTCCCAGCACTGAGCCCTGCGGCACCCCACTAGTCACTGCCTGCCATTCTGAAAAGGACCTTTTATCCCGACTCTCTGCTTCCTGTCTGCCAATCACTTCTCTATCCACGCCAGTACATTACCCCAATACCATGCGCTTTGATTTTGCACACCAATCTCTTGTGCGGGACCTTGTCAAAAGCCTTTTGAAAGTCCAAATACACCACATCCACTGGTTCTCCCTTGTCCACTCTACTAGTTACATGCTCAAAAAATTCCAGAAGATTCGTCAAGCATGATTTCCCTTTCGTAAATCCATGCTGACTTGGTCCGATCCTGTCACTGCTTTCCAAATGAGCTGCTATTTCATCTTTAATAATTGATTCCAACGTTTTCCCCACTACTGATGTCAGGCTAATTACCCGTTTTCTCTCTCCCTCCTTTTTTAAAAAGTAGTGTTACATTAGCTACCCTCCAGTCCATAGGAACTGATCCAGAGTTGATAGACTGTTGGAAAATGATCACCAATGAATCCACTATTTCTAGGGCCACTTCCTTAAGTACTCTGGGATGCAGACGATCAGGCCCCGGGGACTTATCGGCCTTTAATCACATCAATTTCCCTAACACAATTTCCCGCCTAATAAGGATATCTTTCAGTTCCTCCTTCTCACTAGACCCACTGTCCCCTAGTACATTCGGAAGGTTATTTGTGTCTTCCTTTGTGAAGACAGAACTGAAGTATAGGTTCAATTGGTCTGCCATTTCTTTGTTCCCCATTATAAATTCACCTGAATCCAACTGCAAGGGACCTACATTTGTCTTTACTAATCTTTTTATCTTCACACATTTATAGAAGCTTTTGCAGTTAGTTTTTATGTTCCCTGCAAGCTTCCTCTTGTATCTATTTTCCCCCTCTTAATTAAACCCTTAGTCCTCCTCTGTTGAATTCTAAATTTCTCCTAGTCCTCAGGTTAGTTGCTTTTTCTAGCCAATTTATATGCCTCTTCCTTGGCTTTAACACTATCCTTAATTTCCCTTGTTAGCCATGGTTGAGCCATCTTCCCAGTTTTATTTTTACTCCAGACCTTGTCCATAGAATGTGCCTCATGTGGGTTTTGTGCCATTGAGTAAGGACATTACATTGGCGACGAGAAACAGGAATCAATGACCCAAGAGAAGGGCCAGCAGTAGCACAGAGGAATGGTACTGTGTTGGTGAGGACTGGGACGATTTCATTGAGAGGCTCCAGCAAAGCTTTGTCACGAAAGGATGGCTGGGAGATGCAGCAGCCGAAAGCGAAGGGCCCATCTGCTGACCAGCTGTGGACCTAAGACTTACACGCTCATGAAGGACCTACAAGCACCCGAAAAGCCGGCGGACAAAACCTTTGAAGTGCTCAGCAAACTAATCGGTGAGCACCTCAAACCAGCGAGCAGCACACACATGGCCCGACACAGATTCTATACCCACCGACGTCGTGAAGGACAGAGCATACCGGACTTCGTTGCGGACCTCCTGCGTTTGGCCAGCCTCTGTAAGTTCACAGACGCCTGCAGGGGGAGATGTTAAGGGACTTCTTTATTGAGAGCATCAGTCATGAGGGGATTTTCCGAAAGTTAATTGAGACCAAGGACTTAACTTTGGAAGCGGCGGCGTTGATGGCTCAGACTTTCATGGCGGGGGAGGAGGAAACCAAGATAATATACGTGCACAATTCTGCCTCCAAGGGGCAGGGGATCAGGGAGTCAATATCATAAACGCGACTCAGAGCCCCGCAGGCAGGCAAGGGAAGTTCGACACACCCCAGGCAGCAATAGACCCCAGAGTAGGTTTTCAACTGAGACAATGGCAGACTGAATGGACATTTACACCATCACAGTGGACAATGCGGTCCTGGATGGGGCCATTGATACCCACTAACAGGGTACTCAAGAGCAGTCAAAGGGACAATCAGCGAGGAATGCCGGGTCATAGCTCCTTTGTTCACAACAATGAATCTCAGCTCATGCTGGAGGTGTGGGGGAAAACATTCAGCTAGATCTTGCAGATTTCAACAGTTTGTCTGCAAGAACTGCAATCTCAGTGGCCACTTAGCTCAAATGTGCAGGAAGTCTGCAACCAAACTAATATATGAGGCGGATGGACCAGAAGAGGGTTCTTTGAGGCAGGATGACTCTTGGGGCAAATCAATGGACGCTGAAGTTCAGCGGGTCCATGTGGCGATTATTCACAATTCATACACCAAAACGCCACTAATGATGATGAAGGTTTTATTAAACGGCATCCCTGTACACATGGAGCTGGACACGGGGCCCAGCCAGTTACTCATGAGCGTTCAACAATTCGAAAAGCTATGGCCACTTAAAGCCAGTAGACCCAAACTAGAACGCATTGAGACACAACTACGGACTTATACCAAAGAAATCATTCCAGTACTAGGCAGTGCAATGATGGCAGTCACACACAATGGATCAGTGAACTGACTGACGCTCTGGATTGTCCCGGGCAATGGTCCCGCACTGTTGCGGAGGAGCTGGTTAGCTGAGATGAACTGGAAATGGGGGGATGTGCACGCAATGTCATCTGTGGAGCAAAGTTCATGCTCCACAAGTCCTACAACAATTTGAGTCACTATTCCAACCTGGCGTCGGGACATTCAAAGGTACCAAAGTAGTGATATGCATCACCCCGGATGCCAGACCAGTGCACCACAAAGCCAGAGTGGTGCCGTATGTGATGTGGGAAAAAATTGAGAGTGAATTAGACGATTTGCTGAGAGAGGGCATCATCTCGCCCGTTGAATTCAGCGACTGGGCGAGCCTCATCGTTCCCGTCCTAAAAGCGGATGGTTCTGTCAGGATCTGTGGCGACTACAAGGCCACCATCAATCGGGTGTCCCTACAAGATCAATACCCGCTCCCGAGAGCGGAGGATCTTTTCACCACGCTGGCAGGCGGCAAGCTGTTCACCAAGTTGGACCTCACTTCAACCTACATGACCCAAGAACTGGCCGATGAATCTAAACTACCGATCACCATCACTACGCACAAGGGACTGTTTGTTTATAACAGGTGCCCATTTGGCATTCGATCAGCGGCCGCGATTTTTCAAAGAAACATGGAAAGCCTGCTTAAATCCATTCCTGGAACAATCGTATTTCAGGACGACATCCTCATCACGGGTCGTGACACCAAGGAACACCTCCACAACCTGGAGGAGGTGCTACGCCGACTGAACCGGGTAGGCCTGCGACTCAAGAAGTCTAAATGTGTGTTTTTGGCTCCTGAGGTTGAGTTCCTGGGCAGGAGGGTTGCTGCAGATGGGATTCGGCCCACCGAATCCAAAACAAAGGCGATTCGACGGGCGCCCAGGCCCGGAAACACATCGGAGTTGCGTTCATTTCTGGGACTCTTGAACTATTTCGGGAACTTTCTGCCGAACTTAAGCACGTTGTTGGAGCCGCTTCACGTGCTCCTGCGTAAGGGTTGTGATTGGTTTTGAGGGGACTGTCAAGAACGGGCTTTCAATCGGGCGCGGAACCTACTTTGTTCAAATACGTTATTGACCCTATACGACCCCTGTAAGAAATTGGTTCTGACATGTGATGCATCGTCCTATCGGGTTGGGTGCGTGTTGCAGCAGAGTAATGCTGAGGGCCAACTACAACCTGTGGCTTATGCCTCCAGGTTGCTCTCTCAAGCAGAACGGGGATATGGGATGGTTGAGAAGGAGGCACTCGCATGTGTTGATGGTGTAAAAAAAAATGTATCAGTACCTTTTTGGCAAGAGGTTCGAATTAGAAACGGACCACAAGCCATTAACATCCCTGTTGTCAGACAGCAAGGCTGTCAATGCCAATGCGTCAGCTCGCATACAGCGATGGGCTCTCATGCTGGTGCTTATGACTACTCCATCCGGCACCGGCCTGGCACCGAAAATTGTGCTGACGCGCTCAGCAGGCTTCCACTGACCACCACCGAGGGGCAGCGGAACAAAGCGCTGAAATGGTTATGGCCGTTGAAGCCATTGACAGCACAGGCTCCCCCATCACAGCCCGCCAGATCAAAATCTGGATAAACAGAGATCCCCTCCTATCCCTGATTAAGAAATGTGTTCTGACTGGGGATTGGGCGCCCGCACACGGAGCATGCCCTGAGGAGGTCAGACCGTTTCACAGGCGGATGGATGAGCTCTCTATCCAAGCTGACTGCCTACTATGGGGCAGCCGGGTAGTCATGCCCCAGAGGGGCAGGGAGGCATTCATCAGGGAACTCCACAGCGAGCATCCAGGCATCGTGCTGATGAAGGCCATTGCCCGGTCACATGTTTGGTGGCCGGGAATTGATTCAGACCTGGAACACTGTGTTGATAGGTGCACGACATGTGTCCAGCTGGGTAATGCCCGCATGGAGGCCCCGCTCAGCCCGTGGCCCTGGCCCACCAGGCCATGGTCACGTATTCAAGTAGACTACGCGGGCCCATTCATGGGAAAAATGTTTCTCATTGTGGTAGATGCGTACTCGAAATGGATCGAGTGCATCATTTTGAATTCGTGCACGACATCCACCACTGTGGAGAGTCTACGTGTGGTCTTTGCAACTCACGGCTTGCCAGACATCCTTGTTAGCGATAATGGCCCATGTTTCACGAGCTACAAATTCCGGGAGTTCATGTCGGGCAATGGCATCAACCAAGTCACAAAACGAGTACCATGACCGTAATTCGAGGGGGAGATGTATAGAAATAAATGATCCTGTATTCGTCCTCAATCACGCCATGAGCCCAAATGGCTTGAGGGCACTGTAATTGACAAAGAGGGGAATAGGGTCATCATGGTAAAAGTCAACAATGGTCAGATATGCCGTAAGCATCTGGACCAAGTTGAAAAAAAGGTTCAGCATCGACTCAGAGGAACCTGAAGAAGACCATGAGATGGAGCTCACAACACCGCCAGTGAACGAGCAACAAGAGCAATCAGAAGAATGCACAGTCCCTGCGGTCAACCCGGACAGGCCGGAATCACCATAGGTGACAGACACTCACGTCAGTGTCCAACAACCAGAGCCCCAACTGCGGCGCTCCACGAGGGAGCGTAGACCACCTGAAAGACTAAATCTATGATCCAAATAAGACTTTTGGGGGGGGGATGGTGGGGACGGGGGAATGGTGGCTGGTGATGTCATGTATGACTGCCCATCCCCCATCCTCCAACCTTGGCTTACCTTCCAGGTCGACCTTCCCACTGCCAAGTCCCTCCAACTGGACCCTCGCTTCTCGCTCCCCATTGGCCGACTCAGCTGCTCCAGCCAATCCCCTGCAATCGCAACAGTGAGGAGCCCTCCAACCAGCTTCCATTAACACCAATGGGATGAATGGCTAAGGTAATCTGCTTTTGGTGGCATTGGTTGAAGGCAAAATTGTTGGACTTGCTCTCCTTTGAATGGTGCCTTGGAATCTTGAAAGCTAGCCTGACGTATCTAAAGTGCAGCCCTGTCAACAATGCGGCACTCCCTCGGTACTGCACTGGATGTCAGCCTAGGTTGTGCGCTGAGGAACGTGGCTTTGAACACTCGGCCTTCTAACTCAGATAGGTTAGGTTTTTGCTCTTTGTGAAGGTTATCCAGCCACCATGGGCCATTGGAACAGCCTACAGGAACTCCAGATTCAGACCCACTCCATGGCAGCACCTCGCACCTACAAAACATGGGTCAATAGCCACTGTGGTCTGGTACCACGGGCTTCTGGCTACTGATGGAGAGTAGGAGCTTCTGGCTAGATGATGAGAAGGAGCTAGAGGGGTATAACTCTCTCAAAACATCCTCAAGGGGCCTTTAAGTTAAAGACGCTCACCCTTCAGTCTTCAGCAATTCAAATTATTGAATGATTCCATTTTGATTCAGCGCAAAATAAAACATCTGTGTGCCACCTGGAGTTACCTATTTACTGTCACAATCTTTCTATGGACGTCTCCCACTGGGCAACTGAACAAAACCATCACAACGCTCACTAAGAGCAGCGGCAAGGATAGCAACAGACTTCAGGGGGACACGGACTGACTGGTGAAACGGGCAGACACGTGGCGGATGAAATTTAACACAGAGAAGTGTGAAGTGCCGTACTTTTGGAAGGAAAAATGAGGAGAGACGATATAAATTAAATGGTACAATTCTAAAGCGGGTGAAGGAACATTGCAATCCCCACGAGTACTCTGCGCTCCTCCAATTCTGACCTCTTCTGCATACCGCACTCCTTTCACCCCATCGCTGCTGGCCGAGAGATGGAGAGATTGGGTGGATCAGGCCTATACTCACTGGAGTTTACAGTGATCTCCTTGAGACATGTAAGATTCTGAGGGGGCTTGACAGGGTAGATGCTGAGATGCCATTTCCCCCTGGCTGGAGAGTCTAGAACCAGGGGTCACAGTCTCAGGATTAGGGGTTGGCCATTTTTGGATTGAGATGAGGAGGGAATTTCTTCACTCAGAGGGTTGTGAATCTTTGGAATTCTCTACCCCAAAGGGCTGTGGATGCTGAATCATTGAGTACATTCAAGGCTGAGAGGATTCTCGGGGAATCGAGGGATATGGGGATCGGGCAGGAAAGTGGAGTTGAAGTCAAAGATCAGCCATGATCTTATTGAATGGCGGAGCAGGCTCGAGGATCCGAATGGCCTACTCCTGCTTCTATCCGTTAATTCTATCGATGGGAGAACCACTGCACACTGGAGTCGCTCACAAGTGTTTATCGAACGCCCGGTTCAATACCCGGGTTCACTCAGCTTTAGTCAGCACTCGTGGTGATGTATTCGACCTCCTAATAAACCTGTCCATGGAAGAAAAAAAAATCCTTCCAACCGCCTCGTTCACGCGTCTGGAACCGACCCTGAGTTTGTGCCCCCTTGTTCGTGATTCACCAACAAGTTGAAAATAATCCTTCAACGTTTAGCCTTCATGATTCGATTCGATCTCTCCTTTAACCTCTTTCTGCTTCATTTCCTTCCTGGCAGTTCCTGGGCAAGTACTGATGCAGTGGAACATTTTGGGCACGACAAGGGTTAAAATAGTTGTGTGGTTTCAGGTGAGCTGAGACCGCCTAATAGAGTCTTGGCAAATCAGGAACGTCTTCATGCCTCACCAAGCTGATGGGCTCATTTACAAATCCATTTGCGTCTCCCTGTGACCCAGTCAGTGGAGACCGTGGGGAGTGGGGGGGTGGAGGGGGTTGGGGTGGGGGCTGAAATTCATGCACCGTTACAGTTGGCAGATCGCAGCCTGCCGTCGCTCAATCTACCTGACAGTTGGCAAGACACAGGCCCGTGAGTCGAAGCCAGGCTTGGACCCACACAGAGCTGGGCTGACGTCAAAGCCCGAAGCAGCCCCAGGTGATAGTGAGTGTGCTCCTCGCCACATCACTCAGATAAGCCTCGGGTGAAGCATTTTTAAAAGGGCCAATGCTTCTTTCAATAGCAGATTGTAAATAAGCTGCGTTCTTCAGTATTCCCCAGGTCGCTCCGCCACTTTGCAGCGATGCTAATTCTTGCTGATTTGGCATGAGGTTGTGCTTCAAATGATCCGCCTCCTATTAGATTGCCGGCTTGTAAATTGTGAAAGACCGTTTATTCGTCAAGAGCCTCTACACGGTCAAGTGAAGGGCATCTGGCCATCCTGGCAACAATGGAAACGCGAGGGCCAGGGGTCACTAGTCCAGCCACGGTCAAGCTTCAAATTGGCCAGTTCTTTGCAGTCTGTGGGTATGTTGAACCCAAACAGGCCTGCGCACACGCACACATCTGTGGAGAGCACCCCCTCCTCCACCAGACAGCTTCTCATGGAACCCCACTAACACCGAGACACACACAGGAACAGAGATCCCCGCGAATATGTTCCGCCAGAAACCTGATACACACACCTAATGATCACATGATGTTTAAGTGCAACCCTCGAGCACTGTCGAGCAACAACAACTTGCATTTATATAGCGCCTTCAACATCCCAAGGCACTTCAAGGAACGATTATCAACCAAAATTTGACCCTAGAAATAGTGGATGCATTGGTGATCATTTTCCAACAGTCTATCAACTCTGGATCAGTTCCTATGGACTGGAGGGTAGCTAATGTAATACCACTTTTTAAAAAAGGAGGAAGAGAGAAAACGGGTAATTATAGACCAGTTAGCCTGACATCAGTAGTGGGGGAAATGTTGGAATCAATTATTAAAGATGAAATAACAGCGCATTTGGAAAGCAGTGACAGGATCGGTCCAAGTCAACATGGATTTATGAAAGGGAAATCATGCTTGACAAATCTTCTGGAATTTTTTGAGGATGTAACGAGTAGAGTAGACAAGGGAAAACCAGTGGATGTGCTGTATTTGGACTTTCAAAAGGCTTTTGACAAGGTCCCACACAAGAGATTGGTGTGCAAAATTAAAGCACATGGTATTGGGGGTAATGTACTGATGTGGATAGAGAACTGGTTGGCAGACAGGAAGCAGAGAGTCTCGATAAACAGGTCCTTTTCAGAATGGCAGGCAGTTTGATAAAGGCCAGATAATCTGTTTTAGTGATGTTGGTTGAGGGATTAATATTGGCCCAGGACACCAGGGATAACTCCTCTGCTCTTCTTCAAATAGTGGCCGTGGGATCTTTTATGTTTACCTGAGAGAGCAGACGGGGCCTCGGCTTAACTTCAAAAAGACAGCCCCTCCGTCAGTGTGGCGCTCCCTCAGTCCTGTGCTGGAGTATCAGCCTCGATTTTGTGCTCACCTCCCTGGAGCGGGGACTTGAACCAACAAACGACTGACTCAGAGATGAGGGTGCTGCCCACTGAGCCACGGCTGACACTGAGCAACGATCTAGTCGTGACTGCGATTGTAACGACTGTTAAAGATCTGTTTCTTAGTTTTAATCTCACATGACATGTTCTGATGTGGGTTCAAACCGTTGATATACATTCATGGGTACTGGGCCATATGCACCAACCAAGCCGACAAATGATGGTTTCAACCCAGTAATTCAGCAACTGGATCGGAATAGAAAGTACATGATTATGAGTTGTTGTAAACGACTTTCAACTCCTGCATTGAAGACCCGGTGAGGGGTTGCCAACTCTCCAGGATTGGCCTGGAGTCTCCAGGAATTAAAGAGTCATCTCCAGGACACCGCGGTGAGCAAAACCCCAGGAGAGATATTATAGAGGCGAGAAAATAAATTGTGTGTTACTATGGGAACCCACATGGGTCCTAGCTATGCCTGCTTTTTCGTGGGATATGTGGAACATCCTTTGTTCCAGTCCGACTCGGGTCCCCTCCCTCACCTCTTTTTCCGGTACATTGATGACTGTATCGGTGCCATTTCCTGCTCTTGCCCTGAACTTGAAAATTTCATTCACTTTGCATCCAATTTCAACCCTTCCCTCACCTTCACATGGTCTAGCTCCGACTCTTCCCTTCCCTTCCTCGACTTCTCTGTCCCCATTTCTGGGGATAGTCTATTGACAAATATTCACTATAAGCCCACTGACTCCCACAGCTACCCAGACTACACTTTCTCCCACCCTGCATCCTGTAAGGACTCCATTCCATTCTCCCAGTTTCCCTGTCGCATCTGCTCTGATGAAGCCATCTTTTATGCTAGTGCCTCTGATATGTCTTCCTTTTTCCTCAACAAAGGATTTCCCCTCCATCGTGGTTAACACGGCCCTCGACCGTGTCCGTTCGATTTCCAGAACCTCTGCTCTCACCCTTTCCCCTCCCTCTCGGAACCATGGCAGGGTTTCCCTTGTCCTCACCTTTCACCCCACCAGCCTCCACGTTCAACGGATCGTCCTCCGCCATTTCCGCCACCTCCAGCGTGCTCCCACCACCAATCACATCTTCCCCTCCCCTCCCCTCTCAGCGTTGGGGAGACCAAGCATAGATTGGGTGACTGCTTTGCGGAGCACCTCCGCTGAGTCCCGAAGTGTGACCCCGAGTTTCCGGTCGCCTGTCACTTTAATTCCCCACTCCACTCCTACTCTGACCTCTCCGTCCTCGGCCTCCTCCACTGTTCCAACGAAGCTCAACACAAGCTCGAGGAACAGCACCTCATCTTTCGTTTAGACACTTTACAGTCTTCTGGACTCAACATCGAGTTCAACAATTTCAGACCATAACCTCTGCCCATAATATTTTTCCCATTCCTCCTTTTTTTTTTAACAAGCCCCTCTTTTTTTCTCTTTCCCAGGGCAGCAGGTGATAATTCCACCATTCACACCCCATCAAGACTCATCTTTTGTTTCTTAACATGTCCCATTACCATCACATTTTTGCCCATCATCGCTTTTGTCCTTTAATCTCTCATGCCCTCCACCCTATCACAGACCTTCCCTTTTGTTCTTTCCTCCCCTCCCCCTTTCCCTGCCCCCGCACCTCCTTAAAAACCTGTTACATCTCAAAATTTTTCCAGTTCTGACGAAGGGTCACAGACCCAAAACGTTAACTCTATTTCTCTCCACAGATGCTGCCTGACATGCTGAGATTTCCAGCATTTTCAGTTTTTATATTAAATAAATTGAGTTTTAAAAAAATTTTCTTTGAGCACTTTAATTTATTAGCTGTAAACATCTTGTTGATGGGGAAAATTGTCCGTGTGACTGAGAGTCAAGACTCATCTAATCGAGTATTCACTTTACATTTCATGCGGGAAGGCGGTGCATCATGTTGGGCGACCAATGGCAGAGTGCGAGGGTGGGGCGTTCGAAGGTGAGCGATCATGTGATGAAACCTCCAGGAATATATCCAACCAGAGGTGGCAACCCGTGGCCCAGACTCCATAACACCACCGGGCTATCGGCCAATGGAAGGAAGGCGGAGTGCCCACGTTGATCGGGTCACAACTGCGATTGTACCATCGCTTGTTGTGCACTGCGCCCACCGGAATCTAAAATGTCCTTTGCCATTTATGGCACTGATGGGAACTGGGCCCACATGTGCCAAGCATCTACCATATACAGGATGCACTGCTGAAACTCGCCAAGGCTTCTTCGGCAGCACCTCCCAAACCCGCGACCTCTACAGCCTAGAAGGACAAGGGCAGCAGGCGCATGGGAACACCACCACCTCATTTCCCCTCCAAGTTACGCACTATCCGAACTTGGAAATATATCGGCCGTACTTTCATCATCGCTGGGTCAAAATCCTGGAACTCCCTCCCTAACAGCACGGTGGGAGTGCTTTCATCACACGGACTGCAGCAGTTCAAGAAGGTGGCTCACCACCACCTTCTCGAGGGCAATTAGGGATGGGCAATAAATGCCTGCCTTGCCTGCGACGCCCACATCCTGAGAACGGATAAAATAACGTCCCAAGAAACCACCAATCAGAAGGTCTACTTTCCACCTTGATACCAATCAGGAGCAGGAGCTCGGATTCCCCCTCCGCCCCCCCCACCCTCCACCCCCCCGCACCCTATAGCCCAGGGGATGCTGAGGACGATTACCAGGGCTCGGGGGACCTCGGGCACCCATAGGCTGCACTTTGGACTCCTTGTCCAGTGGGCAAAGTGCCCAACCTGGGCCACCAAGAGCCCAGTTCTTTGCTCTTACTTCCAGTTCCAATAGAAAATTGCATGAAAGCATCACAACCACTGCTCCCAATTAATCGCTTTGAACCGAGTCCAATCCACGTTGTTCATCATTGAATGGCTTAGGACTGAATCAAATTGCAAAGGAAAGTTCATCAGAAGCCCTGCTAATGGACCCGCTGCTAATGAGACTCTTGGATTAATGTGGTCATGCCGCCAGGAATTGATTAATAGCCTTGTTGGTTCTACAACATTTACTCACCCGCTATGGGTGGGTGTCAGGAATCTAATGGGAGGTAATTCCATTAAGAGGCTCTGATTGTCCCAAAGGTTTAGTTTCAGTTAAATGAACGTCCCTGTTCATTCAATACCCTCACTCATCAATCACTGATACTCAGGATCTGGCAATCCCTATTTTATGTCCTGCTCTCTTGCAAGGACTTTTATTAAAAGCGCTGTCTGGCCCTCACTTCCTTATCCAATGCCCATGCTCCACAACTAAGTCTAGATAGCAAGATATATGTACACATTTCTTTTATTCATTCATGGGATGTGGGCATCGCTGGCAAGGCCAGCATTTATTGCCCATCCCTAATTGCCCCTTGATAAGGTGGAGGTGAGCCGCCTTCTCAAACATCTGCAGTCCGTATGGTGAAGGTACTCCCACTGTGCTGGTGGCATAACCTTGAAATTAGAGTTAGGCTGCTCAGGGGTGATACGAAGAAACACTTCTTCACACAAAGGGCAGTGAAAATCCAGAACTCTCGCCACTGGGGGCGCAATTGAAAATTTCAAAACTGTAATTGATAGATTTTTGTTAGGCAAGGGACTGAAGGGATACAGGACCAAGGCAGGTAGAGTTAAGATATGGATCAGCCATGATCTAATTAAATGGTGTAACAGACTCGAGAGGCTGAATGTCCTGCTCCTGTTCCCGTGTTCCTGGGTGGAGTTTCAGGATTTTGAACCAGTGACGATGAAGGAACGGCCGATATATTTCCAAGTCACGATGGTATGTGACATGCAGGGGAACTTGAAGGTGATGGTGTTCCCATGCATCTGCTGCTCTTGTCCTTCTAGGTGGTCCCTAACACAGATGAGACTGCACACAGGGAGGTTAAAGTAACAGTGACCTCAGTCTTTATTAAGACACTCCAGAGTGAGGAACAGGCCTTAGGGGCCGGCTTATATACAGTGCTCCCAAGGGATGCTGGGATCCCTTGGGACTTCAGGGGATGCACTCCCTGGTGGCGGAACATGGGAGTGCATGCTTTACAGATACACAATATCACTCCCCCGCAAAGTCAAAGTGAAAACTATTTACAAGGTAAGGCGGTCGGGAGCCTTTCTGTCCCTGGTGGACCGCCTCGGTACAAATGTCTGTTCTGGTGTGTTGACTGTGCCCTTGCTGGGCTGGCGTGTTGTTGGCCCTGCAAGGCTGCTAGGTGAGCCTGGCCTTGCTGGGCTGTTGGGCGTGATGGGTTTGATTTCCTGGTACGGGGTGGTGTCGTTGATCCTTTGGGTGCGTGTTGTGGGCTCGAAAAAGGTGGTGTCTGCTGTGGGTTTTTCAGGGCAGTCTGTGAACCGCAGCCTCGTTTGGTCCAGGTGCTTTCTGCAAATTTGTCTATTGTCTAGTTTGACTACAAACACCCTACTCCCTTCTTTAGCTATCACCGTGCCCGCGATCCACTTGGGACAATGTCCATAGTTTAGCACATACACAGGGTCATTCAGATCAATTTCCCATGACACAGTGGCGCAGCCATTGTTTACATTTTGTTGCTGCCGCCTGCTCTCTACCTGATCATGCAGGTTGGGGTGAACCAGCAAGAGTCTGGTTTTAAGTGTCCTTTTCATGAGTAGCTCAGCCGGGGGCACCCCTGTGAGTGAGTGGGGTCTTGTGTGGTAGCTGAGCAGTACTTGGGACAGGCAGGTTTGGAGTGAGCCTTCTGTGACTCGTTTAAGGCTCTGTTTGATTGTTTGTACTGCCCGCTCTGCCTGCCCATTGGAGGCTGGTTTAAACGGGGCCGAGGTGACATGTTTGATCCCATTGCGGGTCATGAATTCTTTAAATTCGGCACTGGTGAAACATGGCCCGTTGTCACTGACCAGTATGTCAGACAGGCTGTGGGTGGCAAACATGGCCCTCAGGCTTTCAATGGTGGCGGTGGCGGTGCTTCCCGACATTATTTCACATTCAATCCATTTTGAAAAAGCATCCATCACCACCAGGAACATTTTACCAAGAAACGAGCCTGCATAGTCGACATGGATCCTTGACCATGTTCTGGAGGGCCAGGACCACAAACTTAGTGGTTCCTCTCTGGGCACGTTGCTCAACTGAGCGCACACGCTGCATTGACATACACAGGACTCTAAGTCAGAGTCGATACCGGGCCACCACACGTGGGATCTGGCTATCAATTTCATCATTACTATACCCGGGTGTGTGCTGTGGAGATCCGAGATGAATGTCTCCCTGCCCTTTTTGGGTAGCACTCCGCGGTTACCCCACAACAGGCAGTCTGCCTCAATGGACAGCTCGTCCTTTCGCCGCTGGAACGGCTTGATTAGCTCTTACATTTCAACGGGGATGCTGGCCCACCTCCCATGTAGTACACAGTTTTTTACTAGGGAGAGCAGAGGATCTTGGCTGGTCCAAGTCCTAATCTGGCGGGCCGTGACAGGTGATTTTATCATTTTCAAATGACCAACAACAAGTCTGCGGGCTGCGCCACCATTAACAAGTTTGCAGGCTGCGCCATTTCCACCCCGTGGTGGGCTATGGTAGCCGACTGAGATCATCCGCACAGTTCTCGGTGCCTGGCCTGTGGCGGATGGTATAATTATACGCTGATAGCACGAGTGCCCACCTTTGTATGCGGGCTGAGGCATTAGTAGTTATCCCCTTGTTTTCAGCGAACAGGGATATGAGGGGCTTGTGATCGGTTTCCAGCTCAAATTTGAAGCCAAACAGGTACTGATGCATTTTCTTTACCCCGAACACACATGCTAATGCCTCTTTCTCAATCATGCTGAAGGCCCTCTCGGCCTTAGACAAACTCCTGGAGGCATAGGCGACAGGTTGCAACTTCCCTGCAACGTTAGCTTGTTGTAATACACACCCGACTCTATACGATGACGCATTACATGCTAGCACAAGTCTTTTACATGGGTTATACAATACAAGCAGCTTGTTGGAGCATAAAATGTTTCATGTTTTCTCAAAAGCAATTACTTGTTTTTTTCCCCATACCCAGTTCTCACCTCTATGCAATAACACATGTAGGGGCTCTAAGAGGGTGCTTAACCCCGGTAGGAAGTTACCAAAATAGTTGAGGAGTCCCAGCTCCGTGACGTTCTGTGGCCTGGGCACGTTCCTGATAGCCTCTGTCTTGGCGTCTGTGGGCCGAATGTGGTCCGCCGCGATCTTTCTCCCCAAAGACTCCACTTCTGTTGCCATGAAGACGCATTTCGACCTCTTCAGTCGCAGCCCTACGTGATCCAGTCACTGGAGGACCTCCTCCAGATTTTATAGGTGCTCGACGGTGTCCTGACCTGTGACCAATATGTCATCCTGAAAAACCACCGTGCATGGTACCGACTTGAGTAGGCTCTCCATGTTTCTCTGGAAGATCGCTGCAGCTGACCGAATTTCAAACGTGCATCTGTTGTAGATGAGCAGTCCCTTGTGTGTATTGATGCAGGTGAGGCCTTTCGAAGACTCCTCCAGCTCCTGCGTCATGTAGTCCGAAGTCAGGTCGAGCTTGGTGAACGTCTTGCCTCCTGCCAGCGTCGCAAATAGGTCGTCTGCCTTAGGTAGCGGGTATTGGTCCTTTGGCGAGAAACGATTAATAGTTACTTTATAATCGCCGCAAATCCTGACCGTGCCATCACTTTTGAGTACTCGAACAAATGGCCTGGCCCACTCGCTGAATTCCACTGGGGAAATTATGCTCTTGCGTTCCAGCCTGTCCAGCTCAATTTCCACTCTCTCCCTCATCATGTGAGGTACCGCTCGCGCCTTGTGGTGAATGGGTCATGCCTCTGGGACCAAGTGGATCCGCACCTTCACCCCAGAAAAGTTTCCAATGACTGGCTCAAAAAGGGAAGGAAATTTTTTAAGAACCTGGGTACATGAGGCCTCATTGACATATGATAGCACTCGGATGTCATCCCAGTTCTAGTAGATTTTGCCCAGCCAGCTCCTTCCAAGCAGTGTGGGGCCATTGCCTGGGACAATCCAGAGTGGCAGTTCATGCACCGTGCCCTCGTAGGTTACCTTGACTATGGCGCTGCCCAGGACAGTGATAAGCTCTTTGGTGTACATTCTCAGTTTCGTGTGGATGGGGCTCAGGGCTGGTCTGAGTGCCTTGTTGCACCACAATCTCTCAAACATCTTTTTACTCATGATGGATTGGCTAGCGCCAGTGTCCAGTTCCATGGCTACGGGTAAACCATTCAATTTTACATTTAGCATTATAGGTGGACATTTCATCGAAAATGTGTGTACCCCGTGTACTTCAGCATCTGCATCCTCTCTCTGAGGCTCGAAATTGCTTTGATCCACCATGGACCGATCTTTCTCTGCCACGTGGTGGTGAGCAGGTTTTGCAGAGCTTGCAGCTCGTCTGCAAGCTCATTGGAGGTGCCCCATTGTTCCACAGCTCTTGCAAACATACCCTTTGAAGCGGCATGAATAGGCTGAATGGAAGCCTCCACAACGCCAACAAGGTGTGAATTGCCTTGCATTCATCCTTTGTTGGGGACTCTGAGTCATCTGGGTCACCTGAGGCCTGCTGGCAGTTGCAGACTCGTGGTTTCTGCCCAGTACATTTCTGCTCGCAAACACAGTTCCAGTTAATTTATGAACATTGCTAGCACTTGTGTGCTGAGAGATTTGTTTGGTGTTATCACTGGTGGACATAAACGCCTGTGCTATCGCAATGGCCTCACTGAGGGTCGGTGTCTCTACAGTCAAAAGTTTTCTTAGGATGGTCTCATGGCCAATGCCCAGTACAAAAAAGTCTCTGAGCATTTTCTCCAGGTAGCCATCAAACTCACATTGTCCTGCAAGTCGCCTTAGCTCGGCGACGTAGTTCGCCACTTCCTGACCTTCAGATCACTGGCATGTATAGAACCGATACCTCGCCTCAGATTAAGATGCTCCCGAACCAGTGTACACAGCTCCTCATACGACTTATCTGTGGGTTTCACTGGAGCCAGAAGATTCTTCATGAGGCTGTAGGTCGGTGCCCCGCAGACCGTGAGGAGGACCGCTCTCCTTTTTGCAGCACTTCCTTCTCCGTCCAGCTTGTTGGCTACAAAGTACTGGTCTAGCCGTTCGACATAGGCTTCCCAGTCCTCACCCTCCGAGAACTTCTCCAGTTTGCTGCATCTTTGCGTTGGATTCGTATACTCGTTGCCAGTTATTGCATTCCTAACACAAATAAGACTGCACACAGGGAGGTTAAAGTAACAGTGACCTCAGTCTTTCTTAAGACACTCCAGAGTGAGGAACAGGCCTTAGGGGCCGGCTTATATACAGTACTTCCAAGGGATGCTGGGATCGCTTGGGACTTCAGGGGATGCACTCCCTGGTGGCGGAACATGGGAGTGCATGCTTTACAGATACACAACAGTGGAGGTCACAGGTTTGGATATTTGATCATGAATGCCATTTCAACCCAGAACTGCCTAAACCCAATGTCAACACATGTGCATTTTACAGTGGGAGATGCTAGATAGTGATCAGGAGAAGGAACCCTAGCTGTTTTATTCTTTCTTCTCTGTCCCAGGACATTGAGGGCCAACTGCAGCACCTCCCACCGACCCCCCAGCAGAGAGCAGGGACCTCAGCATGCAGGGTCACACTTTCCTGCTCCTTCGGCCTCTGTTACATGGCGACGCCCTGACGGTCCAACAACGGAAACAGGAAAATCAGCCCCGAACCTGGGATCGTCCGAGTGGCTATACCTCTGCGGGGTGACCTGACAGAGGTCTTTAAGATTATGAAGGGGTTTGATAGGGTAGACGTAGAGAAAATGTTTCCACTTGTGGGGGAGACCAAAACTAGGGGTCATAATTATAAGATAGTCACTAATAAATTCAATCGGGAATTCATGAGAAACTTCTTTACCCAGAGAGTGGTGAGAATGTGGAACTCACTACCACAGGGAGTAGTTGAGGCGAACAGTATAGATGCATTTAAGGGGAGGCTTGATAAACACATCAGAGAAAAAGGAATAGAGAGTTATACTGATAGGGTGAGATGAAGAGGGGTGGGAGGAGGCTCGTGTGTAGCATAAACTCCGGCACGGACCTGTTGGGCCGAAAACCTGTCTCTGAGCTGTAAATTCTACGTCATTTTATGTAATTCTATGCAACTCATTGCCAAACCAGACAGGGTATTCAACCACTGAGGCAGCTAAGAATTTCTGCATTTAAAAAAATCAGGTCAAAAGTGATTTTCAAAAGGTTTTCACTAGTTTTGCATCTTAGGAGAGACAGGTCCGTGAATGATGTGTGTGTTCTCCGCGGGTTCTGGGACTGCCTGAGAACTCAAAGTTACCCAGACACAGCTTCAGCTAGCACATAGCTGAGATGGGGGTGCGGTAATGTAGTGGTTGTTTTACTAGATTATAATCCAGGGAAAGTGAGTTCGAATCCCACCAGGGCAGTTTAAAGATTTAAATTTGATTTTTAAAACCATCAGGAAATAATCAGCTGGTCTCAGTAAAAGTGACCATGAAGCTGTTGCGTTGCTGTAACAATCCAACTGCTTCACTAATGTCCCTTTAGTGACGGAAAACTGCCGTCCTTGCTCGGTCTGGGCCTATTTGTGACTCCAGTCCCACACCAACATGATTGACTCTGAAGTGGCCCAGTGAGACACTCAGTTGTACCAAGCCGCTAGAAGGTCCACCGCCAGATTCTCAGGGAAACCAGGGATGGGCGACAAATGCCAGCCTTGCCAGCGAGGGCCACATCCCGAGAACGAATTAAAAAGCGGATAACCCGACCACAGGAAACCATGCGATGTGTTATCCAGGCTGAGTGGCAGCTTCGAAGGACCTGGCCCGCTGCAAGAATGAAATACCAACCCCAGCACCTGCCAAAGCAAAAGTGACATGAAACGCACCCGACCTCATGAACATTCAATCAGGCTGTGCCCCTGTGCAGGCACAGTTCAGCGACCCGCCTCTGAGGAGACTCGCCAAACACTGGCCAGGTGCAGCAGCGTGAGTGGAATACGGTAACGTGACATCTTGACTGGCTGACAAAGAGCTGACCCAATCACCGATTCCCTTCCGAATTCTGTCAATTCAATCTGATGGTTAGACAACAACAGCAACATGAATTTATTTTAGCAGAGTAAAACATCCCAAGGCGCTTCACAGGAGCGATTATCAGACAAAATTTGACACCGAGCCACATAAGGAGATGTTAGGACAGGTGAGCAAAAGGAGGAGAGAGAGAGGTAGAGAGCAATTCCACAGGGCCTTGACTGGATGAGTGCATCAGAGAAATAAACTACAGGGCTCGATTTTAACCCACTCCCCTCGTTCATCCATCGCCTGGCTGAAACCGGGCGGGGACAGTGTGAGGAGCGCGGGGGATTTAACCACTCCATTCCTGCCCCAATCTATCTGACCAGCTGCAAGGTTCCTCGAAGGTAAGAAAGGAACAGCAATAATCATGGGTGATTTTAACCTTCACATTGATTGGACAAAGCAAATTGGCCAGGGTAGCCTTGAGGAAAAGTTCATAGATTGTCTCCGGGATAGTTTCCTTGAACATTAATTGCGGAACCAACCAGGGAGCAGGATGGACACTTACTGACACCGAGAGAGCAGGGACTCCAGCCCAGCAGAGACGCCGGGGGGGTGGGGGCTCCGGCCCAGCGGAGACGCCGAGAGAGCAGGGGCTCCGGCCCAGCAGAGACACTGAGAGAGCAGGGACTTCAGCCCAGTGGAGTTCCAGGAACACCAGCCACGCCCAGACCAACGTAGCGTCCTTACTCTACAGTATGAAGCCACACGAGGCACATTCTGGGGACAAGGTCACTCTGTGACCTTAACTCTTTATTCACAGGACACCAAAGACAATGACCCTGCGTGGGACCTCCCTTTATATACCTGCGTGGTCAGGTAAGGAGTGTCTCCCACAAGTTCACCCCTTGTGGTCAAGGTGTGCATCTAGGTTGAGTGCATACAGTAATACAGTGGTGTTACATTGTGGTTACATACATGACATCAACTCTCCCCCGCCCAAAGCCTTATTGGGATCATAGGTTTAGTCTTTCAGGTGGTCGACGCTCCCTCGTGGAGCGCCGCAGTTGAGGCTCTGGTTGTTGGATACTGACTTGGGTGTCTGTCACCTGTGGTGATTCCGGCCTGTCCGGGTTGACCGCAGGGACTGTGCGTTCTTCTGATTGCTCTTGTTACTCGTTCACTGGCGGTGTTGTGAGCTCCATCTCATGGTCTTCTTCAGGTTCCTCCGTGTCGATGCTGAACCTTTTTTTCACTTGGTCCAGATGCTTACGGCATATCTGACCATTGTTGAGTTTTACCACGATGACCCTATTCCCCTCTTTGTCAATTACAGTGCCCTCAAGCCATTTGGGCCCCATGGCGTGATTGAGGACGAAAACAGGATAATTTATTTCTATACATTTCCCCCTCGCATTACAGTCATGGTACCCGTTTTGTGACTTGCGCTTGCCCTCAACTATGTCGGTCAGGACTGGGTGAATGAAGGACAACCGAGTTTTGACTGTCCGTTTCATTAGTAGCTCTGCGGGCGGGACCCCCATGAGCGAGTGCGGTCGGGATCTATAGGCCAGCAGAAGACGCGATAGGCAGCATTGTAGGGAGGCTTCTTGAATCCTGAGCATACCTTGCTTAATGATTTGGACCGCATGTTCTGCCTGGCCATTGGAGGCCGGCTTGAACGGCGCAGTCCTGACTTGGTTGAAGCCATTGCCCGACATAAACTCTCGGAATTCGTAGCTTGTGAAACATGGGCCATTATCACTAACCAGGATGTTCGGCAAGCCGGGGGTTGTAAAGATCGCACGTAGGCTTTCCACGCTGGTGGATAACATGCATGAATTCAGGATGATGCACTCGATCCATTTCGAGTATGCATCTACCACAATAAGGAACATCTTACCCATGAACGGGCCCGCGTCGTCAACATGAATGCGTGACCATAGCCTGGTGGGTCAGGGCCACGAGCTGAGCGGGGCCTCCCTGGGGGCATTACCCAGCTGGGCACACATCGTGCACCTGCGAACAGTGTTCCAGGTCTGAATCAATTCCAGGCCACCAAACATGTGACCGGGCAATGGCCTTCATCAGCACAATGCCTGGGTGCTCGCTGTGGAGTTCCCTGATGAATGCCTCCCTGCCCTTCTGGACATAACTACCCAGCTGTCCCATAGTAGGCAGTCAGCTTGGATGGAGAGCTCATCCATCCGCCTGTGAAACGGTCTGACCTCCTCAGGGCATGCTTCGTGTGCGGGCGCCCAATCCCCAGTCAGACACATTTCTTAATCAGGGATAGGAGGAGATCTCTGTTTGTCCAGATTTTGATCTGGCGGGCTGTGATGGGGGAGCCTGTGCTGTCAAAGGCATCGAAAGCCATGACCAGCTCGGTGCTTTGCTTCGCTGCCCTCTCAGTGGTGGCCAGTGGAAGCCTGCTGAGCGCGTCAGCGCAATTTTCAGTGCCGGGCTGGTGCCGGATGGAGTAGTCATAAGCAGCCAGTATGAGAGCCCATTGCTGTATGCGAGCTGATGCATTGGCATTGATAGCCTTGCTGTCTGACAACAGGGATGTTAATGGCTTGTGGTCCGTCTCTAATTCAAACTTCCGACCAAAGAGGAACTGATGCATTTTTTTTACACCATAGACACATGCAAGCGCTTCCTTCTCAACCATCCCATATCCCCGTTCTGCTTGAGAGAGCGACCTGGAGGCATAAGCCACAGGTTGTAGTTGACCCTCAGCAT
Source organism: Pristiophorus japonicus (assembly GCF_044704955.1). Classification (NCBI taxonomy): domain Eukaryota; kingdom Metazoa; phylum Chordata; class Chondrichthyes; family Pristiophoridae; genus Pristiophorus; species Pristiophorus japonicus. The sequence continues at coordinate 246,539,693 of NC_091982.1, forward strand.
TGCCCTGCTGCAACACGCACCCAACCCCATAGGACGATGCATCACATGTCGGAACCAATTTTTTACAGGGGTCATATAGGGTCAACAACTTGTATGAACAAAGTAGGTTTCGTGCCCGATTAAATGCCTGTTCCTGACAGTCCCCCCAAAACCAATAGCAACCCTTATGCAGGACACGTGTAGCGGCTCCAACAATGTGCTCAAGTTCGGCAGAAAGTTCACAAAATAGTTCAACAGTCCCAGGAATGAGCGCAACTCAGATGTGTTGCAGGGCCTGGGTGCTCGTCGAATCACCTCTGTTTTGGATTCGGTGGGCCGAATCCCATCTGCAGCAACCCTCCTGCCCAGAAACTCAACCTCAGGAGCTAAGAACACACGTTTAGACTTCTTGAGTCGCAGGCCTACCCGGTCCAGTCAGCGTAGCACCTCCTCCAGGTTGTGGAGGTGTTCCTTGGTGTCTCGACCCGTGATGCGGATGTCGTCCTAGAATACGATCATTCCAGGAATGGATTTAAGCAGGCTTTCCATGTTTCGTTGAAAAATCGCGGCCGCTGATCGAATGCCAAATTGGCACCTGTTATAGACGAACAGTCCCTTGTGCGTGGTGATTGTGGTCAGTGGCTTAGATTCGTCGGCCAGTTCCTGGGTCATATAGGCTGAAGTGAGGTTCAACTTGGTGAATAGCTTGCCGCTTGCCAGCATGGCGAAGAGCTCCTCCGTTCTCGGGAGCGGGTATTGATCTTGTAGGGACACCCGATTGATGGTGGCCTTGCAGTCGCCACAGATCCTGACAGAGCCATCCGCTTCTAGGACGGGAACAATGGGGCTCGCCCAGTCGCTGAATTCAACAGGCAAGATGATGCCTTCGCTCAACAGCCGGTCCAATTCGCTCTCGATCTTTTCCCGCATCACATACGGCACCGCTCTGGCTTTGTGGTGCACTGGCCTGGCATCCGGGGTGATGTGTATCACTACTTTAGTGCCTTTGAAAGACCTGACGCCAGGTTGGAATAGTGAATCGAATTGTTGTAAGACTTGTGAGCACAAACTTCGCTCCACAGATGACATTGCATGAACATCCCCCCCATTTCCAGTTCATCTCGGCTAACCAGCTCCTCCCCAACAGTGCAGGACCATTGCCCGCGACAATCCAGAGTGGCAGCCGATTCACTAACCCATTGTGTGTGACAGCCAACATTGCACTGCCGAGCACCGGAATGATTTCTTTAGTGTAAGTCCGTAATTGTGTCTCAATACGTGCTAATTTGGGTCTACTGGCTTTAAGTGGCCATAGCTTCTCAAATTGCTGAACACCCATGAGTGACTGGCTGGTCCCAGTGTCCAGCTCCATGCGTACAGAGATATGCGTACAGGGTTTAATAAAACCCTCATCATCATTGGTGGCGTTTTGGTGTATGAACTGTGAATATTCACCACATGGACCCGCTGAACCTCGGCGTCCATCGATTTGCCCCAAAAGTCATCATGTCTCAAAGAACCCTCTTCTGCTCCATCCGCCTCATATATTAGTCTGGTTGCAGACTTCCTGCACATTCGAGCTAAGTGGCCACTGAGATTGCAGTTCCTGCAGACAAACTGTTGAAATCTGCAAGATCTAGCTGAGTGTTTTTCCCCACACCTCCAGCATGGGTTAAAGTTTCCATTGTTGGGAACAAAGGGACTATGGCCAGGCATTCTGCGCTGACTGTCCCTTTGACCGCTCTTAAGTACCCTATTAGTGGGTGTCAATGGCCCCATCCCGGGCCGCATTGTCCACTGTGATGGCATTAATGTCCATTCAGCCTGCAATTGTCTCTGTTGAAGTCCTACTCTGGGGTCTATTGCTGCCTGGGGAGTGTCGGACTGCCCCTGCCTGCCTGCAGGGCTCTGAGTCACATTGCTGATGTTGATTCCCCGATCCATCGCCGTGTTAGAGGCAGAATTGCGCGCGTATATTATTTTCGTCTCTTCCTCCCCCTCCATGAAAGTTTGAGCTATCAACGCCGCCGTTTCCAAAGTCAAATCCTTGTTCTCAATCAATTTGCGGAAAATTCCTGCATAACCGATGCCCTCGATAAAGAAGTCCCTTATCATCTCCCCTCTGCAGGCATCTGTGAACTTACAGAGGCTGGCCAAACACCGGAGTTCCGCTACGAAGTCCAGTATGCTCTGTCCTTCATGACGTCGGTAGGTGTAGAATCTGTGTCCGGCCATATGCATGCTACTCGCTTATTTGTGGTGCTCCCCGATCAATTTGCTAAGGTCTTCAAAGGTTTTGTCCGCCGGCTTTTCGGGTGCTAGTAAGTCCTTCATGAGCGCGTAAGTCTTTGGTCCGCAGCTGGTCAAAAGATGAGCCCTTCGCTTGTCGGCCACTGCATCCCCCAGCCATTCTTTCATAACGAAGCTTTGCTGAAGCCTCTCGATAAAATCGTCCCAGTCTTCCCCAACACAGTACTGTTCCTCTGTGCTACCGGTGGTCATTCTTGTGGGTCATGAATTCCCGTTTCTCGTCGCCAATTTAAAGTCCTTACTCCACAGTTTGAAACCACACGAGGCACATTCTGGGGACAAGGTCACTGTGTGACCTTAACTCTTTATTCACAGGACTCCAAAGACAATGACCCTGTGTGGGACCTCCCTTTTTATACCTGTGTGATCAGGTAAGGAGTGTCTCCCACAAGTGTGTCAAGGTGTGCATCTAGGTTGAGTGTATACAGTAATACAGTGGTGTTACATTGTGGTTACATACATGACAACCACCAACACCAGCACCTTCAAGCTGGCTCGCCTTCCACCTTCAGCGGGATATCGACCAGAGACGCGGCCCAACCTCAGAAGCTGAGCCAGAGACTGACTGTATCCTTCTGTCCCTGGCCGAAGGGACCCTATACCAGCCGCTTCTGTCCCTGGCCGAAGGGACCCCGTGCTGGCCGCTTCTGTCCCTGGCCGAAGGGGCCCTATACCAGCCGCTTCTGTCCCTGGCCGAAGGGACCCTGTGCTGGCCGCTTCTGTCCCTGGCCGAAGGGGCCCCGTACCGGCCGCGTCTGTTCCCGGCCGAAGGGACTCTGCACCGGCCCGGACCAAAGGAACTCTGCACCAGATTCCGAGGGCATCTGGCCAGCCGAGGGTACTCCGGGATGACCTGCCAAAGGGACTCGAGGATGTGGGGCCGTCCGAAGGGTCTCCAAGGCCAGTGTTCAATCCGCCGAAGGGACTCCGAGACCGGCGCTGAACCGGCTGAAGAGACCGAGGCATGGTGTCGTCTCATACTCCCAACCAACTTTTAATTAATTTTTAAACTTTTAGCCAACTTTTAAACTTATTAAACAATTTGGGAGAACGTTAAAAAACTTACATTTTAGACTCTCAACTGAAATACTTTTAAACATCTATTATTAACTTACATCTTTGACTTTTAACAAACTTTTAGAAACTTTTTAAATTGGGGAAACTTTTATAATCTATTATTGATTTACATCTTAGATTTTTAACAACTCTTAGGGCCCAAGTTTCCACATGATTTGCGCCTGATTTTTAGGAGCAACTGGTGGAGAACGGACTATCTTAGAAATCGCAATTCTACACATTTTTTTTTCTGCAGTTCTAGTCAGGTAGAACAGTTCTACTCTGGAACAGAATTTTTTCTTCAAAAGGGGGCGTGTCCGGCCACTGACGCCTGATTTGAAAGTTTTCACAGTGAAAACGTACTCCAAACTAAAGTAGAATGGAGCAAGTGAAGATTTTTGTAGAACTGAAAAAACATGTTCTACACATTAAAAAATCAGGCACAGGTTACAAATTAGGCGTCCAGAACGAGGTGGGGGGCGGGTGGGAAGGGAAGTCATTAAATTCTATAATAAATCCTTATTTATACTTATACAAATATTATACAAATAAATCCAACCTGAATAAACATTTATAAGCAAAGAAAAGATTAAATAAACCATCTTCCTACCTGTGTGAAAGTGCTTCAGGCAGGCCTTTCGGGACCGAAGGCTGAACGGGCCGGCCCGAGACTTCGGGCAGGGCCCGTCCCCAGCACCAGATTTACAGGTAGGTGGCGTTGGTTTGGGTCGGGTCGGGGAGGTTCGGTTCGGTTCGGTTCGGGTCGGGGGCGGGGGGGGGGAGGGAGGGAGAGAGAGAGAGAGAGGGAGGGAGGGAGAGAGAGAGAGGTGGAGGGAGAGAGAGAGAGGGAGGGGGGGGAGGGAGAGAGGGGGAGGGAGGGAGAGAGAGAGGGGGAGGGAGGGAGAGAGAGAGGGGGAGGGAGGGAGAGAGAGGGAGGGGGGAGGGAGAGAGAGGGAGTGGGGGGGAGAGAGAGAGGGTGGGAGAGGGAGAGGGAGGGGGGAGGTCAGGTCGGATCCAGTCCGGAAGCGGGAGTTGGGTCGGGTCGGGTCGGGTCCAGTGTGGGGGGGGTCGGGTCGGGGGTCGGGGGTCGGGAGCGCGGGTCGGGTCGGGTCCAGTCGGGGGGGCAGGGAGCGGGAACAGGAGCGCGGGTCGGGTCCAGTCGGGGGGCGGGAACAGGAGCTCGGGTCGGGTCGGGACCAGTCGGGGGTCGGGAGCGCGGGTCGGGTCGGGTCGGGTCCAGTCGGGTCCAGTCGGGGGGGGGGGCGGAGCGGGAACAGGAGCTCGGGTCGGGTCGGGACCAGTCGGGGGGCGGGGAGCGGGAACAGGAGCGCGGGTCGGGTCGGGTCAGTCGAGGTGGGGGGGGGGGGGGGGGGGGGGGGAGCGGGTGTCGGGTCTGGTCCGGAGGCGGGGGGGGGGGGGGGGGGGGAGCGGGTGTCAGGTCTGGTCCGGAGGCGGGGGGGGGGGGGGTGTCAGGTCTGGTCGGGGGGGGGGGGGGGAGCAGGAGCTGGCCGTGGGAGGAGCCTTATTCACGCAGCCCCAGTGAGGCCATTGGGCCAGGGCTAGGGGCTGCGTGCTTCGGGCCCCTCCCACACAGTTTCGGGCGCCTGGAGCTACTGCACTTGCGTGCCGACTGTAGCGCGCATGTGCAGAGGTCCCGGCACTGTTTTCAGCGCAGGGACCTGGCTCCGCCCCCCCACAGCTCCTGCTGCGCTACGCCGAGGGCCAGAGGACCTGCAGGGAGGTGGAGAATACAGATGATTTTTTTAGGCGCACTTTGTGGCGCGAAAAACGGGCGTCCAGGTCGGGACTGCGCCGTTCTAGGCGCGTGTGGAAACTTGGGCCCTTAGAAACTTCTTAAAACGTTTTAACAACTCTTAGAAACTTTTGAAATAAATTGGGAACCTTTATCAACTTTTAATCTTTTAAAATAACTTTGGAAGTCACCTTCCTAATGCCTGCCCCCCAACCAAGCCTCGGGCCATCTACCATCAATGGTGCTACTCGGTGCCGAGCTTGTGGCCAACACTTCGCTGTAGGCAATTAGGCTTATAGAGCTGTGCCTGGTCTCCAGTTGTCTTGGACCCCCTTGCCACTGGACCAAGACCTTGCTCAGCTAAGCCCGTGGGGTTGCCGGTGTGCAGTGGCCACCCCACGTTAAAAGAACTCACGCACAGGCATCTTCCACTTCGTCAGTATGAAGTTCGGGACCTGGAACGTCAGGACCCTCATAGACAATCCCAACAGCAACAGGCCGGAACGCCGCACCGCCATAGTTTCCCGGGAACTCAGACGTTTTGACATTGACATCGCCGCCCTAAGCGAGACCCGGCGGGCAGGGGAAGGCCAGTTGAGGGAACATGGTGGAGGTTACACCTTCTTCTGGAAAGGGAAACCAGAGGCAGAACGCCGCCTTCATGGAGTCGGCTTTGCTGTCAAGAATGAGCTGGTCGACCGCCTCAAAGACTCCTCCTGTGGGGTCAACGAACGCCTCATGGCTCTCCGTATCACCCTATCTCGGAACCAATGTGCCACAGTCATCAGTGCGTACGTCCCCACACTCGATGCAACGGATGAGGCGAAAGAAGATTTTTATTCTAACCTCGAGGCATCCTTCTCCCATGTCCCCACGGGCGACAAATTGATCCTCCTGGGTGATTTTAATGCCAGGGTTGGCAAAGACATATCCCTCTGGGGAGGCGTGATTGGTAGAGAGGGGGTAGGGAAACCCAATTCCAGTTGTACCCTACTCCTGACAAAATGTCTAGAACATGAACTCCTCATTACCAACACCTTGTTCCGCCAGAGGGACAAATACAAGGCATCGTGGCAACACCCTCGCTCCAAACACTGGCACCTGCTCGACTATATCATCATCTGAGCCAGGGATCGCAAGAATGTGCGCATCACCCGCGCCATGACAGGAGCTGACGACTGCTGGATGGGCCACCATCTAATCAGATCCATCATCAACATTAACACTGCCCCAAAGCAGAGGGGACAGCAGAAGCAGTTCCGCAAAAAAGTTAATGCCGGGGCACTTAGAGACCCAGCTAAGAGAGCCCTATACAGCCAGCGCCTCACAGCCAATCTGGCATGCTTTGATGACCCTGAGATGCTGAATCCCCAGAGCACTTGGTCTGCCCTCCAAGCCTCTATAACTAGTGCCTGTGAAGAGACACTTGGTCACTCAATCAGAAAATATCAGGACTGGTTTGATGAAAATGATCAATAGATCAAAGAACTAATAGATAGCAAGAGAAAAGCATTTCTGAGCCTCAAGCAACAACCCAACTCGGGAGCAGAAAAACAACATTACAGACGGCTCAAGGCTCAGGTCCAACAAAAAACTCGGGACCTAAAGAACAGGTGGTGGATGGAGAAAGCACAGGAGATACAGCAGCTGGCCGACAGCCATGATATGGGAGGATTCTTCACTGCAGTCAAGGCCACCTACGGTCCAAACTCCCAAGGCCCCATCCCACTCCTGGCCAAGAACGGGGAAACATTCATCAAGAACACCGAGGCTGTCAGGGCCCGATGGATGGAGCACTTTGAAGATCTCCTCAATCAAGACTCTGCCTTTGACTCGAGTGTTCTCAATTCCATCCCACAGCATGCGACCCGCCACCAACTCAGTGAAACTCCAACACTGCACGGGGTAGGCAAAGCCATAAAACAACTTAAGAATAACAAGGCTACGGGTACGGATAGAATCCCTGCTGAGGCGCTAAAATATGGCAGAGAGGCACTGTTGGCGCGGATACATGACCTCATCTCTCTCATCTGCAGGGAGGAGAGCATGCCGGGAGATCTCAGAGATGCAGTGATTGTGACCATTTTTAAAAAGGGGGACAAGTCCGACTGCGGCAACTACAGGGGAATCTCCCTGCTATCAGCCACTGGGAAAGTTGTCGCTCGAGTTCTCCTCAATCGTCTTCTCCCTGTGGCCGAGGGGCTCCTCCAGGAATCACAATGCGGATTTTGTCCCCTACGGGGCAGAACAGACATGATCTTTGTAGCGTGCCAGTTGCAGGAAAAATGCAGGGAGCAGCGCCAGCCTTTATACATGGCCTTTTTCGATCTTACAAAGGCCTTTGTCATTTTCAACCGTGAGAGTCTATGGAGCGTCCTCCTCCGTTTTGGATGCCCCAAACGTTTGTCAACATCCTTCGCCTGCTCCACGACGACATGCAGGCCGTGATCCTTACCAACGGATCCATTACAGACCCAATCCACGTCCGGACCGGGGTCAAACAGGACTGCATCATCGCTCCAACCCTCTTCTCAATCTTCCTCACTGCCATGTTCCACCTCACAGTCAACAAGCTCCCCGCTGGAGTGGAACTAAACTACAGACCAGTGGGAAGCTGTTTAACCTACGCTGCCTCCAGGCCAGGTCTAAGATCACCCCAACCTCTGTCGTTGAGCTGCAGTACGCAGACGATGCCTGCATCTGCACATTCAGAGGCTGAACTCCAGGATATAGTCAATGTATTCACTGTGGCATATGAAAGGATGGGCCTTACGCTTAGCATCCACAAGACAATGGTCCTTCACAAGCCTGTCATCGCCGCACAGCACTGCCCTCCAATCATCAAGATCCACGGCGCGGCCCTGGACAACGTGGACCATTTCCCAAATCTCAGGAACTTCTTATCAACAAAGGCAGACATTGAGGCGGAGAGTCAGCATCACCTCCAGTGCGCCAGTGCAGCCTTCGGCCGTCTGCGGAAACGAGTGTTTGAAGACCAGGCCCTCAAATCTACCACCAAGCTCATGGTCTACAGGGCTGTAGTAATACCTGCCCTCCTGTATGGGTCTGAGGCATGGACGATGCACAGAAGGCACCCCAAGTCGCTGGAGATATATCACCACCGATGTCTCCGCAAAATTCTGCCAATCCCCTGGGAGGATAGGCGCACCAACATCAGTGTCCTTGACTGGGCTAACATCCCCAGTATTGATGCACTGACCACACTCGATCAGCTTCGCTGGGCAGTCCACATAGTATGCATGCCAGATACGAGACTCCCTAAGCTTTATGCAGAGCTCCTTCATGGTAAACGAGCCAAATGAGGACAGCCGAAACGTTATAAAGACACCCTCAAAGCCTCCCTGGTAAAGTGCGACATCACCACTGACACCTGGGAGACCCTGGCCGCAGACCGCCCGAGGTGGAAAAAGTCCATCCGGGAGACCTATGAGTTCTTTGAGTCTCGACGCAAGGAGCATGAAGAGGCCAGGCACAGGCAGCGGAAGGAGCGCGTGGCAAACCAGCCCTACCGACCCCTTCCCCCGACGAATGTCTGTCCCACCTGTAACAGGGTCTGTGGCTCTTGTATCGGACTGTTCAGCCATCAAAGAACTCACTTTGGGAGTGGAAGCAAGTCCTCCTCGATTCTGACGGACTGCCTATCTTAGATCTGGTGCTGTGTAATGAGACGGGATTAATAGGTCTCCAAGTAAAGGATCCGCTAGGAAAGACTGATCATAACATGGTTGAATTCAGTTGGAGGGTGAGAAAGTTGGATCTCAAACCAGTGTCCTGATCTTAAATAAAGGAGATTACAAAGGTATAAAGACAGAGTTGGCTAAAGTAGACTGGGAGAATAGATTAAAGTGTAAGATGGTTGATAAGCAGTGGCAGACATTTAAGGAGATATTTCATAACTCTCAACAAAAATATATTCCACTGAAAAGGAAAGAGTTTAAGAGAAAGGATAACCATCTGTGGCTAACTAAGGAAGTAAAGGATGGTATCAAATTGAAAACACTGGCATACAAAGAGGCCAAGATTATTGGGAGGCCAGAGGATTGGGAAACTTTTAAAAACCAGCAAAGGACGACAAAAAAAATAATAAAGAGAGGGAAGATAGATTATGAAAGTAAACTAACAAGAAATATAAAAACAGATAGTAAGCGTTTCTACAGATATATAAAATGGAAGAGAGTAGCTAAAGTAAACGTTGATCTCTTAGAGGATGAGACTGGGGAATTAATAATGGGGAACAGGGAAATGTCAGAGGCATTGAACAAATATTTAGTATTGGTCTTCATGGAAGAAGACACTAAAAACATCCCAATAATGGATAATCAAGGGGCTATAGGGTGGGAGGAACTCAAAATAATTACTATCATTAAAAAAAAAGTATTGGTAAAATAATTGGACTAAAGGTGGACAGGTCCCCTGGACCTGATGGTTTACATCCTAGGGTCTTAAAAGAAGTGGCTGCAGAGATAGTGGATGCATTGGTTGTAATCTATCAAAATTTTCTGGTGCGGTCCCAGACCACAAATGTAACGCGCCTATTTTATAAAGGAGAGAGACAGAAAGCAGAAAACTATAGACCAGTTAGCTTAACATCTGTCGTTGGTAAAATGCTGGAATTGATTATTAAGGAAGCAGTAGCAGGGCATTTGCAAAAGCATAATACAGTCAAGCAGAGTCAGCATGGTTTTATGAAAGGGAAATCATGTTTGACAAATTTACTGGCATTCTTTGAGGATGTAACGAAAAGGGTGGATAAGGGGGAACCAGTAGATGTGGTGTATTTGGATTTCCAGAAGGCATTCCATAAAGTGCCACATAAAAGGTTATAGCACGAGATAAAAAATCACGGGTTTGGGGGTCATATATTAGCATGGATAGAGGTTTGGCTAACTAACAGAAAACAGAGAGTCGGGATAAATGGGGCATTTTCCAGTTGGCAAACGATAACTATTGGGGTGCCACAGGGATCAGTGCTGGAGCCTCAACTATTTACAATCTATATTAATAACTTGGATGAAGGGACCGAGTGTAATGTAGCCAAGTTTGCTGATGATACAAAGATGGGTGGGAGAGCAAATTGTGAGGAGGACACAAAAAATCTGCAAAGGGATATAAACAGACAATGTGAGTGGGCAAAAATTTGGCAGGTGGAGTATAATGTGGGAAAGTGTGAGGTTATCCACTTTGGCAGAAAAAATTAGAAAGCAAATTATTATTTAAATGGAGAGAAATTACAAAATGCTGCAGTACAGAGAGACCTGGGGGTCCTTGTGCATGAAACACAAAAAGTTAGTATGCAGGTACAGCAAGTAATCAGGAAGGCAAATCGTACATTGGCCTTTATTGCAAGGGGGATAGAGTATACAAGCAGAGAAGTACTGCTGCAACTGTACAGGGTATTGGTGAGGCCACACCTGGAGTATTGCGTGCTCTTATTTAAGGAAGGATATACTCGCATTGGAGACAATTCAGAGAAGGTTCACTAGGTTGATTCTGGAGATGAGGGGGTTGATTTATGAAGATAGGTTGAGTAGGTTGGGCCTATACTCATTGGAGTTTAGAAGAATGAGAGGTGATCTTATTGGAATATATAAGATAATGATGGGGCTCGAAAAGGTGGATGCAGAGAGGAAGTTTCCACTCATAGGGGAATCTAAAACTAGGGGGCAGAGAATAAGGGGCTGCCCATTTAAAACTGAGATGAGGAGGAATTTCTTCTCTCAGATGGTTGTAAATCTGTGGAATTCTCTGCCCCCAGAGAGCTGTGGAGGCTGGTCATTGAATATATTTAAGGCGGAGATAGACAGATTTTTGACCGATAAGGGAGTAAAGAATTATGGGGAGAGCACAGGGAAGTGGAGCTGAGTCCATGATCAGGTCAGCCATGATCTTATTGAATGGCGGAGCAGGCTCGAGGGGCCGTATGACCTACTCCTGCTCCTATTTCTTATGTTCTTATGTAAGGTGATGCAGTCGTCTTTAAATATGCAAATCGGTGTCATCAGGGCCTCGATCTGCCATTTTAACTTGAGGCCTGTATGGGGGGTTGGAGTCGCAGTGGTGGGTCTCCCCCCGTTCCCCCCTCCCAACTAGGAAACACCTGCCAGTGAATGGACGCCAGGGCCAGCCAGGTGAGTTATTATATTTTTCCTTGTGGGCCAATAGGGACAGGAGTAGTTTCCCGGGCTCCACAAGGAACCCTTGTCCCTCCTACTCCCCTCCACCGGGCTCGCAGGCCTCTCCCATTCCCCTCCCTCAGGCTCAATCACTCCTCCCACTGCCCTCCCTTGGGGCTCCCAGGCCCCTCCACCTGCCCGCACCCGTAGCTCACCCCTCCCACTCCCCTCCCCCAGTCTCACTTGCCCCTCCCACTGCATTCCCCCCGGGGCTCTCAGGCCCTTCCTACTGCCCTCCCCTGGGCTCAATCACTCCTCCCACTGCCCTCCCCCAGGCTCTCAGGCCGCTCCCACTGCCCTCCCCCTGGGGCTCACTCGCCCCTCCCACTGCCCACTCCCGGGGCTCGCCCCTCACACTGCCCTCCCTGGGGCTCGCTCCTCACACTGCCCGATCCCGGGGCTCGCCCCTCCCACTGCCCACTCCCGGGGCTCGCCCCTCACACTGTCCGCTCCCGGAGCTCGCCCCTCCCACTGCCCACTCCCGGGGCTCGCCCCTCACACTGTCCGCTCCCGGAGCTCGCCCCTCCCACTGCCCACTCCCAGGGCTCACCCCTGCCACTGCCCACTCCCAGGGCTCACCCCTCCCACTGCCCTCCCTGGGGCTCGCTCCTCACACTGCCCGATCCCGGGGCTCGCCCCTCCCACTGCCCACTCCCGGGGCTCGCCCCTCACACTGTCCGCTCCCGGAGCTCGCCCCTCCCACTGCCCACTCCCGGGGCTCGCCCCTCACACTGTCCGGTCCCGGGGCTCGCCCCTCCCACTGCCCACTCCCGGGGCTCGCCCCTCACACTGTCCGCTCCCGGAGCTCGCCCCTCCCACTGCCCACTCCCGGGGCTCGCCCCTCACACTGTCCGCTCCCGGAGCTCGCCCCTCCCACTGCCCACTCCCAGGGCTCACCCCTCCCACTGCCCACTCCCGGGGCTCGCCCCTCACACTGCCCTCCCTGGGGCTCGCCCCTCATACTGCCCGATCCCGGGGCTCGCCCCTCCCACTGCACACTCCCGGGGCTCACCCCTCACACTGTCCGCTCCCGGGGCTCACCACTCCCACTGCCCACTCCCGGGGCTCACCCCTCACACTGCTCGCCCCCGTGGCTCACCCCTCTCACTGCCCTCCCCGGGGTTCACCCCTCCCACTGCCCGCTCCCGGGGCTCGCCCCTCTCACTGCCCATTCCTGGGCTCGCAAGCCCCTCCCACTCCCCTCCCCCACGGCTCACAGGCCCCTCCGACTGCTGACCCCTCGGTCTCGCAGGCCCCTCCCACTGCGCTCCCCCGGGATGACAGGCCCCTCCCACTGCCCGCCCCCAGGCTCACTCACCCCTCACCAATGTGCTCCCCCAGAGCTCTCAGGCCCCTCCCACTTTTCAGTGCCCAGTCTGTGCTGAATTGTGTAGTCATAGGCGGCTAACGTGAGTGCCCACCTCTGTATGCGGGCCGATGCATTCGCATTTATGGCCTTGTTGTCGGCCAAAAGGGATGTTAGGGGTTTGTGATCTGTCTCCAGCTCAAACTTCCTGTCAAACAGGTACTGGTGTATTTTTTTTACTGCATATACACATGCTAGCGCTTCCTTTTCTACCATCCCGTAATCCCTTTCTGCCTGGGACAGACTTCTGGAGGCATAAGCTACCGGCTGTAACTGACCATTGGCATTCACATGCTGCAACACACACCCGACCTCATAGAACGACACATCGCACGTTAAAACAAGTTTCTTACACGGGTCATATAACATTTACAGTTTGTTGGAGCATCACAAATTGCATGTCCTATTAAAAGCCCTTTCCTGGCTGTCCCCCCAGACCTAATCGTGACCTTTGTATAGAAGCATGTGTAGTGGCTCTAACAGCGTGCTCAATGTGGGAAGAAAGTTACCAAAAGAGTTCAGGAGCCCCAGGAACGAACGCAGCTCCATCGTGTTACGGGGTTTGAGGCTCTCTGGATCGCTTGCGTTTTGGACGCAGTAGGTCTGATCCCGTCTGCTGCTACCCTCCTCCCCAGGAATTCTACCTCTGGAGCTAAGAAGTCGCACTTCGCCTTTTTCAGTTGCAGCCCTACCAGGTCCAGTCTGCGTAGCACCTCCTCCAGGTTGTGGAGGTGTTCTTCATTATCGCGACCCATGATGAGGATGTCGTCCTGAAAAACCACTGTCCTTGGAATCGACTTGAGGAGGCTTTCCATATTTCGCTGAAAGATCACGGCGGCCGAACGAATCCCGAACGGATATCTGTTATACTCAAACAACCCCTTGTGTGTCGTGATGATGGTCAGCTTCTTCGACTCACTCGCCAGCTCCTGGGTCATGAAAGCTGAGGTCAGGTCCAATTTTGAAAAAAGTTTGCCACTGGATAGCGTTGCAAAGAGGTCCTCCGCTCTCGGTAGCGGGTACTGGTCTTGGAGGAGTGACATCCGACTGATGGTGGCCTTGTAATCATAGAAACATAGAAACATAGAAAATAGGTGCAGGAGCAGGCCATTCAGCCCTTCTAGCCTGCACCGCTATTCAATGAGTTCATGGCTGAACATGAAACTTCAGTACCCCCTTCCTGCTTTCTTGCCATACCCCTTGATCCCCCGAGTAGTAAGGACTTCATCTAACTCCCTTTTGAATATATTTAGTGAATTGGCCTCAACTACTTTCTGTGGTAGAGAATTCCACAGGTTCACCACTCTCTGGGTGAAGAAGTTTCTCCTCATCTTGGTCCTAAATGGCTTACCCCTTATCCTTAGACTGTGACCCCTGGTTCTGGACTTCCCCAACATTGGGAACATTCTTCCTGCATCTAACCTGTCTAAACCCGTCAGAATTTTAAACGTTTCTATGAGGTCCCCTCTCATTCTTCTGAACTCCAGTGAATACAAGCCCAGTTGATCCAGTCTTTCTTGATAGGTCAGTCCCACCATCCCGGGAATCAGTCTGTTGAATCTTCGCTGCACTCCCTGAATAGCAAGAATGTCCCTCCTCAAGTTAGGAGACCAAAACTGTACACAATACTCCAGGTGTGGCCTCACCAAGGCCCTGTACAACTGTAGCAACACCTCCCTGCCCCTGTACTCAAATCCCCTCACTATGAAGGCCAACATGCCATTTGCTTTCTTAACCGCCTGCTGTACCTGCATGCCAACCTTCAATGACTGTTGTACCATGACACCCAGGTCTCGTTGCACCTTCCCTTTTCCTAATCTGTCACCATTCAGATAATAGTCTGTCTCTCTGTTTTTACCACCAAAGTGGATAACCTCACATTTATCCACATTATACTTCATCTGCCATTCATTTGCCCACTCACCTAACCTATCCAAGTCACTCTGCAGCCTCATAGCATCCTCCTCGCAGTTCACACTGCCACCCAACTTAGTGTCATCCGCAAATTTGGAGATACTACATTTAATCCCCTCGTCTAAAACATTAGTGTACATTGTAAACAGCTGGGGCCCCAGCACAGAACCTTGCGGTACCCCACTAGTCACTGCCTGCCATTCTGAAAAGTACCCATTTACTCCTACTCTTTGCTTCCTGTCTGACAACCAGTTCTCAATCCACGTCAGCACACTACCCCCAATCCCATGTGCTTTAACTTTGCACATTAATCTCTTGTGTGGGACCTTGTTGAAAGCCTTCTGAAAGTCCAAATATACCACATCAACTGGTTCTCCTTTGTCCACTTTACTGGAAACATCCTCAAAAAATTCCAGAAGATTTGTCAAGCATGATTTCCCTTTCACAAATCCATGCTGACTTGGACCTATCATGTCACCATTTTCCAAATGCGCTGCTATGACATCCTTAATAATTGATTCCATCATTTTACCCACTACTGAGGTCAGGCTGACCGGTCTATAATTCCCTGCTTTCTCTCTCCCTCCTTTTTTAAAAAGTGGGGTTACATTGGCTACCCTCCACTCGATAGGAACTGATACAGAGTCAATGGAATGTTGGAAAATGACTGTCAATGCATCCGCTATTTCCAAGGCCACCTCCTTAAGTACTCTGGGATGCAGTCCATCAGGCCCTGGGGATTTATCGGCCTTCAATCCCATCAATTTCCCCAACACAATTTCCCGACTAATAAAGATTTCCCTCAGTTCCTCCTCCTTACTAGACCCTCTGACCCCTTTTATATCCGGAAGGTTGTTTGTGTCCTCCTTAGTGAATACCGAACAAAAATACTTGTTCAATTGGTCTGCCATTTCTTTGTTCCCCGTTATGACTTCCCCTGATTCTGACTGCAGGGGACCTACGTTTGTCTTTACTAACCTTTTTCTCTTTACATACCTATAGAAACTTTTGCAATCCATCTTAATGTTCCCTGCAAGCTTCTTCTCGTACTCCATTTTCCCTGCCCTAATCAAACCCTTTGTCCTCCTCTGCTGAGTTCTAAATTTCTCCCAGTCCCTGGGTTCGCTGCTATTTCTGGCCAATTTGTATGCCACTTCCTTGGCTTTAATACTATCCCTGATTTCCCTAGATAGCCACGGTTGAGCCACCTTCCCTTTTTTATTTTTATGCCAGACAGGAATGTACAATTGTTGTAATTCATCCATGCGGTCTCTAAATGTCTGCCATTGCCCATCCACAGTCAACACCTTAAGTATCATTCGCCAATCTATCCTAGCCAATTCACGCCTCATACCTTCAAAGTTACCCTTCTTTAAGTTCTGGACCATGGTCTCTGAATTAACTGTTTCATTCTCCATCCTAATGCAGAATTCCACCATATTATGGTCACTCTTCCCCAAGGGGCCTCGCACAATGAGATTGCTAATTAATCCTCTCTCATTACACAACACCCAGTCTAAGATGGCCTCCCCCCTAGTTGGTTCCTCGACATATTGGTCTAGAAAACCATCCCTTATGCACTTCAGGAAATCCTCCTCCACCGTATCCTGCTCACCACATATCCTGACCGACCCATCCGCCTTGAGCACCGGCACGATCGGGCTCGCCCAGTCACTGAATTCGACTGGCGAGATGATGCCTTCCCTCAGCAGGCGGTCCAATTCGCATTCTATCTTTTCCCGCATCACGTACGGCACCGCTCTGACCTTGTGGTATACTGGCCTGGCGTCTGCGTTTATGTGAATCACTACCTTGTCCCCCATGAAAGTGCCAATGCCGGGTTGAAATAGTGAGTCAAATTTGTCCAGGATCTGTGAGCATGATACTCGCTCCACAGAAGAAATTGCATTGACATCGTCCCATTTCCAGTTCATGACAGCAAGCCAACTCCTCCCCAGTAGTGGGACCGTCCCCCTGGACAATCCAGAGTCGCAACCTCTGCTCCGAATCTTTGTGGGTCACGACTACTGTGGCGCTGTCTAGCACCGGAATGATCTCCTTTGTATATGTCCGTAGCTGTGCGTCAATCAGCAATAATTTTGGCCTCCTGGCCTTGGACACTCACAACCTTTTGAACTGTTTGATACTCATCAGGGACTGGCTGGCCCCTGTATCTTGCTCCATTAATACTGGGATGCCATTGCACTTCCATCATTATCGGTGGCGTCCTGGTATATGAACTGTATATGTGCTCCACATGAACTTGCTGAATTTCAGCTTCCAGCGATTTCCCCCAGAATTCATTTGGCCTCATAGGGCTTACATCGGGCCCGTCCTCCTCCTACATCAACCTGGCTGCAGGCTTCCTGCACGTACGGTCCAAGTGACCTCTGACGTTGCAGTTTCTGCAGGTATATTGCTGATACCTGCAGGCTCTGTCTGGGTGTTTGCCTCCACACCTCCAGCATGAGCTGGAGGCCCTGTTGTTGGAAACGAAAGGTCCATTACCAGTCGATCGTCTCTGACTGTCTATGTAACTGTCTTTAAGCGCACCGTTAACAAGTGTTAATGGCCCCATTGCTGGCCGCATTTTCCATTGCAATGGCATGAATCGCCGTTCAGCTAGCCATTGTCTCTGTTGAATTCTGCCTTTGGGTTCGACTACATGCTGGGGCATGTCCAATTGCCCTTGTCTGCCTAGAGAACTGTGTGCCACGTTAACAATGTTGACTCCCTGGTCGTTTGCCGCATTTGAGCCAAGATTTTTGTCATACATCATTCTGGTCTCTTCCTCCCTTGAGATAAATGTCTGAGCTATCAGAGCCGCTGCTTCCAAGGTCAAGTCTTTTGTCTCAATCAATTTCCTGAAAACCCCAGCGTGCCCGATGACCTCAATAAAAAAGTCTCGCAGCATCTCCGCTCTGCATGCATGTGGGAACTTACATAGGCTCGCCGGTCACCAGAGATCTGCCATGAAGTCTGGAACGCTTTGCCTTTCTCACCGCCGGTGCGTGTAAAACCGGTGTCTCGCTATGTGCATGCTGCTCACCGGTTTAAGATGTTCCCCGATCAACTTACTGAGCTCTTCAAATGTCTTGTCCGCCGGCTTCTCTGGCGCTAGAAGGTCCTTCATCAGGGTGTACGTTCTGGATCCACAAACCATCAGGAGATGAGCCCTGCGTTTGTCGGCCGAATCCTGTCGCAACCATTCCTTAGTGACAAAACTTTGCTGTAGTCTCTCAATAAAGTCATCCCAATCATCACCAACACAGTAGCTCTCTTCTGTGCTGCTAGTGGCCATACTCGAGTGGTTTAAATCCCAGTTTCTCATCGCCAATGATATGTCCTTACGATACAGTATAACTGCATACGAGACCCATACTTGAGAGAAGGTCACTCTGTGACCAGTTACCTTTATTACCAAGACCTCAAGTGATGAAGGTGGGTGGAGCTTCCCCTTTTATACCTGAAAGTCCAGGTTAGGGGTGTCTCCCACAAGTTCGCCCCTTGTGGTCAATGTTCTCAAGATGTACAACTTAGATCAGCTTATACATGGGTTACAATGATAGTTGAATACATGACACTATTCTCCTCATCCACTCCCTATGGTAGGAAGTTCCACATTCTCACCACTCTCTGGGTAAAGATGTTTCTCCTGAATTAGTCTATTGGATTTATTAGTAATTAGCTTATGTTTATGGCCCTAATTTTGGTCTCCCCCACAAGTGGAACCATCTTATCTACATCTACTCTATTAAACACCTTGATAATTTTAAAGACCGCTATCACCTCGGCCTTTTCTTTTCTAGTGAAAAGAGCCCCAGCCTTTTCAATCATTCCTGATAGTTACAACCTCTCAATTCTGGTATCATTTGAGTAAATATTATTTTACACCTTCTCTGGTGCCTATAAATCCTTTTTTGTAATATGGAGGCCAGAACTGTGCGCAGTACTCCAGTGTGGTCTAACCAAGGTTCGATACAGGTTTACAGAACCTCTCTATGGGCTAGAACTTCCGCAGTTGCAGATGCCAGGTGCGTCTTCAATGGGTGCACCCAACCCAGGCCAATTTTCAGGCCTCTGGGCCATGTAATTTTGAGGAGGTGGGGGCATGCAGGAAGGAACACCTGATCTCCGCTGGTGAATCTGATTGGAGGGAGGAGAGATGGGGGCCTGGGGGCGGGTGGTGTGGTTAGCAGAGATTGGTCTGAGCAGTTGCGATCAGATAGGTTGCTCTGCGATCAAAACCCAACTCCTTCTTGTAACACATTGACAACACAAAACAATGCAGGACTTCTTTGATCTCAACGCAGAAAATAATCTTTGCAAACTGATTCAGGAATGCTGTAATAGTGCCATTCAAAGGGGGGAAGGGTGGGGGGGATGGGGGGCTGTTGAAAGTGGTGAGCTTTGCATGCGCCGGTGAGATACTTGGCGTGTTCCAATGCCCACGTTGAGCTGGTCTCCGCGGCGTTAACCGTGTGGCATTGGGGTGAGGGTGCAAGACCGAATGGCTCACTTGGAGCCAACTGACCACTTGACGCAAGGTTGGGAAAGAGGCCAGCATGCCAAGCTGACCAGAGTAGGAATGGGCAAGTAAGAGCGGTTCAACGTTAAGTGGCCGCACATCTGTTGAAAATCTGAGCCCAGGCCAAAATTCAGTCTCGGAGCAAACAGAAAACAGCAGCTTGTGTTTTTATAATGGCATTCAACGACTTGCATTTATATAGCACCTTTAACGTAATAAAACGTCCCAAGGCGCTTCACAGGGATGTGATCAAACACAAATTTGACACCGAGCCACATAAGGAGATATTAGGACAGGCTTGGTCAAAGAGGTAGGTTTTAAGGAGGCCACACCTGGAGTACTGAGTAGAGTTTTGGTCTCCGTATTTAAAAAGGATATAGTTGCATTGGAGGCTGTTCAGAGAAGGTTCACTTGGTTGATTCTGAGATGAGGGGGTTTACTTATGAGGATAAGTTGTGTAAGTTGGGCCTATAAACATTGGAGTTCAGGAGAATGAGAGGTGATCTTATTGAAACTTATCAGATAATGAGGGGGCTCGACAGGGTGGATACAGAGAGGATATTTCCACTCAGAGAGGAAACTAAAACTAGGGGACATAGTCTCAGAATAAGGAGCCGCCCATTTAAAACTGAGATGAGGCGAAATTTCTTCTCTCAAAGGGTTGTAAATCTATGGCATTCTCTGCCCCAGAGATCTGTGGAGGCTGAGTCATTGAATATATTTAAGATGGTGATAGACAGATTTTTGAGCGATAAGGGAGTAAAGGATTATGGAGAGCGGGCAGGGAAGTGGATCTGAGTCCATGATCAGATCAGCCGTGATCTTATTAAATGGTGGAGCAGGTTCGAAGGGCCAAATGCCCGACTCCTGCTCCTATTTCTTATGTTCTTAAAGGAGGAAAGAGAAGTAGAGAGGCGGAGGAGTTTAGGGAGGGAGTTCCAGAGCTCGGGGCCCAGGCAGCTGAAGGCACGGCCGCCAATGGTGGAGCGATTAAAATCGGGGATGCGCAAGAGGCCAGAATTGGAGCAGCGCAGAGAAATAGGAGGGATGAAGGTCAGACAACAAAGCAGCGCATGGCGGGTAGCTGAGGGGAGTTAGAGGTCTGAGCAGGAAGCGAGAAAGAACGTGGCTCTCCTGGGACCTGTCCCATATCCCTCCCGGCCCACCGAAAGCAGCTCATTCAGTTCGTTGCTGCTGCTGCTGGGATCTTGCTGTGCAGTCCTGAGTTTTCTGTGCGCAAACAGCAATGGCGCCACAAGAAGTGATTTGTGTGAGTTTCTCGGGCAAGTGCGAGGAGCCTGTGGAACTTTCAGCACCAACGAGAGGCAGTTCTGTGCTGTAAACCTTCATCCAATGGCAACTGGATTGAGACGGGTAAAAGCAGGAGAGGGCCGGAGGAAAATTGAACGCAAGATTAGCGAGCGCATCTCAAAGAGAGGCGCTCTGAATTAAGGTTGGAATTGAAGGGAGATTGGAGGAGCCAGGATTGTTCTCCTTCGAGCAGAAAAGGTTAAGGGGAGATTTAATAGAGGTGTTCAAAATCACGAGGGGTTTTGACAGAGCAAAACAGGAGACACTGTTTCCAGAAGTAGAGAGGTGGAGGAGTTTAGGGAGGGAGTTCCAGAGCTCGGGGCCCAGGCAGCTGAAGGCACGGCCGCCAGAGGACATGGATTTACGATAATTGGTAAAAGAACCAGAGGGAATGATGTGGAGAATTTATTTCACACAGCGAGTTGTTGTGATCTGGAATGCGCTGCCTGAAAGGGCGGTGAAAGCAGATTCAGTTGTAACTTTCAAACGGGAATTGGATAAATACTTGAAAAGGTTAAATTTGCAGGGCTGTGGGGAAACAGCGGAGGTAGCAGGACTAACTGGATCGTTCTTTCAAAGAGCCAGCACAGGCACGATGGGCCGAATGACCTCCATCTGTGCTGTAAAATTGTATGACTCTATGAGTATGCATTTAACAAAGACAGTTGAACTGGAAACCTGCAGACGATGAAGCAGGGTTAGGAAATAGTTACAGAAGAGGGAAATTTATCTGAGTCAGAGATCAGATCTCAAAGGAAAATGGAGAAGCTGACAAACAGCCTACAAATAACAAAGGATTTATAGTTTTAAAAGGTCAGGCACTCTTAAAATAGACAGCATAGCCCGTGGTTCTTAAAGGGGGAGGTACTTGAAATTAGTGAAACTTTTGACAGACACTTTTTGAAAGTTTGTAAAATTCAGGAAGGACTCTGAAGGATTGGAAAGTGACAAATTATTCTGTATATTTTGTTCTAAATTCCTGGGAGCCCCTTTTGTAATGTATGCACCTGTGAGTAAACTCAGCGGTTTGTCTGCTTAGCTCAGTAGGTAGCACACCTCGGAGTCATGAACGTTGTGGGTTCAAGTCCCACTCCAGCGACCAGTTGTCTGAAACGTGCTATATAAATGCAATGTTCTTTCACTACAAAATAGTTGTACAGCTATTTTACAAGAAAATAGTTGTAGAGCTGTTGCATTGTGAGTGGCTTAGCCAGTCATGTGATGGTCACAAGACGCAATAAAACCCCAGTCAGTTGGGCCTCAGTCGTCCACGATGAGGTATGCAGTTGTGAGCCTAGTGGGTGAACTGGTAATGTGTAATGTGATTGTTAAACCTTTGCTAATAAACCAACTAGTTCTTAATAGCAATGTATTGCTATGAATTCTTAAGTAAGAACCCATGAAACAAATACATTATACCTTTCACAACTTCAGGACGTCCCAAAGCTCTTTACATCCAATTAAGATTTTTTTTGAAGTGTCGTCACTGTTGTACTGTGGGAAACGCGGCAGCCAATTTGCGCAGAGCAAGCTCCCACAGACATCAATTAAATAAATAATCAGATTAAGCCCTTTACCACCAGTAATGTAAGTTTTGGAGTGTAGTCATTGTGCAATGTAGGAAATGCTGCAGTCAATTTGCACACAGCAAGATCCCACAAGCAGCCACGTGATAATGACCAGATCATCTGTTTTTTCAGTGTTGGATGAGCAATACTGCCTCTCTGACAGTGCAGCACACCGTCAGCATTGAACTGGAGTGTCAGCCTAAGTTATGTGCTCAAGTCTCAGGAGTGGGACTTGAACCCACAATCTTCTGACTCAGGCAAGAGTGCTACCCAGTGAGCCACAGTTGACTCTGGGAGCTGCAAGATGGAGATGGAATTCTGGAAGGTTAGGATCAAATGGGCTGAAGGGTCTTCTTCCTCTAAATCATTACCTTCTTGTCAAAAGCAAGTTGTTGAAATTTATCCGTGCTGCTGCACCTTGATGGCTCTGCTACAACAACAATCATCTTATTGCGCCTTTAAAGTAGTAAAATATCCCAAAGCACTTCACAAGAGTGTAAATCAGACAACAATTTGACACTGAGCCACATAAGGAGATATCAGGGCAGGTAACAAAAGCTTGATCAGAGAGGTCGGTTTTACGAACATAGGAGCAATGACAGACAGGTCAAGACCCTCTGGTCCATCTAGCCTGTCCCACACAATTACAATACCTTGTGTATCACAATATATACACGCCCCGCCCCGCCCAAAACCATGTCATCTCCTGGGTATGCGAAACAACAGATACAAAAACCCCAGGCTTATTCAGGGGCGGAAAAACTCCGGGAAATTCCTCTCCCACCCATCTCGGCGATGGAAACCAGTCCAAGAGATGAATTCCCAGTACCGACCCTTCTGTACCAGGTGATCTCCTCCCAGGCCAGAAACAGGTCCAGCTCTCGCTTGTCGGAGTTCAGCGAGTCCACCATCCGAGGCAGCAACCTGTTCCACAGGACCACTATTCTCTGGGAAAGGAACTACCTCCTGGCCTCATACAATTTCAAACTGTGACCCCGGCTCCTCCCTAAACTCTTTAAAAGTTTTAATTTTCGGAACGAATATTTTTATTTAATTACTCGTCTGCAGAGTCAATTTCAGCCTGTGATGTGTGACGTGTTTTTTCTGACAGCTGCAACTAAGTTTATGCGGACTGTGTTCCAACTGCTTCCAGCTCAGCGCGGGTTGGTGATCTAAAGCCTTTCCTTGCTGGAATGCAGACCAGTGAGAGGTGCAATCCATTGCACAATATTAAAATACCTCCAGGCCAGGCGCATCTCTTCTGGATCAGTGAGTTTCATTTATTTAAGAATAAGGCAGATCCAGCAATTATTGCCTCCGCTTGTCAGTTAAAAAGCAAATCATAACATTTGGCGGGGGAGGGAGACTTAAAAAAAACCCGAACGAAATGAAAAAAATCCTCGGCTCGCATGTTCTTCAGCGCAGTGACACTGTGTGCTTGGCTGTGACTTAATGGAGCTGAACAGAGGGGGCTGAGAGGGCGCGACCGCACACGTGTAAAGCCGGTGAATTGGAACGAGCACAATTGCTGGGCAGTTTCCCCAACATGTTAAAAATGCTGCTGACGTAAAGGGGGTAGGAGCTCCTCGGGGTCCTATTGCCCGACGATTAGATGATTCTTCAGACTGGAGGGAAGAGTGCCCCCACCCAGGGGTCACTGCTCTGTTTGCTATATATTAATGACTTGGGCATACAGTGCATAATTTCAAAGTCTGCAGAATGACACGTAACTTGGAAATATAGTAGTCTTAGGCAGTCCCTTGTATCGAGGATGACCTGCTTCCACACCAAAAAGGGATGAGTTGATAGGTGTTTCAATGAGGGACCTGATATTCCAGGTCCCGAACTACATCGTGAAGGGTGGAAGTTGCCTGTGCGTGGATTTTTTTAACGCGGGGTGGCCGTTGCACACCAGCCACCACACAGGCTTGTCAGAGCAAGGTCTTGGTCCAGTGGCAAGGGTTAACCAAGACGACTGGAGACCAAGCTCCAGTGAGCAAGGTTCTAACAGACTTCAGGAGGACATAGATGGCCTGGTGGAATTGGCAGGCACGAGGCAGATCACATTTAATGCAGAGAAGCGCAAAGTGATTCGTTTTGGGACAAACAATAAGAGGCAACATAAACTAAACGGTGCAATTTTAAAGGGGCTGCATGAACACAGAGACCCATGGGTGTATGTACACAAATCTTTGAAGGTGGCAGGACTAGTTGAGAAGGCTGCTATAAAGGCCTACGGGATACTTGGCTTTATAAATAGAAGCACAGAGTACCATAGCAAGGAAGTTATGCTGAACCTTTATAAAATACTGGTCTGGCCCCTGCTGGAGTTTCGTGGCCAATTCCAGGCACCACATTTTAGGAAGGATGTCTGGGCCTTGCAGAAGGTGCAGAGGAGATTTACCAGAATGGTACCAGGACTGGGGGACTTCAGATATTGAGACAAACTGGAGAAACTGGGGATGTTCTTAGAGCAGAGTGGGTTAACGGAGATAGAATAGAGGTGTTCCATGAAGGGTTTTGATAGAGTAAATAAGGAGAACCTGTTTCCAGTGGAAGAAGGGTTGTTAACCAGAGGATACGGATTTAAGGGAATTGGCAAAAGAAGCAGAGACGACACAAAGACAATTTTTTTTAGACAGTGAATTGTTATAATCTGGAACGCGCTGCCTGAAAGGGCGGTGGGAGCAGATTCAACAGTAACTTTCAAAAGGTAATTGGATAAATAATTGAAGGGGAAGAATTGTCATGGGCTACGGGGAAAGAGCAGGGCAGTGGGACTAATTGGATAGCTGTTTAAAGAGCCAGCACAGACACGATGAGCCAAATGGCCGCCTCCTGTGCTGTATCGTTCTATGATTCTATGATAGAATAGCACAGAGTCTACAGCACAGAAACAAGCCATTCGGCCCAACTGGTCTATCCTGGCATTTATGCTCCACACGAGCCTCCTCCCACTCCTCTCCATCTACCCTCATCAACATATCCTTCTCCCTCATGTGTTTCGCTTCCATTTAAATGCATCCACGCTAATCGCCTAATCACTCCCTGTGGTAGCGAGATCCACATTCTCATCACTCTCTGGGTAAAGGAGTTTCTCCTGAATTCCCTGTTGGATTTATTAGTGACTATCTTATATTGATGGTCCCGAGTTCTGGTCTCGCCCACAAGTGGAAACATCTTCTCTATGTCTATGTAATGTATTTGCTTTATGGGTTATTTGCTTCAGAATTCATAGCAATACATTGCTATTATGAACTAGTTGGTTTATTAACAAAGGTTTAACAATACATTATACATTACCAGTTCATCCACTAGGCTCACAACTGCATACCTCATCGTGGAGAACCTGAACTCAACTGACTGGGGTTTTATTGAGTCTTGTGAACATCACTTAACTTGCTAAGCCACACACAATGCAACAGCTCTACAAACCTGTGAGCATCCTCACTGGTGCATACATTACAGTGTATCCCATCAAACCCCTTCATTATCTTAAAGACCACAATCAGGTTTTTATTCGAACGTATGGAGCCTAGAAATCCTGCACTGGAACAAGGAACACCCGAGGCACACCCGATATTTGGCCGTGGGCCTCGTTTAAATGAGAGCGATATTCTGCGGACCAAGGTAGGACCTTGGAGGGGGAGAGGCCCAGTGCCAGTACTGAGGGAGTACCGCGCTGTAAGAGGTGCTGTCGTTCGGATGAGACAATTATATAGCACCTTTCATGACCACCGGTGTCTCAAAGTGCTTTACAGCCAATTAAGTACTTTTGGACTGTAGTCACTGTGGTAATGTGGGAAACGCAGCAGCTAATTTGCTCACAGCAAGCTCCCACAAACAACAATGTGATAATGACCAGACAATTTGTTTTTGTTATGTTGATTGAAGTATAAATATTGGCCCCAGGACACAACTCCTTGCGAGATAGTGCCATGGGATCTTTTACGTCCACCTTTTAATGTCTCATCTGAGAAGACGGCACCTACGACAGTGCAGCGCTCCCTCAGAACTGCCCCTCCAACAGTGTAGCACTCCCTCAGTACTGGCACTGGAGTGTCAGCATAGATTTATGTACTCAAGTCCCTGGAGTGGGACTTGAACCTACAACCTTCTGACTCAGAAGCGAGTGTACTACCCACTGAGCTGCAGCTGACACTGGACCCATCTACCCTCTCAGGTGGATGTGAATGATTCCACGGCCACTATTTGAACAGGAACAGGGGAGTTCTCCCTGGTGTCCTGGGGCCAATATTAATCCCTCAACCATCATCACTAAAACAGATGATCTGGCCATATACTTAATTGCTGTTTGTTGGAGCTTGCTGTGTGCAAATTGCCAAGAGTCAGAGGTCCTGCATTTACAATAGTGATCCCAGGCGAAGGGTGTTATTATGCACGGATGTCTCTTCTTATCTCAAGTATTTAGTTGTTTAGACAGCGGCTGTCGAGATTGTAAACTTACCGGGCTGATACTGGACTGGTGGTTAAAGCATTCGCTTTGCATACCTGTGATCACTGGTTTGAGTCCTAGGGCAGCCTGACACCAGCTACACAGGCAAGGAAGTTCAGTCATTGTGGCCAGGATACCTACCAGATCTCCATTCCACAACTGAACACCTGACAGCCAGGTAAGGAGGAAAATTTCACTCGCACTGCCTGGCAACAGGGCACTGCAGCCACTTCAGTGGAGGGAATCTGCGGAGGTTACTGGCATCGGTTAACTCACCTCACACCTGACGTCGAGACAAAGGGGAGTCCTGAGAGGATGTGGCTGAGCGGGATCCTCACTGAGGTAAATACATGGGAAAATGGTACAGAAAAAAAACAGTGAGCAACTCTGGCAGTCAAAGGGGAGACGGGAAAAGGCATATTTGGGACTGAGCAGGAGGTTCTCCAACAACAACAACATATATTTATACAGCACCTTTAACACAGTGAAATGTCCCAAGGCGCTTCACGGGAGTAATATGAGATTTAAAAAATTTGACACCGAGCCGCATTAGAAGAAATTAGGGCAGGTGACCAAAAGCTTGGTCAAAGAGGGTAGGTTTTGAGGAACGTCTTGAAGGAGGAAAGAGAGGTAGCGAGGCGGGGAGGTTTAGGGAGGGAGTTCCAGAGCTTGGGGCCCAGGCAACAAAAGGCACAGACACCAATGGTTGAGCAATTATAATCAGGAATACGCAAGAGGGCAGAATTAAAAGGAGCGCAGACATCTCAGGGGGATTGGAGGGCTGGAGGAGCTTGCAGATAAAGGGAGGGGAGAGGCCATGGAGGGATTTGAAAAAAAGGATGAGAATTTTGAAATCGAGGCATTGCTTAACCGGAAGCCAATGTAGGTCAGCGAGCATAGGGGGTGATGGGTGAGCGGGACTTGGTGCGAGTTAGGACACGGGCAGCTGAGTTTTGGACTACCTCTACTTTACATTAACACAAAGAGTGAGCGAGATGGGGAACGGGACCTGGGTAGGGTGATGGAGTTGAAAACTACGGGATCATTAAAGATCCATTTTGCAAAATCACGCAGCGGGATGGACTGAAATGCCGTCCTCGTTGGTATCTAATTCATATAATCACCGCATGTGTTTCTGTGTATAAAGATATATATATATATATATGTCTGTTTGTGTGTGTGTGTGTATAGGAACACCACCACCTCCAAGTTCCCCTCCAAGTCACACACTATCCCGACTTGGAGATATGTCGGCTATTCCTTCATCGTCACTGGGTCAAAATTCCGGATGTCCCTTCCCAACAGCACTGTGAGACAATGTTCCCTTTA
Organism: Pristiophorus japonicus; assembly: GCF_044704955.1. Lineage (NCBI taxonomy): Eukaryota > Metazoa > Chordata > Chondrichthyes > Pristiophoridae > Pristiophorus > Pristiophorus japonicus. The sequence continues at coordinate 246,567,457 of NC_091982.1, forward strand.
AGCTGCATGGCCGAGTGACTGGGTTGCGGTCTGGAGCTCCCGCGCAGCTGGTTCACTGGCTTTTAACTGCAAAAACCGCGCATGCACGAATTTGTGAATGGGCCGCGCAGCCCGTTAAAGGGGACGTGCGTACCCCCATAAAAAATTAGAGGACACATTGCTACAGGAGCACCTTCACCACACGGGACTGCAGCGGTTCAAGAAGGCGGCTCACCACCACCTTCTCCAGGGCAATTAGGGATGGGCAATAAATGCCAGCCTTGCCAGTGATGCCGACATCCCGAGAATGAAGTAAAAAAATATAGGAGACATATGTGTGTATACACATATCGACATACCCAAAACAGATTATCTGGTTATTATCACATTGCTGTTTGTGGGATCTTCTTGTACACAAATTGGCTGCCTCGTTTCCTACATTACAACAGTGACTACACTCCAAAAGTATTTCATTGTCTGTAAAGTGCTTTGAGACGTCCAGTGGTCGTGAAAGGCACAATATAAATCCAAGTCTTTCTTTTTCATATATATATATGTGTATATATGAGTGTGTGTGAGCGTGTATCTGTGTGAGTATATGTGTGCATGTAATTGTGTGTGCTATATTGATATATTGTGTGTATATGTAAGTATCTGTCTATGTTTCTGTGCCTGTATATACGCAAGCGTGTGCATCTGTACATGTATCTGTCTGTGTATATCTGCGTGTATATCTACCAACCTCCAAAACTAGAAAATGCTGTCCAGTGTCTTCAAAAAGCTTACAAAGCCCCGAAAAAGATGACAGCTGAATATATAGGCCTGTAACATGTGAGGACCAGGATACAGACTGAGAGCGGAGTGGTACACAGACATGTCACTGTAGCTACACACAGCATTCGATTTCTTTTCCTACAGTCGGCAAGAGCACAGTCAGCATCAGTGGTGATGCAGAAACTGAAGGACGATGTGGGGGCAGAAGGCATGAGATTTATTTTCTATGGGGACATGTCCCACAGAACATTTTACATAGGAACATAGGGAGAAGAGCAGGCCATTCAGCGTCTTGAGCCTGTTTGCCATTTAATTAGATCACAGCTGATCTGTATCACAGCCCCTTTTACCCACCTTGGTTCATTATGCCTTTTGAGGGGTAATTTTATCCTAATCCACTCCCCCCAAAATTGGAAAGCAAGATAAGGCGGGGTGTGAAATGAGTGGTCAATCAGATCCTGTGGGTCTCTCACTCTGGAACGGATTAGATTAATCCAGGTTGCAATTTCAGTGCAGTACTGAGGGAGTGCTGCACTGGCAGAGGTGCTATCTTTCGGATGAGACATTAAATCGAGGCCCTGTCTGCTCTCTCAGGTGGACGTAAAAGATTCCATGGCACTATTTCGCAGAAGAGCAGGGGAGTTCTCCCCGGTGTCCTGGGCCAATATTTATCCCTCAACCAACATCACTGAAACAGATTATCTGGTCATTATCACGTTGCTGTTTGTGGGAACTTGCTGTGCGTATATAGGCAGCCGCGTTTCCTACATTACAACAATGACTACACGTCAAAAAAAAGTACTTAATTGGTTGTAAAGCCCTTTGGAACAGCCGGTGGTCGTGAAAGGCGCTATATAAATGTAAGCAGTCCTTTCGTTCTGCGTGTTATCTAATGACCGGGAGTTGGATCCCCACGTTGAATAATCTTGGTCTTGGGCGGACTTTGTCCTTACCAAATGTTGTTATGTTGAGAGGCTGCAGTTATACTATTCCAACACTGCACAGCAACATCACAGTTAAGCCAATGGAGGAGATGATAGCCTCTAACAACTGAACTCTTACAAGATATAACAAAGCCTGCAAATTTATTGGTGGAAGACAGACAAGTGCAGTAAACCTTGGGATGTTTCTAGAAGGTTCTTTGGGGCCCAGTCCCGCTCCATCCCCTTCGCCCTCCCACTGGTGAACTGTCACAGCTTGAATGTGAGCATCATACAACCTGACAAGGCTTATCATCCACATCATTCAAAAGGTGTTGCAATAAATTCATAAAATTAATTTATGCTTGTGTGTGTGTGTGTGTGCGCGACAGCTCTTCAGCAACTGATCGCTTTATGGCTCAGCTGAGATATGGCCGGGTGAGCTGACCGATTCTGGTCGTCAAATTATTGCCAAAAACATCAACGAGAGAAAGGTTTGAAAGCTTCTGCACGTATGTGGCTGCAGGTACACAAACATCTGAAAGGATAGAAGGCAGGTTCGTGTATCCCGAGGAATCTCCCAACACACGCCATTCTTTCCACTTACGATGAACTTTCTATTTCCCACCCCCAGCTCATTGAAAAGGCGGCCTCTTTTGCCTGGTGAACCAGCCAGATAACTTCCTCGGAAGATTGGAAGATCGTGATATTGGGTAGGTCCCACCTGTTGGGTAGGTCCCACCTGTTGTTGAGAAGGTCCCACCTGTTGGGAAGGTCCGACCTGTTGTTGGGAAGGTCCCACCTGTTGTTGGGTAGGTCCCACCTGTTGTTGAGAAGGTCCCACCTGTTGGGAAGGTCCGACCTGTTGTTGGGAAGGTCCCACCTGTTGTTGGGTAGGTCCCACCTATTGTTGGGAAGGTCCGACCTGTTGTTGGGAATGTCCCACCTGTTGGGTAGGTCCCACGTGTTGTTGGGAAGGTCCCACCTGTTGGGTAGGTCCCACCTGTTGTTGGGAAGGTCCCACCTGCTTTTGGGAATGTCCCACGTGTTGTTGGGAAGGTCCCACCTGTTGGGTAGGTCCCACCTGTTGTTGGGAAGGTCCCACCTGTTGGGAATGACCCACGTGTTGGGTAGGTCCCAGGTGTTGTTGGGAAGGTCCCACCTGTTGGGTAGGTCCCACCTGTTGCTGGGTTGGTCCCACCTGTTGGGAAGGCCCAACCTGTTGTTGGGTAGGTCCCACCTGTTGTTGAGAAGGTCCCACCTGTTGGGTAGGTCCCACCTGTTGTTGAGAAGGTCCCACCTGTTGTTGGGTAGGTCCCACCTGTTGTTGAGAAGGTCCCACCTGTTGGGTAGGTCCCACCTGTTGTTGGGTAGGTCCTACCTGTTGTTGGGTAGGTTTCACCTGTTGTTGGGAAGGTCCCACCTGTTGTTGGGAAGGTCCTACCTGTTGTTGGGAAGGTTTCACCTGTTGTTGGGAAGGTCCCACCTGTTGGGTAGGTCCCACCTGTTGTTGAGAAGGTCCCACCTGTTGGGTAGGTCCCACCTGTTGTTGGGTAGGTTTCACCTGTTGTTGGGAAGGTCCCACCTGTTGTTGGGAAGGTCCCACCTGTTATTGGGAAGGTCCCACCTGTTGTTGGGTAGGTCCCACCTGTTGTTGGGAAGGTCCCTCCTGTTGTTGGGAAGGTGCCACCTGTTGATGGGAAGGTTCCATCTGTTGTTGAGAAGGCCCCACTAGTTGGCAAGATCCCACATGTTGTTGGGAAGTCTCCACATGTTGATGGGCAGATCCCACCTGTTGTTGGGAAGGTCCCACCTGTTGTTGGGAAGGTCCCAACTGTTGTTGAGAAGGTCCCACCTGTTGTTGGGAAAGTCCCACATGTTGTTGGGAAGGTCCCACCTGTTGTTGGGTATGTCCCACCTTTGTTGAGAAGGTCCCACCTGTTGGGTAGGTCCCACCTGTTGTTGGGAAGGTCCCACCTGTTGTTAGGTAGTTCCCACCTGTTGTTGGGAAGGGCACACCTGTTGGTTAGGTCCCACCTGTTGGGTAGGTCACACCTGTTGTTGGGAAGCTCCCACCTGTTGTTGGGAAGGGCACACCTGTTGGGTAGTTCCCACCTGTTGTTGGGAAGGTCCCACCTGTTGGGAAGGTCCCAATTGTTGTTTGGTAGGTCTCACCTGTTGTTGGGAAGGTCCCACCTGTTGTTTGGTAGGTCCCAGCTGTTGTTAGGAAGGTCCCACCTGTTGTTGGGAAGCTCCCACCTGTTGTTGGGAAGGTCCCACCTGTTGTTGGGTAGGTCCCACCTGTTGGGAAGGTCCCAATTGTTGTTGGGAAGGTCCCACCTGTTGTTGGGTAGGTCCCACCTGTTGTTAGGAAGGTCCCACCTGTTGTTGGGAAGGTCCCAATTGTTGTTGGGAAGGTCCCACCTGTTGTTGGGAAGGTCCCTCCTGTTGTTGGGAAGGTGCCACCTGTTGATGGGAAGGTTCCATCTGTTGTTGAGAAGGCCCCACTAGTTGGCAAGATCCCACATGTTGTTGGGAAGTCTCCACATGTTGATGGGCAGATCCCACCTGTTGTTGGGAAGGTCCCACCTGTTGTTGAGAAGGTCCCACCTGTTGTTGGGAAAGTCCCACATGTTGTTGGGAAGGTTCCACCTGTTGTTGGGTAGGTCCCACCTTTGTTGAGAAGGTCCCACCTGTTGGGTAGGTCCCACCTGTTGTTGGGAAGGTCCCACCTGTTGTTAGGTAGTTCCCACCTGTTGTTGGGAAGGGCACACCTGTTGGTTAGGTCCCACCTGTTGGGTAGGTCACACCTGTTGTTGGGAAGCTCCCACCTGTTGTTGGGAAGCTCCCACCTGTTGTTGGGAAGGGCACACCTGTTGGGTAGTTCCCACCTGTTGTTGGGAAGGTCCCACCTGTTGGGAAGGTCCCAATTGTTGTTTGGTAGGTCTCACCTGTTGTTGGGAAGGTCCCACCTGTTGTTTGGTAGGTCCCAGCTGTTGTTAGGAAGGTCCCACCTGTTGTTGGGAAGCTCCCACCTGTTGTTGGGAAGGTCCCACCTGTTGTTGGGAAGGTCCCACCTGTTGGGAAGGTCCCAATTGTTGTTGGGAAGGTCCCTCCTGTTGTTGGGTAGGTCCCACCTGTTGTTAGGAAGGTCCCACCTGTTGTTGGGAAGGTCCCAATTGTTGTTGGGAAGGTCCCTCCTGTTGTTGGCAAGGTCCCACCTGTTGTTGGGAAGGTCCCAACTGTTGTTGGGTAGGTCCCACCTGTTGTTAGGAAGGTCCCACCTGTTGTTGGGTAGGTCCCACCTGTTAGGTAGTTCCCACCTGTTGTTAGGTAGGTCCCACCTGTTAGGTAGTTCCCACCTGTTGTTAGGAAGGTCCCACCTGTTGTTGGGACGGTCCCACCTGATGTTGGGAAGGTCCCACCTGTTGTTGGGAAGGTCCCACCTGTTAGGAAGGTCCCACCTGTTGTTGGGTAGGTTACACCTGGTGTTGGAAAGGTCCCACCTGTTGTTGGATAGGTCCCACCTGTTGTTGGGTAGGTCACACCTGGTGTTGGAAAGGTCCCACCTGGTGTTGGGTAGGTCACACCTGGTGTTGGGAAGGTCCCACCTGTTGTTGGGTAGGTCCCACCTGTTGTTGGGAAGGTCCTACCTGTTGTTGGGACGGTCCCACCTGTTGTTGGAAAGGTCCCACCTGTTGTTGAGAAGGTCCCACCTGTTGTTGGGTAGGTCCCACCTGTTGTTGGGTAGGTCACACCTGGTGTTGGGAAGGTCCCACCTGTTGTTGGGTAGGTCACACCTGGTGTTGGGAAGGTCCCACCTGTTGTTGGGAAGGTCCCACCTGTTGTTGGGTAGGTCCCACCTGTTGTTGGGAAGGTCCCACCTGTTGTTGAGAAGGTCCCACCTGTTGTTGGGAAGGTCCCACCTGTTGTTGGGTAGGTCCCACCTGTTGTTGGGTAGGTCCCACCTGTTGTTGGGAAGGTCCCACCTGTTGTTGGGTAGGACCCACCTGTTGTTGGGTAGGTCCAACCTACTGTTGGGAAGGTCCCACCAGTTGTTGGGAAGGTCCCACCAGTTGTTGGGAAGGGCCCACCTGTTGGGTAGGTCCCACCTTTTGGGAAGATCCCAACTGTTGTTGGGAAGGTCCCACCTGTTGGGTAGGTTCCACCTGTTGTTGGGATGGTCCCACCTGTTGTTGGATAGTTCCCACCTGTTGTTGGGAAGGTCCTACCTATTGTTGGGTAGGTCCCACCTGTTGTTGGGAAGGTCCCACCTGTTGTTAGGAAGGTCCCACCTGTTGTTGGGTAGATCCCACCTGTTGTTGGGAAGGTCCCACCTCTTGTTGGGAAGGTCCCACCTCTTGTTGGGAAGGTCCCACCTCTTGTTGGGAAGGTCCCACCTGTTGTTGAGAAGGTCCCACCTGTTGTTGGGTAGGTCCCACCTGTTGTTGGGTAGGTCACACCTGGTGTTGGGAAGGTCCCACCTGTTGTTGGGAAGGTCCCACCTGTTGTTGGGTAGGTCACACCTGGTGTTGGGAAGGTCCCACCTGTTGTTGGGTAGGTCCCACCTGTTGTTGGGAAGGTCCCACCTGTTGTTGGGACGGTCCCACCTGTTGTTGAGAAGGTCCCACCTGTTGTTGGGAAGGTCACACCTGTTGTTGGGTAGGTCCCACCTGTTGTTAGGAAGGTCCCACCTGTTGTTGGGTAGATCCCACCTGTTGTTGGGAAGGTCCCACCTGTTGTTGGGTAGGTCCCACCTGTTGTTGGGAAGGTCCCACCTGTTGTTGGGTAGGTCCAACCTACTGTTGGGAAGGTCCCACCAGTTGTTGGGAAGGTCCCACCTGTTGTTGGGAAGGGCCCACCTGTTGTTGGGAAGGGCCCACCTGTTGGGTAGGTCCCACCTTTTGGGAAGGTCCCAACTGTTGTTGGGAAGGTCCCACCTGTTGGGTAGGTTCCACCTGTTGTTGGGATGGTCCCACCTGTTGTTGGATAGTTCCCACCTGTTGTTGGGAAGGTCCTACCTATTGTTGGGAAGGTCCCACATGTTGTTGGGAAGGTCCCATCTATTGTTGGGAAGGGCCCACATGTTGTTGGGAAGGTCCCACCTATTGTTGGGAAGGGCCCACCTATTGTTGGGAAGGGCCCACCTGTTGTTGGGAAGGTCCCACCTCTTGTTGGGAAGGTCCCACCTGTTGGGTAGGTCCCACTTGATGTTGGGAAGGTCCCACCCGTTGGGTAGGTCCCACCTGTTGTTTGGACAGTCCCACCTGTTGGGAAGGTCCCACCTGTTGGATAGGTCCCACCTGTTGTTGGGTAGGTCCCACCTGACACCTTGACCTGTCCTTATTGTGGTGAGGTGCCGTGCATTTCCAATGTTTTCTATATTCAAGATGGTTTAAATGGTTTCAACAATAAACCCGAGATGAGATCTTTCATCTTTATTCATTCTCAGGATATGGGCTTTGATTTATATAGGAACAGAAGGTGGCCATTCATCCCCTCGAGCCTGTTCTGACATTCAATTAGATCATAGCTGATCTGTATCCTAACTCCATCTACCCGCCTTGGTTCATAGGAACATTTAGCACGCATCTTAGATTCCTCTCAGAAGGGGGTGGTGGGCCTTCTCCTTGAACCGCTGCAGTCCGTGTTGTGAAGGTGCTCCCACAGTGCTGTTAGGTAGCGAGTTCCAAGATTTTGGCCCACAGACAATGAAGGAATGGCTGATATATGCCCAAATTGGGATGGTGTGCAACTTGAAGGTGATGGTGTTCCCATGCACCTGCTGCCCTTGTCCTTCTAGATGGAGAAGGTCATGGGTTCGGGAGGTCATCCTATATGTAAGAGAAAAAATAGCCATCCGTGGCTAACTAAAGAAATAAAGGACAGTATCCAATTAAATACAAGGGCATGCAAAGTGGCCAAAACTAGTGGGAGGACAAACGATTGGAAAGCTTTTAAAAGCCAGCATGATTAAGAAAGGGAAGATAGACTATGAAAGTAAACTAGCACAAAATATAAAAACAGATAGCAAGAGTTTCTCTAGGTATATAAAAAGGAAAAGAGTGGCTAAAGTAAATGTTGGGCCCTTAGAGGACGAGACCAGGGAAATGGTAATGGGGAACATGGAGATGGCAGAAACACTGAACAAATATTTTGTATCAGTCTTTACGGTAGAGGACACTAATAATATTCCAACAGTGGATGGTCAAGGGGCTGTAGGAGGGGAGGAACTTAACACAATCACTAAGGAGGTGGTACTCAGTGAGATAATGGGACTAAAGGCAGATAAATCCCATGGATCTGATGGCTTGCACCCTAGGGTCTTAAGAGCAGTAGCGGCAGGGATTGTGGATGCATTGGTTATAATTTACCAAAATTCCCTGGATTCTGGGGAGGTCCCAGCAGATTGGAGTACTGCAAATGTAATGCCCCTATTTAAAAAAGGAGGCAGACAAAAAGCAGGAAATTATAGGCCAGTTAGCCTAACATCTGCGGTTGGGAAAATGTTGGAGTCCATTATTAAAGAAGCAGTAGCAGGACATTTGGAAAAGCAAAATTTGGTCAGGCAGAGTCAGCATGGGTTTAGAAGGGGAAGTCATGTTTGACAAATTTGCTGGAATTCTTTGAGAATGTAACGAACAGGGTGGATAAAGGGGAACCAGTGGATGTGGTGTATTTGGACTTCCAGAAGGCATTTGACAAGGTGTCACATAAAAGGTTATTGCACAAGATAATAGTTCACGGTGTTGAGGGTAATATATTAGCATGGATAGAGGATTGGCTAACTAACAGAAAACAAAGAGTCATGATAAATAGTTCATTCTTGGGTTGGCAATCAGTAACTATTGGGGTGCCGGAGGGATCAGTACTGGGACCCCAACTATTTACAATCTATATTAATGACTTGGAAGAAAGGACTGAGTGTAACGTAGCCAAATTTGCTGACGATACAAAGATGGGAAGAACAGCAATGTGTGAGGAGGACACAAAAATTCTGCAAAAGGACATAGACAGACTAAGTGAGTGGGCAAAAATTTGGCAGATGGATTATAATGTTGGAAAGTGTGAGGTCATGCACTTTGGCAGAAAAAAATAAAAGTGCAAGTTATTATTTAAATGGAGAAAGATTGCAAAGTGCTGCAGTACAGCGGGACCTGGGGGTACTTGTGCATGAAACACAAAAAGTTAGTATGTAGGTACAGCAAGTGATCAGGAAGGCCAATGGAATCTTGGCCTTTATTGCAAAAGGGATGGAGTATAAAAGCAGGGAAGTCTTGCTACAATTATACATGTTATTGGTGAGGCCACACCTGGAATACTGCGTGCAGTTTTGGTTTCCATATTTACGAAAGGATATACTTGTTTTGCAGGCAGTTCAGAGAAGGTTCACTAGGTTGATTCCGGGGATGAAGGAGTTGACGTAATGAGGAAAAGTTGACTAGGTTGGGCCTCTACTCATTGGAATTCAGAAGAATGAGAGGTGATCTTATCGAAACGTATAAGATTATGAGGGGGCTTGACAAGGTGGATGCAGAGAGGATGTTTCCACTGATAGGGGAGACTATAGGGCATAATCCTAGAATAAGGGGCCACGCATTTAAAACTGAGATGAGGATAAATTTCTTCTCTCAGAGGGTTGTAAACCTGTGGAGTTTGCTGCCTCAGAGAGCTGTGGAAGCTGGGACATTGAATAAATTTAAGACAGAAATAAACAGTTTATTAAATGATAAGACGATAAAGGGTTATGGGGAGTGGGCAGGGAAATGGATCTGAGTCCATGATCGGATCAGCCATGATCATATTAAATGGCGGAGCAGGCTTGAGGGGCCGTATGGTGTATGCCTGCTCCTATTTCTTATGTTCTTATTATGTTCTTATACCTCACATATGTGTATAGTAGATAATGTAGAGAAAATTAATCCAGCTCCCTACCTCAAGACATTAAGACAAGAAGGCACATGTTAACATAGAAACATAGAAAATAGAAAATAGGAGCAGTAGTAGGCCATTTGGCCCTTTGAGCCTGAACCGCCATTCAATATGATCATGGCTGATCCTCTATCTCAACACCATATTCCCGCTTTCTCCCCATACCGCTTGATGCCTTTTGTGTCTAGAAATCTTATCTATCTCCCTCTTAAATATATTCAGTGACTTGGCCTCCACAGCCTTCTGTGATAGAGAATTCCACAGGTTCACCACCCTGAGTGAAGAAATTTCTCCTCATCTCGGTCCTAAATTTCCTACCCCGTATCCTGAGACTGTGACCCCTTGTTCTAGACTTCCCAGCCAGGGGAAACATCCTCCCCACATCCAGTCTGTCCAACCCCGTCAGAATGTTATATGTTTCAATTAGATCCCCTCTCATTCTTCTAAACTCCAGTGAATACAGGCCTAGTTGACGCAATCTCTCCTCATATGACAGTCCTGTCATCCCAGGAATCAGTCTGGTTAACCTTTGTTGCACTATGGCAAGTATATCCTTTCTTAGGTAAAGAGATCAAAACTGCACACAATACTCCAGGTGTGGTCTCACCAAGGCCCTGTATAACTAATAAGACATCCTTGCTCCTGTACTCAAATCCTCTTGCAACGAAGGCGAACATACCGTTTAAAATTGGTGAGCGGCTTATTTAGAAAGCAAAAATGATCTACCATTTATAAATCACCTTTCACATCCTCAGGATATCCCAAAGCGCTTCATAAACAATTCTCCTCATCTCACCTCTGGTTCTTGTGCCATTTTGTAAAGGCATCCCATAAACAATAAGATGAGTGACTCATTCACCTATTTTGGAGCTAAGAATGTTGAGTAGAGTAATTCCCTAATCGTTAACGCTCAGTTTAACGCCTGATCTGAAGGCTGGCTCCTCCTACAATGCTGCACTCTCTCAGTGCTGCACTGAAGCATCAGCTGAGTTTGTGCACTCAAGTCTCAATGTGGAGCTTGTCAAAGGCAGCCTTTAGCCCTCACTCGGTAGTCAGCAGGATTCAAAAACTCCCACAAGTGAGACGGTAAACACAATGATCAAATACTTTAAGCTGTGAGCATCTAACATTTTCGCAAAATTCTCAAAATGCGTTTAATCTTTTTTAAATAAAATTGAAAACAAAATGAAGGGCCAAATGATGGCACTACCATAAAAAAGAAAGACTTACATTTATATAGCGCCTTTCACGACCATCAGACGTCTCAAAATGCTTTACAGCCAATTAAGTACTTTTGGAGTGTAGTCACTGTTACAATGTGAAACGCAGCAGCCAATTTGCGCACACAGCAATGTGATAATGACCAGATAATCTGATTTTTAGTGATGTTAATTGAGGGATAAATATTGGCCAGGACACCGAGGATAACTCCCCTGCTCTTCTTCAAAATAGTGCCATGGAATCTTTTACGTCCACCTGAGAGGGCAGACGGGGCCTCGGTTTAATGTCTCATCTGAAAGACGCCACCTCCGACAGTGCAGCACTCCCTCAGTACTGCACCAGAGTGTCAGCCTAGATTTATGTGCTCAATTTCTTGGAATGGGACTTGAACCCACAACTGTACTGGAAACCAACAAATGGTCAATGTCCACAGTACTGGACACCATTATAGAATCAATGTCCACAGTACTGGACACCAACAAATGGCCAAGGTCGATGAAACTGGATGCCACCAAAGGGAAAGGATCAAGCCCTATGGTATAGGGCATCACACCAAGGGAAGGGTTTACGGTCCACAGTTCAAGACATTACTAAAGGGAATGCACCAAGGCTCATTGTATAGGACACCATTAAAGGGAAAGGATCCAGGTCCATACCAGAGGACACCACCACTGAGAAATGCCCACGATCCATAATACGGAATGACAGCAAAGGGCCAGGGTCCATTTACCAAATGGAAAGGTTCAAACCACATGGTGCAGGACATCCCCAAGGGAAAGAACCAAGGCCTCCAGTACAGGACATCAACAAAGTAATGCTTACAGAGCAAGAGGCCAACAAGGGAAAAATGCCAACACACATGATACAGGGCATGCAAGTTCCTCTTCAAGTCATGTGCAATCCAGACTTGGACATCTATCGCAGTTCCTTCAGTTGTGTCAAGAGCTATCTAATACCATTGTGGGAGTACCATCACCAAGAATTGCAGAGATTCAAGAAAGAGATCTCAAAGAGGTATTCAAAATCATGAGGGATGTGGACCGAATAGATAGAGAGAAACTGTTCCCATTGGCGGAAGGGTCGAGAACCAGAGGACACAGATTTAAGGTGATTGGCAGAAGAACCAAATGGTACAGCACAGAAAGAGGCCATTCAGCCCATCGAGTCTGTGCAATCCAGTTAGTCCCACTCCCCCGCTCTTTCCCCATATCCCTGCAATGTTTTCTCTTTTAAGTATTTATCCAATTTACTTTTGAAGGCTACTATTGAATCTGTATCAAGCACCCTATCAGACAGATCCTATAAGCCTAAACACTCGTTGAGTAAAAAAGTTTATTCTCTGGTTTTTTTGCCAATCACCTTAACTCTGTGCCCTCTCATTATCGACCCTTCAGCCATTGGAAACAGTTTCTCTTTATATACACTGTATAAACTTTTCATGATTTTGAACCCCTCTATCAGATCTTCTCTTGGCCTTCTCTTCTCCAAGGAGAACAAGTGCAGCTTCTTCAGTCTATCCACATAACTCTCATCTCTCACCCCGGAATCATTCTTGTAAATCTCTTCTGTACCCTCTGCAAAGGCTTCACATCCCTCCTAAAGGGCAGTGACCAGAATTGGGCACAATACTCCAGCTGGGGCAGAGGTAGTGTTTTTGTATTGATTTCGCATTTTCTGTTCACATCTGAACAAAGGGATGTAGGGAGGGGGGGTTGGGGAGCATGGGTCAAAGAGGGTTGACTGCCACTGGCCTTATTGGAATAAAGGAAGAACCATATTACTAGGACTGAGTCATCCATGGGATAGTCTATGAAGTTGTGCCTAACCAGCATCGAGCGTAACAGGCACAAATCCAAGCAAAATTGATTTTTAAAAAATGTGCTGGTCGCAGGAGATTGCTGGCAGCTGATTTGTAGACAAGTGTATTTCAGTGTACCTACACTACCATAAAACACGCACATTCCAACACAGAGTCTATCAGCAGCCAGCAGGTGCAGAGTTACTGATAAACCCATTCATTAAGAGGAGCGAGTTAATGAACAATAGACCGCGATTATGGCTTTATTCAGACGTAACTTATTGGGAGCAGTGTAGTGAAGTCTACACTGTTAAGTCGGAAACCTTCACCCCCCACACACACACTGTTTTCTCTGTACTCCGGTTTGAATAACAGAGAAGGTTGGTGCTTACACTTGTGCCCCACTTAGATTACTCTGTACAGTTTTGGGTGGCTGATTATGGGAGGGACGTTAAAACCATGCAGGGAGTACAGCGTAGATTCACCAATGGAAGCGAAGCTTGAGTTAAGAGGAGCGACTTGAAGATACAGGGACTGGGACTGGAGCAGAGAAGGACTAAGAGGATATCTAAGCAAGGTTTTTAAACGATGAGGGGTTTTGCTGGTGAATGGGGAAAGGCTATTTCCTCTTGTTGAGGAATCAGTGATGTGGAGCCACAAATTGACAATTGTCGCTGTCAAAGAGAGAGAGGTTAGGAAAAAAAAGCTTTACACGGAGGGTGGTGGAAGTGTGGAATTCTTTGCCACAGGGAGTAGTTGGGGCAGAGGCCATTGCGTCCTCTTATCTTCAAAAGGGAGATAGAACTAATCCAGGGAATTATAGACCAGTTAGTTTAACGTCAGTTGTAGGAAAGATACTAGAATCGTTGCTAAAAGATCTGTTAACAAAACATCTAGAGACAGAGAATATAATAAAAATGATATATTATGAAATGAAAACGGGCATGGATTTTTCAAAAGTAGGTCATGTTTAACCAACCTTGTTGAAGAATTCGATCAGGTCGAACCTTCCTAAAAGGGAATTGGATAAGTACTTGAAGGGGAAAGTTTGTGAGGCCACTGAGGTTAGAAAGAGAGTCACCCAAAATGTAGAAAAGCCTGACGGACACTGACACCTAAAGATGATAAATAGTTCTATTGTTTACCTATATCCCCTTGCCTCAGCTCATCTGCTGCTGAAGCCCTCATCCGTGCCTTTGTCATCTCTAGACTTGACTATTCCAACGCACTCCTGGCTGGCCTCCCACATTCTACCCTACGTAAACTAGAGATGATCCAAAACTCGGCAGCCCGTGTCCTAACGCGCACCAAGTCCCGCTCACCCATCACCCCTGTGCTCGCTGACCTACATTGGCTCCCGGTTAAGCAACGCCACGATTTCAAAATTCTCATCCTTGTTTTCAAATCCCTCCATGGCCTCGCCCCTCTCTATCTCTGTAATCTCCACCAGCCCCACAACCCCCTAGATATCTGCGCTCCTCTAATTCTGGTCTCTTGACCATCCCTGATTATAATCATTCAACCATTGGTGGCCATGCCTTCTGTTGCCTGGGCCCCAAGCTCTGGAACACCCTGCCTAAACCTCTCCGCCTCTCTACCTCTCTTTCCTCCTTCAAGACGCTCCTTAAAACCTACCTCTTTGAACAAGCTTTTGGTCAGCTGCTCTAATTTCTACCTATGCAGCTTGGTGTCAAATTTTTTATCTCATAATACTCATGTAAAGCGCCTTGGGACGTGTCACTATGTTAAAGATGCTATATAAATACAAGTTTTTGTTGTTGTTGTATTGCAGTCAGATGCTCAGTGAGATTGTGCACAGATATCCTTTCTGAGGATGGCTGTCCATCAAGAAGGAAACGTATTATCACCCATAGAAACAAACCGTGTGTTACCCCCAACATTAAAGATGTTTTTAAAATTGATGCCACAATTCGGGAGCTCGAGCCGATGAACTTATTGACAGTGTCGGAGAGTTGGGAGTCTGCCCTTGACACTGGGTGTGTGTGTGTGTGTGGAATTGTAATGTCAGGGTATTGATTCCAAACCTGAACCAATCTGGATTAGAGTCAGTCTAGCTCAAGATCTTTATGGCGAGTTAAAGGGGAACCAAATTGCTCAATCCCGGTAACTGGCTCAGGCAACATCCAGCCCGACTGGTCGACGTGTATTGAACCGATGTGGTCTTTGATGCCAAAGAAATGCTCCATCACTAATCCAATCAAACTGATTGATAGTTAGTGGAGTGCAGTGGAGCAGGTGAAATGCGAATTCTTTCACACGTAAGTATATTCCATAGGAAAAGAGAGCTGCATTTATATAGCGCCTCATGACATTGTGCGCAACACTATTTAGATAGAGTAAATCAGGAGAAACTGTTTCCAGTGGTAGGAGGGTCAGTAACCAGAGGGAACAGATTTAAGGTGATTGGAAAAAGAACCAGAGGGGGAGATGAGGAAGAACTATTAACAGCGAGTTGTGATCTGGAACGCACTGCCTGAATGGGTGGTGGAAGAAGATTCAATAGTAACTTTCACAAGGGAATTTGATAAATACTTGACAGAGAAAAATTTACAGGGCGATGGGAAAAGGGCAGAGGGAGTGGGACTAATGGGATCGCTCGAACAAAGAGCTGGCACAGGCACGATGGGCCGAATGGCCTCCTTCTGTGCTGCATCATTCTATGGTTCTAACAGAAGGAGTAGAGAAGGGCAGTGTAGTGGATGTGGTACACATAGATTTTCAGAAAGCCTTCAATAAGGTGGCACATAAGAGATTTAAGACAAAGGCGAATGTGTGTAGAGTCAGGGATCGGGTATCCGAATCGATTGAAATATCGCTACAAACCAGAGCATGAGAGTAACGAGACGTTTGTTGGACTGGCAGGAAGTGGACTCCCCCGGTTTCATGCTGCGACCACTGTTGTTCACCAAAATACTAAAATGATTTGGACTCTGAAATTGAAGATTTGGATATTGTAATGTATTTGCTTCATGGGTTTTTTGCTTAAGAATCCATAGCAATACATTGCTATTAAGAACTAGTTGGTTTAGTAACAAAGGTTTAACAATCACACTCCACAATGCCAGTTCATCCATTAGGCTCACAACTGCAAACCTCATCGTGGTTGACCAAGACCCAACTGGCTGGGGTTTTATTGAGTCTTGTGAACATCACGTGATTGGCTAAGCCACTCACAATACAACAGCTCTACAACTATTTTAAAAGTAACATTATTACAAGTGCCCCCTTATTAAAGAGGCACTAAACTGACAAATTAAACTTTTTGAAACTAATTATTGAGTCTTGTAAACATCACATGACTGGCTAAGCCACTCACAATGCAACAGCTCTACAAGCCTGTGAGCATAGTCACAGTGCATATATTGCAGATGTGATATTAAATTGGGAGGCATACCTAACAATGTAGTGGACTGCACCAAAATACAGGACATAAATAGACTTGCAAAGTGGGCAGATAATTGGCAAAGCATGAGATCATATGGCTCCGGTTGGGGTGGCGTGTAGAATGTTTCAGTGTAAGGGGTGTTGCAGTTGTGTGGGGTGGACTGGTTGGACTGGGTGCTCTTTACCTTTCCACCATTGGTCATTGTTCATAGGTTTATATGTAACCTTCAGGGCTGCTGACCGAGGGCCATGCGGCTCTTTGTCGGCCGGCGCAGACACGATGGGCCAAAATGGTCTCCTTCTGCGCTGTAGATTTCTGTTTCTATGATTCATTTTGGTAAGAAGAATAAGGAGGCCACTTATTCCTTGTAAGGCAAGACATTAAATGAGGTAGCGGACGGAGCAAAGAGATCTGGAAACACAGGTACGAAAGCAAAATACTGCGGATGCTGGAAATTGGAAATAAAAGCAGAAAATTGGAAACACTCAGCAGGTCAGGCAGCATCTGTGAGAGAGGAACAGAGTTAATGACCTTTCATCAGAAAGATTAGAGATGCGACAGGTTTTAAGCAAGTACAGCGGCAGAAACATAGAAAATAGGTGCAGGAGTAGGCCATTCGGCCCTTCGAGCCTGCACCACCATTCAATAAGATCATGGCTGATCATGCAACTTCAGAACCGCATTCCTGCTTTCTCTCCATACCCCTTGATCCCTTCAGCCATAAGGGCCACATCCAACTCCCTTTTGAATATATGTAACGAACTGGCCTCAACAACTCTCTGTGGTAGAGAATTCCACAGGTTCACAATTCTCTGAGTGAAGAAGTTTCTCTTCATCTCAGTCCTAAATGGCTTACCCCTTATCCTTAGACTGTGACCCCTCATTCTGGACTTCCCCAACATTGTGAACATACTTCCTGCATTTAACCTGTACAATCCCGTCAGAATTTAAAACGTTTCTATGAGATCCCGTCTCATTCATCTAAATTCCAGTGAATATAAGGCTAGTTGATCCAGTCTTTCTTCATATGTTAGTCCTGCCATCCCGGGAATCAGTCTGGTGAACCTTCGCTGCACTCCCTCAATAGCAAGAATGTCCTTCCTCAGATTAAGAGACCAAAACTGTACACAATACTCAAGGTGTGGTCTCACCAAGGCCCTGTACAACTGCAGTAAGACCTCCCTGCTCCAATACTCAAATCCTCTCGCTATGAAAGCCAACATGCCATTTGCCTTCTTCACCACCTGCTGTACCTGCATGCCAACTTTCAATGAGTGATGTACCATGACACCCAGGTTTCGGTGCACCTCCCCTTTTCCGAATCTGTCACCATTCAGATAATATTCCGCCTTCCTGTATTTGCCACCAAAGTGGCAACCTCACATTTATCTACTTTATACTGCATCTGCCATGCATTTGCCCACTCACCTAACCTGTCCAAGTCATCCTGCAGCCTCTTAGCATCCTCCTCGCAGCTCACACTGCCACCCAGCTTAGTGTCATCTGCAAACTTGGAGATATTACATTCAATTCCTTTGTCTAAATCATTAATGTATATTGTAAATAGCTGGGGCCCCAGCACTGAACCCTGCAGCACCCCACTAATCACTGCCTGCCATTCTGAAAAGGACCCGTTTACTCCTACTCTTTGCTTCCTGTCTGCCAACCAGTTCTCTATCCATGTCAATACATTACCCCCAATACCATGCGTTTTAATTTTGCATACTAATCTCTTGTGTGGGACCTTATAAAAAGCCTTTTGAAAGTCCAAATACACCACATCCACTGGTTCTCTCTTGTCCACTCCACTAGCTACATCCTCAAAAAATTCTAGAAGATTTGTCAAGCATGATTTCCCTTTCATAAATCCATGCTGACTTAGACCGATCCTGTCACTGCTTTCCAAATGCATTGCTATTACATCTTTAATAATTGATTCCAACATTTTTCCCACTACCAATGTCAGGCGAACCGGTTTATAATTCCCTGTTTTCTCTCTCCCTCCATTTTTAAAAGTGGGGTTACATTAGCTACCCTCCAATCCATAGGAACTGATCCAGAGTCAATAGAATGTTTGAAAATGACCACCAATACATCCACTATTTCTAGGGCCACTTCCTTAAGTACTTCCTTAAGTACTCTGGGATGCAGACTATCAGGCCCTGGGGATTTATTGGCCTTCAATCCCATCAATTGCTCTAACACAATTTCTTGACTAATAAGGATTTCCTTCAGTTTCTCCTTCTCGTTAGACCCTCGGTCTCCTACTATTTCCGGAAGGTTATTTGTGTCTTCCTTAGTGAAGGCAGAACCAAAGTATTTGTTCAATTGGTCTGCCATTTCTTTCTTCCCCATTATAAATTCATCTGATTCTGACTGCAAGGGTCCTACATTTGTCTTCACTAATCTTTTTCTCTTCACATATCTATTGAAGCTTTTGCAGTCAGTTTTTATGTTCTCTGCAAGCTTACTTTCATACTCTATTTTCCCCTCCTAAATTAAACCCTTTGTCCTCCTTGCTGCATTCTAAATTTCTCCCAGTCCTCAGTCTGCAGGAAAAGGGGGAGGGGAGGAAAGAACAAAAGGGAAGGTCTGTGATAGGGTGGAAGGCAGGAGAGACTGAATGACAAAAGGGATGATAGTGAGAGGCAAAAGGAGATGATAATGGGACAAGTAAAGTAACAAAAGATGGGTCTAGAGGAGGTGTAAATGGGAATTTACCTGTCCACTAGGCAAGTCACATTGCTCGCATGCCAGACACGAGACTCCCAAAGCAAGCGCTCTACTCGGAACTCCTTCACGGCAAACGAGCCAAAGGTGGGCAGAGGAAACATTACAAGGACACCCTCAAAGCCTCCTTGATAAAGTGCAACATCCCCACTGACACCTGGGAGTCCCTGGCCAAAGACCAGCCTAAGTGGAGGAAGTGCATCCGGGAGGGCGCTGAGCACTTCGAGTCTCATCGCCGAGAGCATGCAGAAATCAAGCGCAGGCAGTGGGAGGAGCGTGCGGCGAACCAGTCTTCTCACCCATCCTTTCCCTCAATGACTATCTGTCCCACCTGTGACAGGGAGTGTGGTTCTCGTATTGGACTGTTCAGTCACCTAAGGACTCATTTTTAGAGTGGGAGCAAGTCTTCCTCGATTCCGAGGGACTGCCTATGATGATGATGATGAAATGGGAATGGTAGAATCATCAACTGCTGTCCGAAAAAGTGGGGCCAGAGGTTACGCTCTGAAATTGTTGAACTCGCTGTTGAACAGAAGGCTGTAAAGTGCCTAATCGAAAGATGAGATGCTGTTCCTCGAGCTTATGTTGAGCTTCATTGGAACAGTGTCGGCGGCCGAGGACGGAGAGGTCAGATTTGGGAGTGGAGCGGAGAATTAAAGTGACAGGCGACTGGAAGCTCGGGGTCACACTTACGGACTGAACGGAGGTGATCTGCAAAGCGGTCACCCAATCTGCGTTTGGTCTCCCCAATGTAGAGGAGACCACATCGTGAACAGCGAATACAGTATACTAAATTGAAAGAAGTACAAGTAAATGGCTGGGATCAAGGGATATGGGGGTAGTGTGTGAAAGTGATGTTGAGGTGAATGATCAGCCATGATCTTATTAAATGGTGGAGCAGGCTCGAGGGGCCAAATGGCCTACTCCTGCTCCTATTTCTTATGTTCTTTCACCTGCAAGGCGTGTTTCGGGCAGTCCAATAATCCCGCTTGCACATGCCCCTTCAGCTACCCTTACAGAACCACTTTCATCTTCCTCTGTAAATACTGTCGGGATCTGAGTCTCTTACCCTCCCTTAAAGGGAAGCGCTATTGCTGCAGACTCTGCACTGGGACTGATGAGCTTGTCCCCGATGGCAGCCGCGACCCGGCCCTATCAGCCCCATGCACACCAGCAGAGTGCCGGATTGATCGATCACAGCTGAAGAGGAACTGAAAACATTTGAAAATAAGCATTTGAACAACTTTTGCTCTTACCGCGCCAACTTCTCCTTTAATTCACGCCCCCCACCCCCCGAGCGCCCGGCCTCCCTCTCGATGCCTCCTGCAGCTGTCGGTGTTGTCGCTCGCCGACGCTACAGGGGGCGGAACCCAAGTTCCAGTCCGGGTCATTGCCGGGGCGATGCGCGGGACGATGACGTCACGATCTCCGGGGCGCAGGAGATCGCGGCACACAGTGTTACCGCCGCTGCAAAACCTCTCGGCCAATTTAGCGGGAGTCATTCATCTCGCCGCGCCCATTCAGCGAGTCGTTAGCGCCCCGCTATCGCCTTCGGTCTTAATGTGCAAAAGGACATGAGCAGCGGGGATCGAGTGGAGCTGGCGTTTGTTTAGGGTGGAGCTTGACGATGACATCAAAGGATAAACTGAGCCGAGAGCGAATGAAGGTTGGATGAGGGTTTTGAGGTGGGGTGAGGCACAGCTGGGCAGACAAGCAATATTTGATCAATCTAAGTAGGCAGTCTTGGTAATGAACTTGGTCATGTAGCGATAGCCAGACCAAACAAGATGTTGAGGTGCATTCATAGGACAATTGATTATAAGATAAGGCTAATTTGTCCTTATACAGGACCTTGGTCAAGCCTCATTTGGAATACTGTGTCCACTTTTGGTCTCCTCACATGGTGGGTGATATTGAGACTTTGGAGAGGGTGCAGAGGAAAACCACTAGACCAATTCCACAACTAAAGCATCTTAGTTATCAAAGTAGGCGAAACAAGTTGGGATCCTACACTTTAGAGAAGTGTAGACTATGGGGAGAATCTGATTGAGGTTTATAAATTGTGTTCAATTAGGTGGTTTGTTCCAATTATACAGGTTGGGGAGGACCAGGGCTCACAGTTTCAAGTTGTATAAGGCCAGATCTAGCTTGGATGTCAGGAAATGGTTCTTTTCCCAGAGAATAGTGAGCCTTTGGAACAAACTGCCATCTCGTGCGGTGGACTGAATGCAAACTCACGCCCACACACAGCAATGTGATAATGATCAGATAATCTGTTTTTTTGTTATGTTGATTAAGGGATAAATATTGGCCAGGACACAGAGGATAACTCCCCTGCTCTTTTTTGAAATACTGCCATGTGATCTTTTAAATCCACTTGAGAGAGCAGACAGGGGTCAGATTACTGCCCCTCCGACAGTGCGGTGCTCCCTCAGTACAGCCCCTCCGATAGTGCCGCATTCCCTCAGTACTGCTCCTCCAACAGTGTAACACTCCCTCAGTACTACTCCTCCAACAGTGTAACACTCCCTCAGTAGTGCTCCTCCAACAGTGTAACACTCCCTCAGTAGTGCTCCTCCAACAGTGTAACACTCCCTCAGTAGTGCTCCTCCAACAGTGTAACACTCCCTCAGCACTGTTAGCCTAAATTTTTTTTGCACTCTTAAGTCCCTGGAGTGGGACTTGAACCCACAATCTTCTGACTCAGAAGCGAGAGTGCGATCTACTGAACCACACAGAAGTATAGGTACTACAGGGAATTCAGGGCTAAAATTGTCTCCTGCACTAGTTTTGATCCCTTAGGGCGTCAGAGAGGAATTTCTCTCATTTTTATCTGGGGTATTTTTTGCCTCTTCCAGGAATTTATATGGTTTCGGGTGGGGTGGAGAGTGTAAATATTGTGATACACAAGGTATCATAATTGTGTGGGAGATGCTGGATGGACCAGGAGGTCTTTTCCTCTCTATCATTGTTTGTATGTTCATAACTGGGTGGGACATTTGAAGTTCGACTCAGGACAGAAGACAAGTATGTGCACAGTTGGGTTTTACCTGAACGGTGAGGAACGGATGGGACCAGGGACTACTGTGCAAAGTTTATCCTGAGGACATAACAGGATAGTTTTGTTCTTGCCAGAGTTTAGCTGACAGAAGTTGATGCTGGACAAGCAGACTTGATGATGTTATCTACCAGCCTTGGGTCAGCTTCCACTTCTAAACCAATGGCATCTAGCTTTAGCTCTCCGCCACCACGCAGTCAACAATCGCGGAGCCAAGGTTGCCCTCTGCTTACAGGTGGAACTTGACCCAGCGCTTATAGGTAATGTCACTGTTGTGTATGGAGAAACAGTCAGACTGAACACTGTGAGCTCAAAGTAAAATGTGACCATAGTCTTTTATTGCAGGTCTCCAGGGTGCCTCTCCAGCCTGTGAGCCTCCTTAAATACCTGTGCTCCCAAGGGATTATGGGATCCCTTGGGTCTCCGGGGAATGAGCCCTCTGGTGGCTGTACAGAGTAAATACAAGTCCACATATATAACATTCCCCCCCAAAGTCAATAGTGTAACTATTTACAATGTGAGTCGATCTGGGGCCCTTCTTGCCCTGGTTGATCGTCTCGGTGTGAAAGCTGGTGTTGTTGAATCATTTGTTGGACCCTCGCTGGGCTGCTGTGCAGCTGGCCTTGCTGGGCTGCCTAGTGTGTTGGGCCCTGCAGGGCTGCTGTGGATGATGGGTTCTGCTTCGTGGTCAACCGTGGTGTCAGCTGCCACTGGTGTGTGTGTTGGGGGATCAAAAAAGGTAGGGTCCAAGGTGGGTTGCTCAGGGTAGTCCGTGAATCTGAGTTTGATTTGGTCCAAGTGTTTCCGGTGAATGAGTCCATTCGAAAGTTTGACCCGAAACACCCTGCTCCCCTCTTTGGCCACGACAGTGCCGGGAAGCCACTTGGGACCTTGCCCATAATTTAATACAAATACAGGATCATTGACTTCAATCTCGTGTGACACATTTGCGCTATCATCATGGTAAGCACTTTGTTGAAGCCACCTGCTCTCTACCTGTTCATGTAAATCAGGGTGAACTAACGAGAGCCTTGTCTTAAGTGTTCTTTTCATGAGCAGTTCAGCAGGTGGGATCCCAGTGAGTGAGTGTGGTCTCGTGCGGTAATTAAGCAGGACTTGGGATAGGCGAGTCGACAATGAGCCTTCAGTTACCCTCTTCAAGCTTTGCTTGATGGTTTGCACTGCTCTCTCTGCCTGACCATTGGATGCTGATTTAAATGGGGCATATGTGACATGTTTGATCCCGTTACGGGTCATGAATTCTTTAAACTCAGCACTGGTAAAACATGGCCTGTTGTCGCTCACCAGGACATTGGGTTAGCAGTGTGTGGCAAACATGGCCAGCAGGCTTTCAGTGGTGGCAGCGGACATGCTAGCCGACATTATCTCACATTCAATCCACTTGGAGTACGCATCTACAACCACAAGGAACATTTTACCTAAGAACAGGCCTCCATAGTTGACTTGTGCCCTAGACCGCGGTTTGGAGGGCCAAGACCATAAACTTAGCGGCGTCTCCCTGGATACATTGCTTAGCTGCGAGCATGTATTACATCTGTGAACGCAGGACTCTAAGTCTGCATCGATACCGGGCCACCACACGTAGGATCTGGCTATCGCTTTCATCATTATGATGCCTGGAGGGGTGCTGTGGAGGTCATTGATGAAGGTGTCTCTGCCCTTCTTGGGGACCACTACTCGATTGCCCTACAGAAGGCAGTCTGCCTGTATAGACATTTCATCTTTGCGCCGCTGGAACGGCTTTATCTCTTTCCGCATTTTCACTGGGACACACAGCTTTTGACCAGAGATAATAAGGAGTTCTGGCTTGCCCAGGTTTTGATCTGCCGGGCAGTGATGGGTGATTGCTCACTCTCAAATGCTTCCTTAACCATGCCTCGCTCTGCGGGCTGCGTTATTTCCACCCATGTGATGGGCAATGGTAGCCTATTGAGAGCATCGGCACAGTTTTCTGTGCCTGGCCTGTGGCGGATGGCGTAGACAAATCTTCTGGAATATTTTGAGGATGTTTCCAGTCGAGTGGACAAGGGAGAACCAGTTGATGTGGTATATTTGAACTTTCAGAAGGCTTTCGACAAGGTCCCACACAAGAGATTAATGTGCAAAGTTAAAGCACATGGGATTGGGGGTAGTGTGCTGACGTGGAATGAGAACTGGTTGGCAGACAGGAAGCAAAGAGTAGGAGTAAATGGGTACTTTTCAGAATGGCAGGCAGTGACTAGTGGGGTACCACAAGGTTCTGTGCTGGGGCCCCAGCTGTTTACATTGTACATTAATGATTTAGATGAGGGGATTAAATGTAGTATCTCCAAATTTGCGGATGACACTAAGTTGGGTGGCAGTGTGAGCTGCGAGGAGGATGCTATGAGGCTGCAGAGTGACTTGGATAGGTTAGGTAAGTGGGCAAATGCATGGCAGATGAAGTATAATGTGGATAAATATGAGGTTATCCACTTTGGTGGTAAAAACAGAGAGACAGACTATTATCTGAATGGTTAGGAAAAGGGGAGGTGCAACGAGACCAGGGTGTCATGGTACATCAGTCATTGAAGGTTGGCATGCAGGTACAGCAGGCGGTTAAGAAAGCAAATGACATGTTGGCCTTCATAGCGAGGGGATTTGAGTACAGGGGCAGGGAGGTGTTGCTACAGTTGTACAGGGCTTTGGTGAGGCCACACCTGGAGTATTGTGTACAGTTTTGGTCTCCTAACTTGAGGAAGGACATTCTTGCTATTGAGGGAGTGCAGCGAAGGTTCACCAGACGGATTCCCGGGATGGCGGGACTGACATATCAAGAAAGACTGGATCAACTGGGCTTGTATTCACTGGAGTTCAGAAGAATGAGAGGGGATCTCATAGAAACATTTAAAATTCTGACGGGTTTAGACAGGTTAGATGCAGGAAGAATATTCCCAATGTTGGGGAAGTCCAGAACCAGGGATCACAGTCTAAGGATAAGGGGAAAGCCATTTAGGACCGAGATGAGGAGAAATTTCTTCACCCAGAGAGTGGTGAACCTCTGGAATTCTCTACCACAGGAAGTTGTTGAGGCCAATTCACTAAATATATTCAAAAAGGAGTTAGATGTAGTCCTTACTACTAAGGGGATCAAGGGGTATGGCAAGAAAGCAGGAATGGGGTACTGAAGTTGCATGTTCAGCCATGAACTCATTGAATGGCGGTGCAGGCTCAAAGGGCCGAATGACCTACTCCTGCACCTATTTTCTATGTTTCTATGTTTCTAAGTATGCGGACAACGTGAGCGCCCATCTCTGGATGCGGGCAGATCCATTGCTATTTATCCCTTTACTCTCGGAAAACAGGGATATAAGTGGCTTATGGTCAGTTTCTAATTAGAATTTTAGCCCAAACAGGTATTGATGCATTTTTTTTACCCCATAGACACACGCTAACGCTTCTTTTTCAAACATGCTGTAGAGTCTCTCGGCCTTAGACAGACTCCTGGATGCATAAGCAACCGGTTGCAGTTTCCCAAAATCATTAGCTTGATGCAATACTCACCCAACGCCATGTGACAACGCATCACATGCTAGTACCAAACGCTTACATGGATCATACAACACAAGCAATTTGTTTGAGCATAACAATTTTCTCACTTTTACAAAGACATTTTCTTGGCTTTTGCCCCAAACACATTCGCCCCCTTTACGCAGTAAGACATGCAGTGGTTCCAGCAGGGTGCTAAGACCCGGTAAGAAGTTACCAAAGTAGTTCAAAAGTCCCAGAAACGACCGCAGCTCCGTCACGTTCTATGGCCTCGGTGCGTTCTCGATTGTCTCTGTCTTCGCGCTGGTGGGCCTGATGCTGTTCGACGCAATCCTCCTTCCCAGGAATTCCACTTCAGGCACCAGGAAAACGCACTTTGAGCGTTTTAACCTGAGCCCCATGCGGTTGAGTCGACTAAGAACCTCCTCCAGGTTCTGCAGATGCTCGACTGTGGTCTGACCTGTGACCAAGATGTCGTCCTGGAAGACCACGGTGCGCGGGACCGACTTCAGTAAACTTTCCATGTTTCTCTGGAATATGGCCGCCACTGATCGGATTCCAAATGGGCATCTATTATAAACAAAAAGACTTTTGTGCGTGTTGATGCAGGTGAGGGCCTTCGATGATTCCTCCAGTTCCTGCGTCATGTAGGCTGAAGTCAGATCCAGCTTCGTGAACATCTTTCCTCCCGCCAGTGTTGCAAAGAGGTCGTCGGCTTTTGGTAGTGGGTATTGGTCCTGCAGAGAGAAACGATTGATAGTTACTTTGTAATCACCACAGATTCTGACGGTGCCGTCTCCCTTGAGGACTGTGACAATAGGACTGGCCCACTTGCTGAACTCAATCGGTGAAATGATGCACTCTCATTGCAGCTGGTCTAGCTCGATCTCTATCCTTTCTCTCATCATGTACGGTACTGCTCTCGCCTTGTGATGGATGGGTCGCGCCCCCGGAATTACGTGGATCTGCATTTTTGCCCCTTGGAATTTCCCGATGCCTGGAAGGAAATTTGTTTAAGACCTGGGCACACGAAGTGTCGTCAGCGGGCGATAGCGCTCGGACATCATCCCAGTTCCAGCGTATCTTTCTTAGCCAGCTCCTGCCGAGCAGCGTGGGACCATCGCCTGGTAGCATCCAGAGTGGTAGCTTGTGCACTGCTCCATCGTAGAAGACCTTTACGGTAGCACTGCCGATTACAGGAATCAGTTCTTTAGTGTAAGTTCTTAGTTTCGTGCGAACTGGAGTTAAGACTGGCCTTAAGGCCTTGTTGCACCACAACCTTTCGAAAGTCTTTTTGCCCATGATGGACTGACTCGCGCCCGTGTCCAGCTCCATTGACACCGGGGGTCCATTTAGTTCAACATTCAGCATTATTGGGGGACAATTCGTGGTGAATGTGTGCACCCCATGTACCTCTGCCTCCTCGATCTGAGGCTCTGGTTCGTCGTGATCCTCCGTGGATCTGTCCTCCTCTGCAACGTGATGGTTTGCAGGTTTAACAGGCTTAGCAGATCGCCTGCACACTTGTTGGAGGTGTCCCATTGTTCCACAGCCCTTGCAAACGTATCCTTTGAATCGGCATGAATGGAAACAATGATCACCCCCGCAGCGCCAACAAGGTGTTAATGGCCTTGCATTCATCACCCTTGATGGTAGACTCTGAGACATCTGCGGACATGTAGCTGCAGATATGTGTGACCTGCCCTGTACGTTACGATTCGAAAACAACATCACTTTGTTCACAATAATTGTAGCAGCACTTGTGTGCTGAGAGATTTGCTTCGTATTGTCACTGGTGGCAATGAACGCCTGGGCTATTGCTATGGCCTTAATCAAGGTTGGGGTCGCTACAGTCAAAAGCTTGTGAAGTATGGTTTCGTGGCCAATGCCAAGTATGAAAAAGTCTCTGAGCATGTGCTCCAAATGTCCTTCAAATTCGCAATGTCCTGCAAGGCGTCTTAGCTCGGCGACATAACTCACCACTTCCTGGCCTTCAGACCTTTTGTAGGTGTAGAACCGATACCTCGCCATCAGAACGCTTTCCTTCAGGTTCAAATGCTCTTGGACCAGTGTGCACAAATCGTCGTACGACCTCTCCATGGGTTTCGCTGGAGTGAGCAAATTCTTCATGAGGCCATACGCTGGTGCCCCACAGACGGTGAGGAGGATCACCCTTCATTTGGCAGCGCTCTCTTCCCCACCTAGCTAATTGGCCACGAAGTATTGGTCGAGTCGCTCCACAAAAGTTTTCCAATCATCTCCCTCCGAAAATTTCTCCAGGATGCCCACTGTTCTCTGCATCTTTGGGTTCACTCTATGTATCTCATCGCCAGTTGTTGTGTAAGGAGAAAGAGTCAGACTGAACACTGTGAGCTCAAAGTAAAGTGTGACCTTAGTCTTTTATTGCAGGTCTCCAGAGTGCCTCTCCAACCTGTGAAGCCTTTTTAAATACCTGTGCTCCCAAGGGATTATTGGATCCCTTGGCACTTCGGGCTATGAGCCCTCTGGTGGCTGTACAGAATAAATACAAGTCCACATATATAACAGTCACCGAGAGTGAACAGACAGATCGGGAAAATAGGAGAGGGCCATGGCTGGAACCTGTGGACAGGTGAGTGGTGATCACATGGGCAGGGGTCACTGTAGGCGATGCGCTGATGACTCAGGGACAGGTAAAAGTGTCAGCACGGAAAGGGCAGTGGCAGTGATGTGGACCGTGGAGGAGAGGCAATGGAGGAGGATGGAGTGAGTGACTTTACTGAAGGCTGAAGGAAGGTCTCGGAGGAGCAGGACTGAGAAGGTGCCCAGGTGTCTATCGCGAAGAGTATCTGCAGAACTTCTGGCTCTGATTCTGAATGCCAAGCGGCAATGACCAGCAGTGGTAACTACGTGAAACAAAATGGGTTAACTTGCTGCTGAACTTGGCACGGCCAACGGGGAGAAAACATTGAAGACAAAGAGCTATGAATAAAGCCTGGATATTTGTTTGGGACAGGTTGTGCCCGCAAAAAGATTATCTGATGGGCAAGGTAGTGATACTACTGTAAGAATAATCTCGGAATTTTTTCAAAGTGCGGGTATTATAATAACGGAGCGATAGGCTATCTCAACAGTGAGGCTGTAACACAGGCTTGTATTTATACAGCGTCTTATCATATCTCTGAGACCTCTCAAAGCACTTCACGTGCAACAAATTACTTTGAATTGCAGTGACTGTTGTTTTGTAGACAAGCATGATAGCCATTTTGCACACAGAAAGATCCCACACAGCGCTGAGATGTAGGGCCAGTTATTGTTATATTGGGTAGTGAGAGAGAAACAGCATTTCTACTTCCGGCTGTCTCCCATGGATACTCTGTAATGTGTTTCTGCATTCATTTTACTACCATTAAGTCTTTCTTTCTCAGTTTCATAGGAGCAGGAGGAGGCCATCAAACCTCAATTAATTAAATAAATCTGAAATAAAAAGCTAGTATCAGTAATGGTGACCATGTAGCTACCGGATTGTCGTACAAACCCATCTGGTTCACTAATGCTCTTTAGGGAAGAAAATCTGCCGTCCTTACCCGGTCTGGGCCGATATGTGACTCCAGACCCACAGCAATGTGGTTGGCTCTTAACTGCCCTCTGAAATGGCGGCTCACCACCATCTTCTCGAGGGCAATTAGGGACGGGCAATAAACGCTGGTCTTGCCGGCGACACCCACATCTCGTGAATGAATAAATTAAGCAATTCAAGCCTGTTCCGTTAATCAATTAGATCATGCCTGATCCATTTATCCATCTTGGATCCATATTGCTTGATAACTTCACCAAAAAAATCTAACAACTTCAGCTTTGACATTCTCAAATTGACCCCCAGGCTCAAGAGCTTTTTGGGAGGAGAGTTCCAGATTCCCACTGCCCTCTGTGTGAAGAAGTGTTTCCAGACATCACCCCTGAATGGCCTGGCTCTAATTTTAAGGTTATGGACCGTTGTTTAGGACTCCCCCTACCAGAGGAAATGGTTTCTCTCTACTCACCCTATCTATTCCTTTAATCACATAGTATTACATAGTTAAATAGTATTTACAGCACAGAAGCAGGCCATTTGGCCCAACATGTCTATGTCTCCTCCCACCTGGTTTTTGGGTGGGGTGGAGAGTGTCTATATTGTGATACACAAAGTATCAGAATTGTGTGGGATAGGCTGGATGGAACAGAGGGTCTTTTCCTGTCCATCATTGGACGTACTAAATCTTAAACCTGTACTCATCTTAAACACCTCAATTAGATCACATGTTAATCTTGCATTTATACCGTGCCTTTCATGCTCTTCCTCCACTTTGGGCGGTCTTGGGCCAGGGATCCCCAGGTGTTGGTGGGGATGTTACACTTTATCAAGGAGGCTTTGGGGGTGTCCTTGAAACGTTTCCTCTGCCCATCTGGGGCTCGCTTGCTGTGTAGGAGTTCCGAGTAGAGCGCTTGCTTTGGGAATCTCGTGTCGGGCATGCAGACGATGTGGCCCGCCCAACAGAGCTGGTCGAGTGTGGTCAGTGCTTTGATGCTGGGGATGTTGGCCTGATCGAGGACACTGACGTTGGTGCGTCTGTCCTCCCAATGGATTTGCAGGATCTTGCGGAGGCAGCGCTGGTGGTACTTCTCCAGCGCTTTGAGGTGTCTGCTGTATATAGTCCACGTCTCTGAGCCATATAGCAGGCCTTGTAGACCATTAGCTTGGTGCCGGATTTGAGGTCCTGGTTTTCGAACACTCTCTTCCTCAGGCAATCGAAGGCTGCGCTGGCACACAGGAGGCGGTGTTGGACCTCGTCGTCGATGTCTGTCCTTGCTGACAGTGGATTCTCGAGGTATGGAAAGTGGTCCACGTTGTCCAAGGCTGCGCCACTGAAACACAGCTGACAGCGTTTTATAACTTTATGCATCAAGTTTGCAAAACTGACTTAAAAGTAAGAGACTAGCAAAAGAGCTAAAAAAGCTGTTCCATTTTCATCCCAGCTTTGCATTGTGGTTTCAACTTGTGTATTGGCCTGGGCAATGGGCCAGTTCAGAATTCAGCCGGTTGACTGTTTAACCTTAAAGTTTAAGGGCACAGTGAATCTTTTTACTTGTTTGTTAGTCGAGAGCCAGCACCGGACTTGCCAATAGCCCCCCCCCCCTGCCCCCACCAATCCCCTCACCCCATGTGTTTTCAAATCCTTCCATGACTTTGCCTCTCCCTGTCACTGTAACCTCCTCCAGCCCTACAACCCTTCCAAAATCTCTGCGATCCTACAACTCTGGCCTCTTGAGCGTCCCCGATTTCCATCACTCCACCATTGTCGGCCGTGCCTTCTGTTGCCTAGGCCCCGAGCTCTGGAACACCCTGTCTAAACCTCTCCACCTCTCCATCTCTCTTTCCTCCTTTAAGCCACTCCTTAAAACCTACCTTATTGCCCAAGCTTTTGGTCACCTGTCTTATTATCACTTTATGTGGCTCAATGTCTTGTTTGTTAACCGCTCCCATGCAGTTACCTTTGATCATTTTACTATGTTAAAGGCGCTATAGAAATGCAAGTTGTTGTTGTTTTCTCCATTTGTCAGTTAAAATATCTGTGCAGAATCTGTGAGTTGGACTTGTCTAGAACAAAGCAGCTCATCTGCTTGTCTTCACCAACAACTCACTGTGGAAAGCACTGAGTAACTGTGCCTGCTAACCTGCCCCCCCCCCCACCCCCTTCCCCAACACCCAAGGGAGCAGTTAGATAGGGATATGGGGTGGTGATTGCTCCGACCTCGGTGGTTAATTCGGTCTGTACCAAGTCAGTCCCAATACGCCTTCCTCGTTAAGGATGGCAAGATGAATAAATGCTGGTGAACAGCTGGTGCAAGTGTTCGTCACGCCCATAAAACCGCGATAACTAGGTAACCATAGAGTGAGTGGCCAGTTGAGTGGCAATTATAGCCAAAGAAAGCAGTTCGAAGTCTACCTGGCAGCTTCTATCATCCACTGAACACCAACCGAAGAAATGATGAGGAAATAAAGGAGAAGGGAAGTGGAGACAGCAGTTGGAGGCTTCATTCTGAGCCAGTTTCTGGTTCCTTCCTGGTGTCAGTTTCCTGATCTGTGTCGATGAGCTCTGTAATCCTGTCATTTACAACAAGGTACCAATTATGCAGTAATAATCCCCTGTACTGTTCGCCCCCTGGGACACCTCCAGCCTCGAATACGCAGGAGAGAAGCAGAGACCAAACACCTGTGCCTTCGCTCCCTTAACAGTGGATGGCAGTGGGCTTTAATCGCTATATTCGCATTTCATTCATTTTTCTTATTTAAAAAAAAATGATATGGAAATTTTTAAGTTGTTGTGATCTGGAATTCGCTGCCTGAAAGGGCGGTGGGAGCTGATTCATAATAACTTCCAAAAGGGGAATTGAAAAAGAGAAATTTGCAGGGCTATGAGGAAAGAGCAGGAGAGTGGGACTAACTAGATCGCTCTTTCAAACAGCTGGCACTGGCACGATGGGCTGAATGGCCTCCTCCTGCGCTGTATGATTCTATGCAAATTTCTGCAAAAATTGATTTGGAAAAGTGATGCAAAATATATGCAGAAATTATGTGCAAATTGTATTCAACCGTTACATACAAAAAATTTTCCCAAAAAAGCAATCAATTATATGTAAAATATATGTGATATATGCAAAATAAATCCTGAAAACAATTCTGTAAATATATGCAAAACAGGATGTAGATAAGATTCTGCAAATCTTAATCCTGAAGAATTTTATGCAAAATCGGTTTAAAAAAAATGAATATCCAAATGTGCAGCAAAAAATTAAAAATATGCCGAAGAAACAGAAATATAAAATAAATTAAATGCAAACAGACTTTTTTCCTCCCATATGACATAAAAAATTAGCCACGGTTTTAAAGTCTTTCCCTTGCTCAGTATTTTTGTTGCTATATCTAAATACAGAAGGAATTAGCATTTGGTCCCTGCAGAAATAAACTCGGTCAATTGAAAAGATCAACTGTGCTAACATTAAAAACGGACCGACACAACGCGACCCGGGAGTTGGAGACTGTGCGGCGAGAGATAAATCGGCTAAAACAGAGACAGAACATGTTTACATGCAGAATGCACCTTTACAAGTTCTGGTAGACATTGCAAATTCAGACTTAAAGAAATATTGGTCCCTAAAACCCCTAGTACTTGTGGAGAGAGGATCGGGATGGGAGCGTTATGTCTGGATGTGCAGAATACAAACAGTGCAAAGTAAATTAAACTCACCGGCTCTCTCTGCAACTGCAAACTGGGTGTCGGCGAATCTTCGCCTCTTGCTCCTTGTGAAGTTGTGGCTGACTGCTGTAGAAAACCTTCCACGGGTCTAGACAATGCAACACAACGTGCATCGTATTGCAATAGAGGGGCCGTGCATCTGGAATATTGGTTATTGCTGGGATTGGTGTATCTGATATCTAGCCTGGCCGGACAGAAATGGGAACTAAAATCGGCGTGAAATGTGCTGTGACACGCGAGCTATACAGTGGACCCACGGGCGGATTAACCATGGGATTAACCATGGGGTCGGATTAACCATGGATTAACCATGGGGGCGGATTAACCGTGGATTAACCATGGGGGCGGATTAAACGTGGATTAACCATGGGGGCGGATTTAACCATGGGGGCGGATTAACCGTGGATTAACCATGGGGGCGGATTAACCATGGATTAACCATGGGGGCGGATGAGGCTGCAGCCCCAAGCCCACCAAAGAACACAGACCCACCAAATAATAGTAGGGAAAAAATATAAGGCCTCCCAAATAGGCTGAATAGACAATAAGAGAGGAAAAACAAGACCGAGGAAAATAGATTCACTTGTTTATACCGATATACAGAAGTACCTATATACATTAATGTACCTATATATATAGAAATACATATATACACTTTATATCTATATACAGAAGTACCTATATACACTAATATACTTATATACAGAAGTACCTATATACACTAATGTACCTATATACAGACGTACCTATATACACTAATGTACCAATATACAGAAGTACTTATATATACTAATGTACCGATATACAGAAGTACCTATATACACTAAGTTACCAATATACAGAAGTACCTATATACACTAATGTACCGATATACAGAAGTACCTATATATACTAATGTACAGATATACCGAAGTACCTATATATACACTAATGTACCGAAATACCGAAGTACCTATATACACTAATGTACCAATATACAGAGTACCTATATATACTAATGTACCAATATACCGAAGTACCTATATATACTAATGTACCTATATACAGAGTACCTATATATACTAATGTACCAATATACCGAAGTACCTATATATACTAATGTACCTATATACAGAAGTACCTATATACAATAATGTACCTATATACAAAAGTACCTATATACACTAATATACAGATATAGAGAAGTCCCTATATTCACTAATGTACCTATATACAGAAGTACCTATAGACACTAATGTATCTATGTACAGAAGTACCTATATACATTAATGTACCGATATACAGAAGTACCTATATACACTAATGTATCTATATACAGAAGTACCTATATACACTACTGTACCGATATACAGAAGTACCTATATACACTAATGTACCTTTATACAGAAGTACAAATATAAATTACTGTACCTATATACGTTAATGTACCTATATACAGAAGTACCTATATACACTAATGTATCTATATACAGAAATACCTATATACACTAATGTACCTATATACAGAAGTACCTATATACACTAATGTACCGATATACAGAACAGAATATGTACAAGTCTGTTTTATTTCACATATTATTGAGAGAAATTTGCATATATGTATAGGAATCTAGTGTTGCAATGTTACCAGAACCAGAATATATACCTACTTGATACAGAATATATGCTTCCATTGTTGAATATACCGGCCTATGTTTCCATACTCACAATCAGAATCATAGACGTGATGTAATGAACAGGAACAAACAGAACTATCAGCCCATGTGGATCAGTCTGCCCCAGGCCCATCTGGCCCTGAATCCGGCCCTGAATGGACCTGCGACTTCCACATTCTCCTCTGACTCTATGAAATGAGGGCAAGCTTTATATCTGCACAATGCGGACAGTGTATTTTTATTATTGTTCATGGGATGTGGGCGTCGCTGGCAAGACCGGTATTTATTGCCCATCCCTAATTGCCCCTGGAGAAGGTGGTGGTGAGCCACCGCCTTGAACCGCTGCAGTCCGTGTGGTGAAGGTGCTCCCACAGTGCTGTTAGGGAGAGAGTTCCAGGATTTTGACCCAGCGACGATGAAGGAACGTCCGATATATTTCCAAGTCAGGATGGTGCGTAACTTGGAGGGGAACTTGCAGTTGGTGGTGTTCCCATGCACTGCTGCCCTTGTCCTTCTAGGTGGAAGAGGTTGCGGGTTTGGGCGGTGCTGCCGAAATGGTATTATACCACTTCGTGTGAGAGCAGTAGGTGGAGCCCACAACTCAATTCTGATGTATAGCTTCCTCCGCCAATGTTCAGCTCCCTATTACTGAAATAAAATCAGAAAATGCTGGAAACACTCAGCAGGTCAGGCAGTATCTGTGGAACGAGAAACAGAGTTAACGTTTCAGGTCGATGGCCCTTCATCAAAACTGGGAAAAGTTAGAAATATAACACGTTTTTAACCAAGTGCAGGGACAGGGAAAGGGGGGAGGGGAGGAAAGAACAAAAGGGAAGGTCTGTGATAGGATGGAAGGCAGGAGAGATTAGAGAGACAAAAGGGATGATAGTACGAGGCAATAGGGGATGGTAATGGGACAAATAAAGGAACAGAAGATGGGTCTAAATGGAAATGGCAGAATCATCAACACTACCATGTGGGAAAAAATACAGAGTGACTGTTTGGACAAGCTTTCTGTGTGTCCTTCTGCACAGGCAAACATCGGACTCTGCCCCCTTTCTGAGCATGGGCCCTCGAATACATAGTGCGACGTACGAGGAAGCCGGAGGTCGGATTGGGAGCCAAACCATGAGCTACGAGGAGCTGTCCGTTGCCACCGGAGCTGGATTTGCTTCCAGCTTTTGCATTATTTGGAACATTTTCACATCGGAGGCTGTGGGAGGGAGAGAGAGACCAGTGGGGGGAAGGAGGGAGGTAGGGAGAGACGGTGGGGGGTGGGGGAGGGAGAAAGAGAGAGATGGGGGGTGGGAGAGAGAGAGAGAGATGGGGGCTGGAGCGAGGGAGTTGAGAGAGACGGGGAGAGAGAGATGGGGAGGAGTGAGCGACGGGGAGGAGAGAGACGGGGGGTTGAGAGAGACGGGGGAGAGAGATACAGGGAGGAGAGAGAGAGGGTTGAGAGAGACGGGGGGAGAGCGCGGGGGAGGGGAGGAGGGGAGGGGGAGAGAGATGGGGGGGCTGGGGGAGAGAGAGAGATGGGGGCGGGAGAGAGACCGTGGGGGGTGGGGTGGGGGGAGAGAGAGAGATGGGGGCGGGAGAGAGACGGGGCTGGGGGGGGGGAGAAATGGGGTGAGAGAGAGAGATGGGGGGGAACAGAGTGAGGCGGTGGGCAGGGAGTGACAGACAGGGATGGAGAGAGAGAAAGGGGAGAGAGAGGGAGAGAGACTCATTGAATGTATTCATAGCTCATTGAATGTATTCAAGTCACAGATAGATAGATTTTTAACCAATAAGCAAATTAAGGGTGACGGGGAGCGGGCGAGTAAGTGGAGCTGAGTCCATGGCCAGATCAGCCATGATCTTATTGAATGGCGGAGCAGGGTCCAGGAGCTAGATGGCCTACTCCTGTTCCTAATTCTTATGTTCTTATGTTCTTATGAGACGGGGGTAGAGAGAGAGTTAGATTGGGGGCGAGAAGAGAGAGATAGGGGGAGAGAGAGAGAGACGGGGTGAGAGAGAGAGAGACCGAGGGGGGAGGGTGGTGGAGAGAGATGGGGGGAGAGAGAAGGGATGGCTGGGGGAGAGAGAGAGAGACGGGGGTGGGAGCGAGACCGTGGGGAGGTGGGGTGGGGGGGGAGAGAGAGCGAGAGACCGGGGGGGGGAGAGAGAGAGACGGGGGCGGGGGGTGGGGGTGCGGAGAGACGGGGTGGGAGAGAGAGATGGGGGGGGAACAGAGTGAGACGGTGGGTGGGGAATGACAGACAGGGATGGAGAGAGAGAAAGGGGAGAGAGAGGGAGAGAGACGGGGGGGTAGAGAGAGAGAGAGAGAGAGATGGGGGGGTGAGGAGAGAGAGATGGGGGAGAGAGAGAGGGACGGGTGGAGAAAGAGAGAGACAGAAGTTGGAGAGAGAGAGAGACGGGGTGAGAGAGAGAGAGACAGTGAGCAGCAAGAGAGACAGGGGGGGCTGAGAGAGACCAAGAGACAGGGGGAGAGAGAGAGAGATGGGGGTGGAGAGAGAGAAAGGGGAGAACGAGGGAGAGAGACGGGGGTAGAGAGAGAGAAAGAGATCAGGGGCAGGGAGAGAGAGATGGGGGGAGAGAGAGGGACAGGTCAAGAAAGAGAGAGACAGGAAGCGAGGAGAGAGACAAACCGGGGGGCACAGAGTGAGACAGGGGGCAGGGAGAAATACGGGGGGGTGGGGGGAGAGAGACAGGGGGGGCAGGGAGAGAGAGAGAGTGAGATGGGGAGAGAGAGAAACGGGGGCTGGGGAGGGAGAGAGAGAGATGGGGTGGGGATGGGGCAGGGGAGAGAGAGAGCCGGGGATTGGGGGGGAGAGAGAGAGAGACGGGGGCGAGAGAGAGAGATGGGGGCGAGAGAGAGAGAGTGTGTGCGGGGTGGACCGGGGGCGGGGGGGAGAGAGAGAAACAGGGGAGAGTGAGGGAGAGAGACGGGGAGGGTGGGGAGAGAGCGATGGGGAGAGAGAGAAAGAGAGACTTGGGGGGGGGGAAGAGAGAGATGGGGTGGGGGAGAGAGAGAGAGCAAGACGGAGGGGCGGGGTAAGAGAGACGGCGGGGGGAGAGACGGAGAGAGAACGGCAGGGGGCGGGGGGGGGGCGGTAGAGAGAGAGAGACCGAAGGGGGGGGGGGAGAGAGAGACGGGGGGGGTGAGAGAGAGACAGGGGAGAGAGAGGCAGAGAGATGGGGAGGGAGAAAGGGAGGGAGATCGGTGGGATAGAGAGAGATGGAGGGAGGGTGGGGGACAGAGATGGGGGGAGGCAGAGAGAGAGAAATTGGGGGGGGGGAGAGACAGAAACTGGGGGAGAGAGGGGAAGCGAGAGCGGGTATCGGAAGAGAGAGAGGGGACTCAGCAAGACGGATCACATTCTTCCAACCCCCTTTACACCTACACCTGATTTCTCAAAAAGCTTGGTGCGTGTGTGACAAGCGATATAATTAGATGGTAGGTGGGGAGAGAGAGACGGGGGTGGGGAGAAAGACAAATGGGGGGGGCACAGAGTGAGATGGGGGGGGCGCGGGAAGAGATACAGGGGAGAGAGAGAGTCGGGGGGGGGCGGGGAGAGTGAGACGGGGTGAGAAAGAGAGTGAGAAGGGGAGAGAGAGAGAGAGATGGGGGGGTGGGGGGGGTGATGAGAGAGAGAAATAGGGGAGAGTGAGGGAGAGAGACGGGGAGGGCGGGGAGAGAACGACGGGGAGAGAGAGAAAGAGAGACTTGCCAGGGAGAGAGAGATGGGGTGGGGGAGAGAGAGAGAGAGCAAGACGGAGGGGTGGGGTGAGAGAGACCGGTGTGGGGGGGGAGAGACGGCCAGAGAACGGCGGGGGGCGGGGTAGAGAGAGAGAGAGGCCGGGGGTGGGGGGGGGGGGGAGAGAGAGATGGGGGGAGAGAGAGAGAGAGAGAGACGGCGGTGGAGAGAGAGACAGTGGAGAGAGAGGGAGAGAGATGGGGCGGGAGAGAGAGCGAGAGAGAGAGATGGGGGGGACAGAGAGAGGGATGGTTGGGGGGGAGAGCGTTGGCAGGGGGGAGAGAGAGGGAGGGAGACCGGGGGTGATAGAGAGAGAGAGAGAGGGAGTGACGGAGGGGGTTGGGGGACAGAGATGGAGAGAGGGAGGGAGAGAGAGAGAGACTGGGGGGAGAGAGAAAGAAACTGGGGGAGAGAGGGGAAGCAGGACCAGGTATCGGAAGGGAGAGAGGGGACTCAGCATGATGGATCACATTCTTCCAACCCCATTTACACCCACGCCTGATTTCTCAAAAAGCTCGGTGCGTGTGTGACAAGTGATATAATTGGAGTGGATGAAATCCGGAAGTCACGACACTGTCACTATTCACTTCATGCCCAATAAATTTGTTACCAATCTGTGACCCCCACACAATGCCCCATCTATGGCGGGGCAAGAGGGAGCAGGTACAATCAAGAACTTGGGCTGAGGGTGTCAGGACCATCGGCTGGGAGCGGCATAAACTTGGGCTGGGGGAGGGGTAAGGAACTTGGGCTGGAGTAGGCATGAATGTGGGCTGGTGGGGGGTGGGATGAACTTGGGCTGGAGAGGGTTGAACTTTGGCTCGGGGGGACATGTACTTGAGTTGGAGGATGGCATGAACTTGGGCTGGGGGGGTTAAGGAACTTGGGCTGGGGGGTGGGGTAAGGAACTTAGGCTGAGGGGAATCTTGTGCTGGTTTGGGGAGCTCTATCCTGTCTGGGGTCTGAAGTCAGAATGGCTCGAATTACACTTTGCAAAGTCACTCAGAACTTGGGCTGGTCGGTTCCAATTACTCATTCCAGAGAAAATTCTGGGTGTGGCTTATCCTCCAAAGGGACCAATCAGCAATCAGGTCATGTGATCCTGGAGAGCCAATCAGAGCATTTTCTAGTGCAAACAGCTACATCCAAAAAAATAGGGGCAGAGGTGATGCTCTGAAATTGTTGAACTCGATGTTGAGTCCAGAAGGCTGTAAAGTGCCAAATCAAAAGATGAGGTGCTGCTTGTCATGTATCCTACATGGCTACTGTTGGTACTATCACAAGGTGTGCCACCAGAGGGCACAGCAGTGGGAGACTTGTAGGTTCCCTGTACAGGTGTGCCTGGCCTAGTATAAAAGGCAGGCCACCAGGTGTGATCCTCACTCTGGAGTTATCAATAAAGGACGAAGGTCACTACAGTTCAAGTACAACACATTGCCTCATGGAGTCATTATCAGAACATCCTAGGACATAACAATTGGCGACGAGATTACAGACTTTCATGCGAAAATGACCACCCTTGGTACGTTGCAGCAGTTCACTGATGGTGATGATTGGACGCCTTTGTGGAGAGGCTCGACCATTTCTTCACAGCAAACGACCTGGCAGGAGACAACTCGGCCACACTGGCTGGCAAGTGCAGAGCTATCTTGCTAACCAGTTGTGGGCCCATCGTCTATGGCCTAGTCAGGGACTTGCTGGAACCAGTGAAGACAGCGACCAAAACGTACGAGGAGCTCGTAATACTGCTCCATGAGCAACTCAAGCCCAAGGAGAGGATCCTCACAGCCAGACATCGGTTCTGCACCCACCAACAGCCCAAAGTTCAGGAAATCGCGAAGTACACTGCAGACCTCAGGAGGCTGGTGGCACCGTGTGATTTCGGCGACCACCTCACCGAAGCACTGCGGGACATTTTTGTCACTGGAATCGGCCATGAGGGCCTTCTTCATAAGCTACTGTCGGCGGATACCACAGTCACACTGCAGAAGGCCATCTCTGTGAGCCAGGCATTCATGACCTCGACCTACGGCTCTAGGCAGATGACTCATCCTCAGGACTCAAACCCAGCAAGTACTGTGCACAGAGTGGCGCTTTTTAGAGGCTGGACTGTAGAACGCAAACCTTCTCAGGGGAGAGAAAACAGGCCCCTGAGTCCCTTAACTCAGAGTCCGCCGAGAGGGGCTAATCGAGTAGCACCATGCCAGCGTTGTTGGAAGGAATCACAGGGCTCACCAGTGCCATTTTAAAGACTATACATGTAAAGGCTGCAGCACAAAGGGCCACTTCCAGTGAATGTGTAAGAGAAATATGACTCACTGTGTCAATGAGGAGTCTGCAGATGGTCATGAATCCAGTGCAGATTATGAAATGATAGTCAGAGAGGCAGCTCAGCC
This sequence comes from Pristiophorus japonicus, assembly GCF_044704955.1. Lineage (NCBI taxonomy): Eukaryota > Metazoa > Chordata > Chondrichthyes > Pristiophoridae > Pristiophorus > Pristiophorus japonicus. The sequence continues at coordinate 246,607,889 of NC_091982.1, forward strand.
CCACGATGAAGTATATAGCTTGTTTACCTGCACTTCCGAGTGTTCCCCGTTGAGGATGGAAGTCGAGATAAATGGCGTTCCAGTCTTCATGGAAGTGGACACGGGGGCTAGCCAGTCAGTAATGAATCAAGAAGCCTTTGACAGGCTATGGGACAATCAAACTGAATACCCAAGTTGGTCCCGGTTCAGGCAAAGCTGCGTACTTACACCAATGAACTTATCCCAGTTGTTGATAGTGCGATGTAAAGGTACTCCATGATGGCGCGGTGCACAAGTTACCCCTGTGGATTGTTGCAGGTGATGGACCAACGCTACTCAGAAGAAGGTGGATGGAGAAGATCCATTAGAAGTGGGAAGACTTCACCCCTCCAGCGCTCAGAGGCAAAGCAAGCCCTCACCTGAGGTTGGATCCGGCACCAGAGAGCAGACCAGCACAGCACCCGAGGCACAGACCGCTCAGCACGACTGCGTGGAGATGATCCAGCTGGAACGTACCCGAACGCACCACCCAGGCTCCAGTGGCAGGACTCCGGAGGAAGAAAATCGGATCCAAAGGCGACTCCCCAGCTTCGGTGACACAACCCGGGGAGAAGAGGTTTACCGCAATCGACATCGTGGATGGAGGAAAGATGGCGCCCAAACCACGAGGTGAAGAAAAAGATGGCGGTGAGGTGCATCGATGATGGAGCAACACGTGGCACCAAACGGGGAAGAGGATTAGGGTAAAGAAAGCAAGGCTCTCTTAAAGGGGGCCTGCAACCCACTACAATTAAAGGGACAGTTCCACACACTCAACTGTAACTTAGAGGAAAAATGTGTAATTGATGATCAGAGTTGTGTACATGTAATAAGCAAGGAAAAGTCGCGCGATTGCGATCATGTAAAATGTGTAACTGATGATCAGAGTTGTGTACATGCAATGAGCAAGGAAAAGTTGCACGATCACAATCAAAGCTACAGGGTATTCACAATAAGTAATGAAACGTTGTGTGATTTAGGATTTCAATGGCATTACAGCCAATGCAGCAGGCAAACACCCATCGGGAGCACACAGGTCCAGCGAGCTACCCAACGCTGTGGCCTGCATCCCTGGGACCAGAGTTATGCACCATGGAAGGTGGCCACAAGCAGCCAATACACATGAGCTGCAGAGCAAGCGATCTCAGGAGGGAACGGCACCGGTATCGATACCCTGCCCCTGATCGGCTCTGCCTCTCAGGCACCCGATGGCACCAACTGCCACGAGCCTGAAAGAGCAAACTGTGCTAAGGTGCAGACCCGATTGCCACCAAGGCCATACCCGGGAATGAAAGGTCAGCCGCAACAGTTCTCCCAAAGGGGACCGGGATCAGCCTGGATCCCAAACCAACCAACGCCCAGGAAAGCGAGTCAGCAGTTCCCTGTGCACTGCTAGACGACAGCTCCTTAGGGAGCAGCAGCGACCCAGGGCGCAAGGAAAGGACGGGGAGGTCACAGGCATCTGTGAACCTGCCCGACGCTAGGAACCACGGCAACAGCTCCAAGAGCAGGCAGCTTGAGCCAACCGGGTTCCCACTGCCAGCACTGGGCACCGCGCCACCACCAGACTGCCTGGACACCACCCAGCAGTTCTGGAACTAGCTTGTCCTCACGCACCGGTTACCGATCCCCAGTACATATCGATAATGTATCTCACCAGTCGAATGTACTTGTCTCACAACTGAACCACAAATGTAATGCAAACTTCTTTTTCTGGACTTGAATGTATATGAATGCAATGAGCCTCCGGCATAATCTATATGTGGGGGGAATAGAATGGAGTGGTTAGGGACACACACAAACAGCAACCACCAGCACTCTACTGCACCAACCACTCACCCAAGATTGAAACGATCTGCCAAGGGTCAACCAGATAGAGCTAAGCCCAGAGCACAGTCAATGCAGAGGCGATCTGCACTAAAGGCTTGGGGGAGAGTGATGTCATGTATCCTACATGGCTACTGTTGGTACTATCACAAGGTGTGCCACCAGAGACTTGTAGGTTACCTGTACAGGTGTGCCTGGCCTAGAATAAAAGGCAGGCAACCAGGTGTGATCCTCACTCTGGAGTTATCAATAAAAGACTAAGGTCACTACAGTTCAAGTACAACATATTGCCTCGTCGAGTCATTATCAGAGCATTCTAGGACATAACACTGTTCCTCGGGCTTACCTTGAGCTTTGTTGGAGCAGTGAAGGAGACCGAGGACAGAGAGGTCAGAGTGGGAGTGGAGCGAAGAATTAAAGTAACAGGCGACCAGAAGCTCGGGGTCACACTTACGGACTGAATGGAGGTGCTCCGCAAAGCGGTCACATTGTCCACATGCCCGACACAAGACTCCCAAAGCAAGCGCTCAACTCGGAACACCTACATGGCAAGCGAGCCCCAGGTGGGCAGAGGAAACGTTTCAAGCCTCAAAGCCTCCCTGAAAAAGTACAACATCCCCACTGACACCTGGGAGTCCCTGGCCAAAGACCGCCCTAAGTGGAGAAGTGCATCCGGGAGGGCGCTGAGCACCTCAAGTATCATCACTGAGAGCATGCAGAGATCAAGAGCAGGCAGCGGAAAGAGCGTGCGGCAAACCAGTCCCACCCACCCCTTCCCTCAACCGACTATTTGTCCCACCTGTGACAGAGACTGTGGTTCTCGCATTGGACTGTACAGTCACCTAAGAACTCATGTTATGAGTGCAAGCAAGTCTTCCTCGATTCCGAGGTACTGCCTATGATGATGATTATGATGATGTAGTGTAGCTGCAGCACCTCCACTGGTGAGACGGTGTAATTGCAGTGTGATACGTTTACATAGAGAATTATAGATGTGAATTTAGAAATTTATAATGGAAATAGTTGTAGAAACTGCAGAAACGTAGATGTATAATACATGAATAGATAGACATGGAGCAAGCAGGAGAGAAAACTACCAGTGCAGATTTGTTGGGCTGAATGCCCTGTTTCTGTGTTGTAACATTCTGAGGGCTCAATTTTGGCCGAGCCTGTTTTTCAGCGCACTTACCAGAGTTGTGCCGCTTATGTACGTTCCGAGGTGCGCCGAAATAAAATGTTGGAACTTTGGCCATTGTCTGGCCTCTTCACTGCAGTCGCGCAACGTGTAAGGGGTTTTCAGGGACTGTTGTTGTGCCTTGGGTGTCTCTCTCTGGGCTTCTGCCCTCACAGCTTATGCCTGGCCTGTGAGGTACCCTGAGTGCTGCAAGAGCACCCCTGGAGAGACTGTGTCCACAGCTTATGAAGGGGGTTTTGAGACTCGTGCGTCCCCACAGCTTATGCCTAGCCTGTGAGGCACCTGTGAGTGTCAAACACTCCTAACCCCTTCTTCCCTAGCCTGTGACACACAGTTGAGCATTTTCGAGGCGCTCCTAGCTTCCCTTATACTGTTCTGACATAAGACTCGCGATCAGGAGATGTAATACAATAGAACGGAGACAAGGTGATTCCAAGAGGAACTTAGGCTTCCAATTTATTTGACAAGGTGTATCTCAACAAACAGCAATACACCAACAAAACAATCCCCCTAAATCCCACTAAACGGACACAACGAAAATCTTTACACAAGTTTAGCAGTACAATGCCCAACCTTCCACCTTTCCTGGCCTAACTGAGTTGGGAGTTCCGGGGACCAGAGGTTATACTCACTACTGTGCCTTTCTGCAGGTCTGGTGGTTTGTTTCTTCTATCTTCGGTGTCTTCGGACACTGGTTTTCCTTCAGTGTCGGTAGGCTTGCTGGTTGTTGGATCACGAGAGCAGGGTACCACACACACTACGTCAGAAACCACTTTTTATAGCCAGATTATCCAGTCCGCCTCGCCTGCTGAAATCGATCCTTCCCATTGGTGGGCTTTGTGATTTTGAAAAATGCAGCAGTTTTAGATTATTGCAGGTTTTTTCCACTGATGTTAACCTACTCAAGGTTTGAGTGGGTGTTGATTGGGTTGGCCTCCTGTAGCCATTGTGTAGGCCCTTGGGTTGTTTTGGGTTCCCTGGTTTCTGAAGGTCTGCATAATTTTCCTCCAATTCAGGTTTTCTAACCTACTCAAGGTTTGAGTAGGTGTTAGTTGGGTTGGCATCCTGTAGCCATTGTGTAGGCCCTTGGTTTGTTTTGGGTTCCGTAGTTTTCAAAAGGTCTGCATAATTTCCTTCCATAATATAAACATGGGGAAGACAATAGCCCGATAATGGCTATGGGTCAGTCCCACAGTTTTCGAGCAAGTGCTCTCCCATTGGCTTGAAAGCCACATGCTTCGGGCTGACTGTCCCACCATTGGCCCTCCGGTGTCCTCCCCCATCCAATCACTGCTCTGCCACGGTCAAACCGTATCGGTTTCAATTCACAGCACAGACTAATCCCACAGCCCTTTTCCTTCTGGGTAAAATTAGGGGGTTTTCGTCCTCCCCTACAAGCGTGGCCAGTCGTTCTGCGCTGGAAAATGTGCCGGGACGTCTGCACTTGCGCAGTGGTGATTAGTGATGTCGGGCGCACGCGCAGTAGCGCTGCAAGTCTGCGAGTTGGCAATCGGCCATTAAAGAGCTGCTTGTGCCTTCGCAAACCGAATTTCTGAGGTAGAATATCTTGCTTTCTTGTTATTTTATTCATCAATTCACTCAGGGCGTATGTGTTAATGCTCTCGCTCTTAAAGCTAGCTAGGGTACAGAGAAAGGCAAAAGATGATTCTCAGATGCAAGCAATGCAGAGAGAGACAGAGCTGAACTTTGTTTCATTGGAGAAAAGATTAAAAGGGGAGGGGAGGGGAGAACATGAATTCTGTCCTTAAAATTCTGAGGAGCACTAATTATGTGCTATTTATTTGGATTGAACTCTGGACACTGTGAGAATAGAGCTTGGAAGGTTTATTGCCAGCTCCCTCCCTCCCCCCTCCCCACCCCCCCCCCCCACGCCTCACCGGGAGGCCACTGAACCAGGGCTAGGTGCTCCTGCCTGCCGGTAATTTCTATCAGTTCTCCTGCCCGCCCCTAGCCCAGGCCGAATGGCCACCCGCACCTGCTCACTGCCTTCCCGGGCCGAGTGCAAAAAGGTGAATTGCAGTTTGAAGATGAAGGTGGGTCTTCAATTTTCTATTTCTTATTGAATTGTGAGTACTTTTTGTTTGCAAACATTGATAAGGGTAAGGCTTGGTTGGCTTAGGTCCAGGTCCTCTCCGCTTCCCGCCCCTAGCCCAGGCCGAATGGCCTCCGATTATGCCTACTTGAGCCGATTTCTTTATCTCTCCGCAAGGCCACATACGCTGGCCTAAATAGCTTTGGAGTAACTATTAGCTTGCCAAAGTTGCCTAAATGGACAGAATTGGCGCAGGGGGTTAGTAATGCCCGCTTTTGAGAAAAAAAACAAACCTAAAAAAAACGTAACTCAGTGAGTTACGCTGGTGCAAATTGATTGGGGAAACTCGGGATTTTTAAGTACCACAGAAAAACCAGTCTACTCCAAAAAAAACGAGCAACTCCTGGCAAAATTGAGCCCTATGAATCTATTCTGTCATTCTGTGATTAATGCAAAATAATACATTTATATAAATAATGATCAATTTATAAACATTTTGTTCTGGACTTTGGATTTATTTAGTAAGTCTACAAATAGTGACAATACATAAGAACATAAGAATTAGGAGCAGGAGTAAACCATTCGGCCTCCCGATTCGCCATTCAATAAGATCATGGCTGATCTTCAACCTCCACTTTCCCACCCGATCCCCATATCCCTGATTCCCCTAGAGTCCAAAAATCTATCGATCTCAGCCTTGAATATACTCAACGACTGAGCTGCTTTTCTCTCCAGTCAGGGGAAACATCCTCTCAGCATCTACCCTGTCAATGCCCCTCAGAATATTGTATGTTTCAATGAGATCACCTCTCATTCTTCTAAACTCCAGAGAGGGTGTCCCAGGGGGATTTATATAGAAAAATCTCAGTTCTGGCAGGAAGTGGTTTTACAGATGGTCTTCGTGAATCTGATTTAGTAAACCATTTTTGCACCTTCTCCTATTCTAATGACATGAAATGTCTCTATTTTATCGATGCTATGTTCAATGTTCCTTTTAAAGTTCTTCCCTTGCTCCTCCTAAGTTTCAAATCCTCTGCTCGCTTTCCTGTATCCTCACTCCGTCTGAAACAAAACTCATCACACCAGCTTCGCCTTTGCGTTAATCTTTTACCACGACCTCTGTCACCTAGAAGGATAAGGGCAGCAGGCGCATGGGAACACCCCCACCCCACAATCCCCTCCAAGTCTCACACCGCCCTGACTTGGAAATATATCGGCCGTTCCATCATCGTCGCTGGGTCGAAATCCTGGAACTCCCTCCCTAACAGCACTGGGGGAGCACCTTCACCACACGGACTGCAGCGGTTCATGAAGACGGCTCACCACCACCTTCTCAAGGGCAATTAGGGATGGGCAATAAATGCCGGCCTTGCCAGCGACGGCAATGCCCCCTGAATTAATTTTAAAAGCTCACCACAGTGGAATTTACCTCCTTTAGTCTACCCTTTGTCCTATGTTCTGTACAACTTGAAACGCAACCTTGGTCCGATCTAACCAGTGCTTCCTGACTTCACGGGGCCAATTTTGACTTTGGGTGACAGTAAAAAATAGGCAACATCAATTCAACAGCCTCAATACAAATAAATTCCAGGAGAGACGTATAACTGGCAGCTGAATGGATATCGCCTGTTTCTTAGCCCCGAAGTGACTCCGCACTTTGAAGCAATTCATTATATGTCAAGCACTTTCATTTGTTTCTCAGAGATTGCCTAAAGTTGCTCTATAAATACAAATCATTCTTTGCCTCAACCTTCTCCTCTACTCTTTGCCGCCGAGGCGATGGCCTGCACAATGGGCTTCGGCCTTCACCTTGTTTGGCAGAGACATCAGTTTGAGAAAGTGCACAGCATTTTCAGCATTTCCTTTATCACTCATTATCCTCATAGGCGGTCCCTCGAACGAGGATGTGTTGCTTCTACAGGAGTTCATAGGTGTTTCAATGAAGGACCGATATTCCAGTCCTGAACTCCAAGGATAGAAGATGCCTGTGCGTGGATATTTTTAACGTGTGGTGACCGTTGCACATCAGCCACCAAACAAGCTTGACAGAGCTAGGCCTTTATCCAGTGGCAAACATTAACAAGGACAACTGGAGACCTGCTCTGCTGCACGGACCTAGTGCGCACATATATCGCAGTGTGGGCCGTGCTGCCCCTAGGCCCTCGGCTCTTCTGGGCCCCATACCCTTATTTGCCGTACCTCCGCCATGATCTCTCACCGCTCCTCTGCCACAAACATTCGGTGCATCTCCGCCACGATCTCTCGCCGCACCTCCGCCACAATCTCTCGCTGCTCCTCCACCACAAATATGCCCCACACCTCTGCCACGATATCTTGCCGCACCTCCGCCACGATCTCTCGCCACTCCTCTGCCACAATCTCTTGCCGCTCCTCCGCCACGATCTCTCGCCACTCCTCTGCCACAATCTCTTGCCGCTCCTCCACCACGATCTCTCGCCGCTCCTCCGCCACGATCTCTCGCCGCTCCTCCGCCACAAACATGCCCCGCACCTCTGCCACGATCTCTTGCCGCACCTCTGCCACGATCTCTTGCCGCACCTCCGCCACGATCTCTCGCCGCTCCTCCGCCACGATCTCTCGCCGCTCCTCCGCCACGATCTCTCGCCGCTCCTCCGCCACGATCTCTCACCGCACCTCTGCCACAAACATTCCCCGCACCTCTGCCATGATCTCTCGCCGAATCTTAGCCAAGATTTCTCATTGCTCCTCCGCCTCAATCACTCGCCGCTCATCCGCCCTGACCTTCCCGCTCCTTCACTATAGCTGGGCCCCACCGATGTTCCTGCCCACGCTCCAAATGCCAACCTTGATTTTGATGACGTCACCCAGTCACCCGTCTCGAAATCTTCGCACACTTGGAGCAGCTCACACTGGAAGTTGTAGTGGTATGCCACTCCAGCTCTTTTATAGCCCGATCTGCGGTGGTGTCATCTCGCAGGTCGGGGGGCCAGGGTGTTCCAGGCCCGCCACTCCAGCTCCTTATCACTACATTATATGCAAATGGCGTAAGAAAGATCAGTAAAGATGAGATTAAGATAGAAAATGCTGGAAATACTCAGCAGGTCAGGCAGCATCTGTGGAGAGAGAAACAGAGTTAATGTTTCAGGTCGGTGACCTTTCGTCAGAACTGGAAAATTTAGAGATGTAACAGATTGTTAAGCAAGTGTAAGGACAGGGAAAGGGGGGAGGAGAGGAAAGAACAAAAGGGAAGGTCTGCGATAGGATGGGAGGCAGGAGAGATTGAATGACAAATGGGATGATGGTGAACGGCAAAAGGGGACGGTAATGGGACAAGTAGAGAAACAAAAGATGGGTCTAGAGGAGGTGTAAATGGGAATGGCAGAATCATCCACAGCTGCCTCGCGAAAAAACAATCGGGGCAGAGGTCATGGTCTGAAATTGTTGAACTTGATGCTGCCCAATTAGAACACGGGGTGCTGTTCCTCGAGCTTACGTTGAGCTTCATTGGAACAGTGTAGGAGGCCGAGGACGGTGAGGTCAGAGTGTGAGTGGAGCGGAGAATTAAAGTGACAGGCGATCGGAAGCTCGGGGTCATGGTAACAGACTGAATGGAGGTGCTCTGCAAAGCGGTCACCCAATCTGCGTTTGGTCTCCCCGGTGTAGAGGGGACCACATCTTGAGCAGTGAATACAGTATACTAAATTGAAGTAAATCACTGTTTCACCTGGAAGGAGTATTTAGGGCCCTGGACAGTAGGAAGGGAGGAGGTAAAAGAGCAGGTGTTGCATCTCCTGCGCTTGTACCTGCCATGGGAAGGAGAGGGGGTGCTGGGGGTGACTGCGGAATGGACCAGGGTATCGCAGAGGAAGCGGACCCTTCTGAATGCTGAGAGGGGAGGGGAGAGGAAGATGGGATTGGTGGTGGGATCACGCTGGAGGTGGCGGAAATGGCGGAGGATGATCCATTGAATGTGGAGGCTGGTGGGGTGAAAGTTGAGGACAAGGGGAACCCTGTCGTGGTTCTCAGAGAGAGGGGAAGGGGTGAGAGTAGAGGTGCGGGATATGGAACGGACACTATCGAGGGTTATGTCAACCACAGTCGAGGGGCATCCTCAGATGAGGAAAAAAGAAGACCTATCAGAAGCACTAGTATGGGAGGTGGCGTTGTCAGAGCAGACGATTCCATTCCATTCTCCCAGTTTCTCCATCTCCGTCGCATCTGCTCTGATGAAGGGGCAACAACCTGAAACATTAACTCAGTTTCTCTCTCCACAGATCTTGATTGACCAGCTTTTATGTTCCAGCATTTTATGTTCTTATTTCAGATTTCCAACATCGGCAGAATTTTCCTTTTGTATCGGTAATTCTGAGGGTGGTTTTGCAGTCCATCTAACTCATGCTTCTGCAAAAACCTACGCTAGCCTGATCAAAGCATCCAACAGCCTCCAGGGATGATTCTGGAGATGGTTTTCTCCATTGTGCTACACATAGACCGTGTGAATTATGAATTACTCTGCACGAAGAAGTATTTTCTGATATTGGTCTTGAACTTGCCTTTAATCAGTTTGTATCCATGTGACCTTGGTTCAACTTAAAATAGTGCTCAGATTAATCTTTACGATAGGTGCAGGAGTAGGCCATTTGACCCTTTGAGCCTGCACCACCATTCAATATGATCATGACTGATCATGCAACTTCAGTACCACATTCCTGCTTTCTCTCCATACCCCTTGATCCCTTTAGCCGTAAGAGCCACATCGAACTCCCTTTTGAAAATATCTAACGAATTGGCCTCAACAACTTTCTGTGGTAGAGAATTCCACGGGTTCACAATTCTCTGAGTGAAGAAGTTTCTCCTCATCTCAGTCCTAAATGGCTTATACTCAAGGGAATGCGAGCCCAGTCTGTGCAACCTGTCCTCATAATTTAACCCCTTTAGTATCACTCTGGTAAATCTGCGCTGCTCCCGCTCCGAGGCCGATATATCCTCCCTGAGGGACGGGGCCCAGGACTTAACACAGTCACTCCAGGTGGAGTCTGACCAGAACTTTATACAACTGTATCATAACTACTAGTCCTTTGAATTCCACACCCCTCGAGATAAAGGGCAGCATTCCATTAGCCTTTTAAATTATTTTTTTGCACCTTCATCGATTCATAGAAATTACAGCACAGAAGGAGGCCATTTGTCCCGTTGTGCCTGTTAAAAAGCAGTCGTGGTTAGTCCCACATCCCCGCTTTCTGTCTGTAACCTTGTAGGTCCCTCACCCTCAAGTACCCGTCCAATTCTGTTTTAAAATTATTGATGGAACCAGCTTCCACCACCTTCTCACGCAGAGCGTTCCAGATCCCGGCAACTCTCTTGTTATTGACCCACTTGCCACAGGGAATGGTTTTTCCTTATTTACTCGATCAAAACCACTCATTATTTTGTAAACTTCCATTAGATCACTCCTTAACCTTCTAAGGAGGACTAACAGTCCTAACTTGTCCATTAGCTTTGAGTGATTTCTGTACTTCTCAATCTCTCTGCTGCTCCACAGTTCCTGGCTTCTCACCATTTAAGAAATACTCTGATCTATCTTTCTTAGGCTGACACTCCAGTGCCATACTGTGGGAGCGCCATACTGTGGGAGCGCCACACTGTCGGAGGTGCCGTCTTTCGGATGAGACGTTAAACCAGGGCCCCGTCTGCTCTGTCAAGTGGACATAAAAGATCCCACGGCACTATTTCGAAGAATAGCAGGGGAGTTATCCCCGGTGTCCTGGCCAATATTTATCCCTCAATCAACAGAACAAAAACCCCCAGATTAACTAGTCATTATCACATTGAGGGGAACTTTTTTCACCCAGAGAATGGTAGGGGTCTGGAACTCACTACCTCGAAGGGTGGTAGAGGCAGAAACCATTTAAAAAGTACTTGGATTTGCGTTTGAAGTGCCATAACCTACAGGGCTACAGACCAAGAGCTGGAAAGTAGATTAGGCTGAATGGTTCTTTGTCGGCCGGTGCGGACACAATGGCCTCCTTCCACACTGTAAATTTTTATGATTCTATGATTGCTGTTTGTGGGAGCTTGCTTGTGCACAAATTGGCTGTCACGTTTCCTCCATTACAACAATGACTACATTCCAAAAGTACTTCACTGGCTATAAAGTACTTTGAGACGTCCGGTGGTCATGAAAGGCGCTATATAAATGCAAGTCGTTCTTTCTGTTGGTCCAAAGTGGATGACTCAATCCCCTGACACTCGAACCTTGACTGCTCCATCTCCAGGGCTTGGTCACATTCAATTGTCCTTGGTGACCCGAAATGAATGGAGTGTTTCAACATGATTTAATGTGTGTTTGTAGTAAACCAATATAAAACAAGTTTGCCATTATTTTTTTTCAGGAAAACAATGTTCCCTTTAGTAGGAAATGTAAATGTCAACAGTTTAGTGACTGGGGGGAGGCAGAGGTCAGTGGAATCAAAACAGCAACCAAAGAAGAATTAGTGTTTCCCCCGCCCCTTTAACCATGGTCCTTATCATCCTTTAAAAAGTCAAATTACATGAATTAATAACAAGGGAACAGAAAGTAAACACTTCAGACTGAACTTCATTTTGACGTTACCGTGACAACCAGTGAGTGATTACAAGGTGTGCCTTATTTACTTTGAAGCCCAGCTTCTGGGTCTGAGTTTCTGTTGTTGGTTAATACCTGGGCCAGACCTACAGCAATTCTGCAGCGATATCTATCTCTCGAGGCAGGGTCAATGTGCAGATTTCTGCCCCCATGCCCAGTGACAAGGCACCTGGCCTCTCCTCCCAGCTTCTTTCTCTCTTTCACAAAATGCATTTAATGCTTAATGGTCAGCAGCATCAGTCTGCTAGCTGTAAAGACCCTATGTGAAATGGGTTTGGACACTCTCTCGATCTAATTGTTAGAACGTAAGAACATAAGAAATAGGAGCAGGAGTAGGCCACCTGACCTCTCGAGCCTGCTCCACCATTCAATAATATCATGGCTGATCTGATCCTGGCCTCAACTCCATTTCCCTGCCTGCTCTATCTCCACCTTAAATATATTCAATGACCCCCGCCTCCACAGCTCCCTGGGGTAGAGAATTCCATAGATTTACAACCTTCTGAGAGAAGAAATTCCTCCTCATCTCAGTTTTAACTAGGCGACCCCTTATTCTGAAACTATGCCCTCTAGTTCTAGATTCCCCCTCGAGGGGAAACATCCTCTCTGCATCCACCTTGTCGAGCTCCCTCAGAATCTTATATGTTTCAATAAGATCACCTCTCATTCTTCTAAACTCCAATGAGTATAGGCCCAACCTGCTCAACCTATCTTCATATGACAATCCCTTCATCTCTGGAATCAATCTCGTGAACCTTCTTTGAACTGTCTCCAATGCAAGTATATCCCTCCTTAAATACGGAGACCAAAACTGCACGCAGTACTCCAGGTGTGGTCTCACCAATGCCCTGTACAGTTGGAGCAGGACTTCCCTGCTTTTATACTCCATCCCCCTTGCAATAAAGGCCAACATTTGATTTGCCTTCCTGATTACTTGCTGTATCTGCACGCTAACTTTTTGTGTTCATGTACAAGAACCCTCAGGTCTGTCTGTACTGCAGCATTTTGTAATCGCTCCCCATTTAAATAATATTTTTTTTTTCCTACCAAAGTGGATAAACTCACATTTTCCCAGATTATACTTCATATGCCAAATTTTTGCCCACTCACTGAGTCTATCTATATCTCTTCGTAGATTCTTTGCGTCCTCCTCACAATTTGCTTTCCCACCTATTTTTGTATCATCAGCAAACTTGGTTACATTACACTCGGTCTCTTCATCCAAGTTATTAATATAGATTGTAAATAGTTGAGGACCCAGCACCTTTCCTGCGGCAACCCACTAGTTATTGTTTGCCAACTGGAAAATGACCCATTTATCCCGATTCTCTGTTTTCTGTTTGTTAGCCAATCCTCTATCCACGCTAATATATTACTCCCATTGGTGCATTGGCCCAAAGCAAAGAACGACTCAAAGCTCACCATTATTTTGACATTATATTGGCAACTGTAGATAACCACAGGCTGGCTACCATTTGAGATGGAAAAATGTAGCATTGAGAGATGCTGGGGCGACAGGGACAGGAGAAACTTAGAGGAGATTTAATAGAGATTGTGTAAAACGATGAAGGTGTTTGCTAGACCAAATAGGGTAAGGCAGATATAAAAACAGAAAATGCTGCAAATACTCAGCTGCATCTGTGGGGAGAGAAACAGAGTTAAGGTTTCAGGTCGATGACCCTTCGTCAGAACTGGAAAAGTTAGAGCTGTAACAGGTTTTTACCCAAGTGCAGAGGCAGGGAAAGAGGACGGGGAGGAAAGAACAAAAGGGAAGGTCTCTGATAGGGTGGAAGACAGGAGAGATTTGAGAGACAAAAGGGATGATGGTGCAAGGCAAGAGTAGATGGTAATGGGACTTAATGTATGCACCTGTGAGTATGCTCACAGGTGTGTAGAGCTGTTGCAAGGGACTGGAGCGCATTGTCACCCCCGGCAACCAAATTATAATTTGACTTTATATGTTTTAAGGTTTAATTTGTTTTAATTGCCGGGTTTTTAGTGTCCCCACCCCTTTTATAGGGGGCACATGTAAAATTTACAATTTTAATGCCCCCCAAAAAAAACTACAAAAATACAAAAAGAAAAGGGCATTGGAAAATGTTTGGAGTGGCTCCCCAGATTGGGGGGACTTGATTTAAATGTTTTATTTTGAATCTAAAAGAAATGTAGAGCTGTTGCATGCCATCCGAACTGACCCCCGTCCGGACGGGATTCCTCATCGGTGCCAAACCCCGGAACCTCCCTCGGGAGCCGGCGCCTCACAACTTGAGCCTCCTCCGGGAAATCCCCTCCGTGCCTTTCAGTTCCGCGCGGAGGGGTTTCCTGTACGGGCTGCTCCTGCACACTCTCAACCTTGCCATCCTCGTCTGCCGTCCGGACACGCCATGGCGTACCATCCTGCCGTCCGGAGGAGGCGAGGGTCCCCGATGGAGTGCACTCTACGCGGGAGTCCTCCCACTGTTTATCAGGGACTTGGCCTGGAGGGTGGTGCACGGAGCAGTCCCGTGCAATAAATTTTTAAGCCGGTTCACGGGCTCCCAGGCCGCCTGCAATTTCGTGTTCCATGTTTTTATTGAGTGTGCGAGGTTGCAGCCCCTGTTCTAATATTTAAAGGGGCTGCTCCTCAATTTCTGGCTGCATTTCAGTCCCACACTCTTGATCTTTGGGCACCCTGTGCGGAGGGGAGTGGGTAGGTCCGAGGGCCTCCTCGTAGGACTGCTCCTGGGCACGGCCAAGGGTGTCATCAGCTGGTCCAGGCAGTGGGCAGTCGAGGGGGTCGTTCAGCCCGACTGCCTGCCTCTCTTCCGTGCCTACATCTGGGCCAGGGTGTCCTTGGAGATGGAGCACACGGTGTCCACCGGTACGCTCGCGGCCTTCCGCGAGAGGTGGGCGCCGGAGGGACTGGAGTGCATCATCACCCCCGGCAACCAAATTTTTATTTGACTTTATATGTTTTAAGGTTTAATTTGTTTTAATTTCCGGGTTTTTAGTGTCCCCCTCCCCTTTTATAGGGGGCACTTGTATATATATCTCTGGTTTTACGGCCCAAAAAAACCCCCCAAAAAACCACAAAAATCACCAAAAAAAACAAACAAAAAAAAAACAAAGGGCATGTGAAAAGTGTTTAGAGTGTCCCCCATATCGTGGGGCACTTGACTGAAATGTTTAATTTTGTCCTATCAAAAGAGTTGTAGAGCTGTTGCATGCCGTCCGAACTGACCTCCGTCTGGACAGAGTTCCTCATCAGCGCCAAGCCCCGAATCCTCCCTCTGGAGCCGGCGCCTTACAACTTGAGCCGCCTTCGGAAAATCCCATCCGTGCCTTTCACTTCTGCGTGGAGGGGATTCCTGTACGGGCTACTCTTGCACACTCTCCACTTTGCCATCCTCGTCTGTCGTCCGGACACACCATGGCGCACCATCTTGCCGTCTGGAGGAGACAGGGGTCCCCAATTGTAGGGGAGGACGAAAACCCCTCATTTTACCCAGAAGAAAAGGAGCTGTGGGAGCTGCCTGTGCTGCAATAAAACAGAAGGCCAGTGTCCTGGAAGGAACAGAGATCGCAGATCAAGGCGTGGGTTGCGACCGATACGATGTGGCCTTGGCAGAGCAGTGATTGGATGGGGGAGGGCCAATGGTGGGACAGAGTTAGCCCAAAGCAATGGGCTTCAAGCCCAGATCCGCACTTACTCAAACTGCGGGACTGACTCATCACCATTATCGGGCTATTGTCTTCCCCACGTTTACACCATTATCGGGAAATTATGCAGACCTTCAGAAAACTAGGGAACCCAAAACAAACCAGGGGCCTACACAATGGCTACAGGAGGCCCTCACCCTGCCAACCCAATCAACACCTACTCAACCCTTGAGTAGGTTAACATATGAATGGTCGGTGGAAAAAACCCCGTAAAATCTAACACTGCTGCATTTTTCAAAATCACAAAGCCCACCAATGGGAAGGATCGATTTCAGCACGAGAGGCGGACTGGATAATCTGGCTATAAGAAGGGGGTTCTGACCCAGTGTGTGTATGTGTTCTGCTCTCGTGATCCAACAATCAGCAAGCCTCTCGACACAGAAGGAAGACCAGTGTCCGAAGACACCGAAGACAGAAGAAACAAACCACCAAACTGCAAAAGGCACAGAAGTGAGTACTACCTCTGGACCCCAGAACTCCCAACTCACTTAGGTCAGGAAAGGTGGGAGGTTGGGCATTGTACTGCTAATACTTGTGTAAAATTTTCGTTGTGTCCGTTTAGTGGGATTTAGGGGGATTGTTTTGATGGTGTATTGCTGTTTGTTGAGATACACCTTGTGAAGTAAATTGGAAGCTTAAAGTTCCTCTTGGAATCGCCTCGTCTCAGTTCTGTTGTATTACATCTCCTGATTGTGAGTCTTGTGTCAGAACAGTGTAAGGGAAGCCAGGAGCACCTCGAAAACGCTCAACTGTGTGCCACAGGTGAGGGAAGAAAGGGGTTAGGAGTGTTTGACACTCACAGGTGCCTCACAGGCTAGGCATAAGCTGTGGGGATGCACGTGTCTCAAAACCCCCTTCATAAGCTGTGGACACAGTCTCTCCAGGAGTGCTCTTGCAGCACTCAGGGTACCTCACAGGCCAGGCATAAGCTGTGAGGGCAGAAGCCCAGAGAGAGACACCCAAGGCACAACACTCCCCAGAACCCCTTACACAATGGAGTGCTTTCTACACGGGAGTCCTCCCCCTATTTATTGGGGACTTGGCCTGGAGGATGATGCACGGAGCAGTCCTGTGCAATAAATTTCTAAGTCGGTTCACGGGCTCCCAGGCTGCCTACAATTTCTGCGGTCTGGAAGAGTCCGTGTTCCATATTTTTATGGAATGTGCGAGGTTGCAGCCCCTATCCCACTATTTAAAGGGGCTGCTCCTCAAATTCTGGTTGCACTTCAGTCCCACACTCCTGATCTTTGGGCACCCTGTGCGGAGGGGAGCGGGCAGGTCCGAGGGACTCCTCGTTGGACTGCTCTTGGGCACGGCCAAGGGAGCCATCAGCTGGTCCAGGCAGCGGGTGGTCGGGGGTGGGGGGCGTTCGGCCTGACTGCCTGCCTCTCTTCCGCGGTTACATCCGGGCCAGGGTGTCCCTGGAGATGGAGCACGCGGTGTCCACCGGTACGCTCACGGCCTTCCGCGAGAGGTGGGCGCCGGAGGGACTGGAGTACATCATCACCCCCGGCAACCAAATTTTAATTTAACGTCTGTCTAAAGTTTAATTTGTTTATTGTGCCGGTTTTAGTGTTCCACCGCCTTTTAGCCAGGGGGCACTTGTATAATTTATGTTTTTACTGCCCTAAAAAAAAACCTCAAAAAAACAAAAAAAAGGGGCACTTGAAAGTGTTTGGAGTGCCCCCCCCCCCACCCCTCCTCCACCCCTCCTTTAATCAGGGGGCATTTGATTTAATGTTTATTTTTGTTCACAACGAAAAGAGTTGTAGAGCTGTTGCATGCCGTCCGAACTGACCCCCGTCTGGACGGAATTCCTCATTGGTGCCAAGTCCCGAAAAACTCCCTCGGGAGTCGGCGCCTTACAACTTGATCCACCTCCAGGAAATCCCCTCCGTGTCTTTCAGTTTTGCGCGGAGGGGATTCCTGTACAGGCTGCTTCTGCACACTCTCCACTTTGCCATCCTTGTCTGCCATCTGGAGACGCCATGGTATACCATCTTACCATCCGGAGGAGGCGGAAGTCCCCAATGGAGTGCTCTCTACGTGGGAGTCCTCCCTTTAACTATTGGGGACTTCGCCTGGAGGGTGTTGCATGGGGCAGTCCCATGCAATCGGTTTTTAAGTCGGTTCATGGACTCCCGGGCCGCCTGCATTTTTTGCAGTCTGGGGGAGTCCGTGTTCCATGTTTTATAGAGTGTGTGAGGTTCCATTAATTGCTCCTCGATTTCTGGTTGCACTTCAGTCCCACGCTCCTGATCTTTGGGCACCCAGTGCGGAGGGGAGAGGGCAGCTTGGAGGGTCTCCTTGTAGGACTGCCCCTGGGCCTGGCCAAGGTGACCATTAACCGGTCCAGGCAGCGAGCGGTCAAGGGGGTCGTTCAGCCCGACTGTCTGTCTCTCTTCTGCGGTTACATCCAAGCCAGGGTGTCCCTGGAGATGGAGCATGCGGTGTCCACCAGTACGCTCGCGGCCTTCCGCGAGAGATGGGCACTGGAGGGACTGGAGTGCATCATCACCCCCAGCAAACACATTTTAATTTGATTGATTAAAGTTCCATTTAAAGTTTTATTTGTTATTTGTGGGTTCTAGTGCCTCTTTGATAAGGGCGCACTCGGCTTTATCTGTTTATTTAAAATAGTTGTAGAGCTGTTGCATTGTGAGTGGTTTAGCCAGTCACGTGATGTTCACAAGACTCAATAAAACCCCAGCCAGTTGGGTCGAGGTCATCCACAATGAGGTATGCAGTTGTGAGCTTCGTGGCTGAACTGGTAATGTGTAGTTTGATTGTTAAACCTTTGTTAATAAACCAACTAGTTCTTAATAGCAATGTGTCGCTATGAATTCTGAAGCAAAGAACCCATGAAGCACATATATTACAGGACTAGGTTAAGAAACAAAAGATGAGTACAGATAGGGTGTGAATGGAGATGGCAGAATCATCAACAGCTGTAACGTGCCTAAACAAAAGATGAGGTGCTGTTCCTTGAGCTTAAGCTAATGCTTCATTGGGTAAGGCTAAGGCCTCAGTTTGAGGAGCCAGTGACAAAGGGTAAGTCAATTTAAAATTGTCCCAAAGAGAGTCAGGAGAAAGGTTAGGTGACAGCTCTTTATGCAGGAGGTTTGTCAGAGCTGCAATGCTTTGCCCTGGAGAGTAGCTGAGGTAGCAACCATTGCATCTTTTAAGCAAAATTGGGTGAAAATTTAAAGCGGAAGTTTGGGATTAGTTTTGGATCACCCTAGCAAAGAGAAAGCACAAAAACGATGGGCAGAATGGCCTCCTGCTATGCAGTAAACCTCCATGGGTGTATGGTGTTGGTGGATGTTATTGTGAGGTTGGAGCAGAGGTTTATTGGGGCCACAGGTAGAATGTTCACCAGACTGATTCCACGGATGGCTGGGCTGTCATATGAGGAGAGACTGGATCAACTGGACCTTTATTCACTGGAGTATAGAAGGATGAGAGGGGATCTCATAGAAACATATAAGATTCTGACGGGACTTAGATGCGGGAAGAATATTCCCGATGTTGGAGAAGTCCAGAACCAGGGGACATAGTCTTAGGATAAGGGGTAGTCCATTTAGGACTGAGATGAGGAGAAACTTCTTCACTCAGAGAGTTGTTAACCTGTGGAATTCCCTGCTGTAGAGAGTTGTTGATGCCAGTTCACTGGATATATTCAAGAGGTAGTTAGATATGGCTCTTACAGTTAGGGGAATCAAGGGGTATGGAGAGAAAGCAGGAAAGGGGTACTGAAGGAATGATCAGCCACGATCTTATGAATGGCGGTGCAGGCTCAAAGGGCTGAATAGCCGACTCTTGCACCTATTTTCTATGTTTCTATGTTTCTAAGACGGTTGAAGAGGATTCTAGCGATGACTTTCCCAGTGGCTGACAACAGGGAGATTCCTCTGTAGTAGCCGCAGTCAAACTTGTCCCATTTTTTAAAGGTGGCATCTCTGAGATCTCCCAGCATACTGTCCTCATTCCAGGTGAGAGAGATGAGGTCATGCATTCACGCCAATAGTGCCTCTCCGCCATACTTTAGTGCCTCAGCACCATATAGAGTAAACACCTTAAATCGCTGGAGAAGTACCACCAACGATGTCTCCGCAAGATGCTGCAAATCCCCTGGGAGGACAGATGCAGTGTTCTCCATCAGGCCAACATCCCCAGCATCAAAGCACTGACCACACTCGACCAGGTTCGTTGGGCGGGCCACATTGTCCGCATGCTCGACACGAGACTCCCAAAGCAAGCGCTCTACTCAGAACTCCTACATGGCAAGCGATCCCCAGGAGGGCACAGGAAATCTTTCAAGGACACCCTCAAAGCCTCCTTGATAAAGTGCAACAGCCCCATCGACACCTGGGAATCCCTGGCCAAAGACTGCCCAAAGTGGAGGAAGAGAATCCGGGAGGGCGCTGAGCACCTTGAGTCTCGTCGCCGAGAACATGCAGAAAATAAGTGCAGGCAGCAGAAGGAGCATGCGGCAAACCAGATTCCCCACCCACACTTTCCTTCAATGACTCTCTGTCCCACCTGCGACAGGGACTGTAATTCCTGTATTGGACTGCCTATGATGATGATATTGGGACAGTGAGGAGCAAGTTTCACATTCTGTGTAATCTGTACTGTACCTGATCTGGGAGTGTTTGATGGGACAGTGTAGAGGGAGCTTTACTCTGTATCTAACCCCGTGCTGTACCTGCCCTGGGAGTGTTTGATGGGACTATGTAGAGGGAGCTTTATTCTGTATCTAACCCATGCTAAACCTGCCTTGGGAATGTTTGATGGGATAGTGTAGAGAGAGCTTTTCTCTGTATCTAACGCTTGCTGTACCTGCCCTGGGGGTGTTTGATGGGACAGTGTAGATCGAACTTTACGTTGTATCTAACCCCGTGCTGTACCTGCCCTGTGAGTGTTTGATGGGGCAGTGTAGAGGGAGTTTTACTTTCTATCTAACCCGTGCTCTACCTGCCCTGGGAGTGTTTGATGGGACAGTGTTGAGGGAGCTTTACTCTGTAACTAGTCCTTGCTGTACCTGATCTGGGAGTGTTTAATGGGGACAGTTTAGAGGGAGCTTTACTCTGTATCTAACCCTTGTTGAACCTGCCCTGGGAGTGTTTGGTGGGACAGTTTAGAGGGAGCTTTACTCTGTATCGAACCCATGCTGTACCTGCCCTGGGAGTTGTAAAGTCCTTACTCTACAGCATGAAACCACACGAGGCACATTCTGGGGACAAGGTCACTCTGTGACCTCAACTCTTTATTCACAGCACTTCACAAGTGACGACCCTGCGTGGGACCTCCCTTTATATAGCTGGGAGATCAGGTAAGGAGAGTCTCCCACAAGTTCACCCCTTGTGGTCAAGGTGTGCATCTAGGTTGTGTGTATACAGTAATACAGTGGTGTTACATTGTGGTTACATACATGACATCACCTTCCCCCCCCCCCCCCCCAAAGTCTTGTTAGGATCATAGGTTTAGTCTTTCAGGTGGTCTACGCTCCCTTGTGGAGCACCGCAGTTGGGGCTCTGGTTGTTGGACACTGATGTGAGTGGCTGTCACTTGTGGTGATTCCGACCTGTCCGGGCTGACCGCAGGGACTGTGCATTCTTCTGGTTGCTCTTGTTGCTTGTTCACTGGCGGTGTTGTGAGCTTCATCTCATGGTCTTCTTCAGGTTTCTCCGTGTCGATGCTGAACCTTTTTTTTTACTTGGTCCAGATGCTTACGGCATATCTGGCCATTGTTGAGTTTTACCACGATGACCTTATTCCCCTCTTTGTCAATTACAGTGCCCTCAAGCCATTTGGGCCCCATGGCGTGATTGAGGATGAAAACAGGATCATTTATTTCTATACATCTCCCCCTCAAATTGCGGTCATGGTACTCGTTTTGTGATTTGCGCTTGCCCTCAACTATGTCGGTCAGGACTGGGTGAATGAGGGACAACCGGGTTTTGACTGTCCGTTTCATTAGTAGCTCTGTGGGCGGGACTCCCGTGACCGAGTCCGGTCAGGATCTATAGGCCAGCAGGAGAAGCGATAGGCGGCATTGTAGGGAGGGCCCATGAATCCTGAGCATACCTTGCTTAATGATTTGGACCGCACGTTCCGCCTGGCCATTGGAGGCCGGCTTGAACGGCGCAGTCCTCACATGGTTGATGCCATTGCCCGACATAAACTCCCGGAATTCGAAGCTTGTGAAGCATGGGCCATTATCACTAACCAGGATGTCCGGCAAGCCATGGGTTGCAAAGATCGCACATAGACTTTCCACGGTGGTGGATGACGTGCATGAATTCAGAATGATGCACTCGATCCATTTCGAGTACGCATCTACCACAATAAGGAACATCTTTACCATGAACGGGCCCCGTCGTCAACATGAATGTGTGACCATGGCCTGGTGGGCCAGGGCATGGGCTGAGCGGGGCCTCCCTGCGGGCATTAACCAGCTGGGCACAGGTCGTGCACCTGCGAACACAGTGTTCCAGGTCTTAATCAATTCCAGGCCACCAAACATGTCACTGGGCAATGGCCTTCATCAGCACAATGCCTGGGTGCTCGCTGTGGAGTTCCCTGATGAATGCCTCCCTGCCCTTCTGGGGCATAACTACCCAGCTGCCCCATAGTAGGCAGTCGGCTTGGATGGAGAGCTCATCCATCCGTCTGTGGAGCGGTCTGACCTCCTCAGGGCATGCTCCATGTGCGGGCGCCCAATCCCCAGTCAGGACACATTTCTTAATCAGGGATAGGAGCGGATCTCTGTTTGTCCAGATTTTGATCTGACGGGCTGTGATGGCTGTCAAAGGCATCGACAGCCATGACCATCTCAGCGCTTTGCTTCGTTGCCCCTTCAGTGGTGGCCAGTGGAAGCCTGCTGAGCGCGTCAGCGCAATTTTCAGTGCCGGGCCGGTGCCGGATGGAGTAGTTATAAGCAGCCAGCGTGAGAGCCCATCGCTGTATGCGAGCTGATGCTTTGGCATTGATAGCCTTGCTGTCTGACAACAGGGATGTCAATGGCTTGTGATCCGTCTCTAATTCAAACTTCCTACCAAAGAGGTACCGATGCATTTTTTTTACACCATGGACACATGCAAGCGCTTCCTTCTCGACCATCCCATATCACCGTTCTGCTTGAGAGAGCGACCTAGAGGCATAAGCCACAGGTTGTAGTTGATCCTCAGCATTGCCCTGCTGCAACACGCACCCCACCCCATAGGACGATGCATCACAAGTCAGAACCAATTTTTTACAGGGGTCCTACAGGGTCAACAACTTGTTTGAACAAAGTAGGTTTCACGCCCGATCAAAAGCCCGTTCCTGACAGTCCCCCCAAAACCAATCGCAACCTTTACGCAGGAGCACTTGTAGCGGCTCCAACAATGTACTCAAGTTCGGCAGAATGTTCCCAAAATAGTTCAAAAGCCCCAGAAATGAACGCAACTCCGATGTGTCGCAGGGCATGGGTGCTCGTCGAATCGCCTCTGCTTTGGATTCGGTGGGCCGAATCCCATCTGCAGCAACCCTCCTGCCCAGAAATTCAACCTCAGGAGATAAAAACACACATTTAGACTTCCTGAGTCACAGGCCTACCCGGTCCAGTCGGCGTAGCACCTCCTCCAGGTTGTGGAGGTGTTCCTCAGTGTCTCGACCCGTGATGAGGATGTCATCCTGGAATACGATCGTTCCCGGAATGGATTTAAGCAGGCTTTCCATGTTTTGTTGAAAAATCGCGGTCGCTGATTGAATGCCAAACGGGCACCTGTTATAAGCGAACAGTCCCTTGTGCGTGGTGATGGTGGTCATAGTTTAGATTCGTCGGCCAGTTCTTGGATCATATAGGCTGAGGTTGAGGTCAAACTGGTGAACAGCTTGCCGCCTGCCAGCGTGGCGAAAAGGTCCTCCGCTCTCGGGAGCGGGTATTGAACTTGAAGGGACACCCGATTGATGGTGGCCTTGTAGTCGCCACTGATGCTGACAGAGCCATTTGCTTTTAGGACGGGAACGATGGTGCTCGCCCAGTTGCTGAATTCAACAGGCGAGATGATGCCCTCTCTCAATAGCTGGTCCAATTTGCTCTCGATTTTTTCCCGCATCACATACGGCAATGCTCTGGCTTTGTGGTGCACTGGCCTGGCATCCGGGGTGATGTGTATTACTACTTTGGTGCCTTTGAAAGTCCCGATGCCAGGTTGGAATAGTGAATCGAATTGTTGTAGGACTTGTGAGCATGAATTTCACTCCACAGATGACATTGCGTGAACATTCCCCCATTTCCAGTTCATCTCGGCTAACCAGCTCCTCCCCAACAATGCGGGACCAATACCTGGGACAATCCAGAGCGGCAGCCGATTCACTAACCCGTTGTGTGTGACAGCCAACATTGCACTGCCTAGCACTGGAATGATTTCTTTAGTGTAAGTCCGTAATTGTGTCTCAATACCTGCTAATTTGGGTCTACTGGCTTTAAGTGGCCATAGCTTCTCAAATTGCTGAACGCCCATGAGTGAATGGCTGGTCCCAGTGTCCAGCTCCAAGCATACTGGGATGCCGTTTAATAAAACCCTCATCATCATTGGTGGCGTTTTGGTGTATGAATTGTTCACCACATGGACCCGCTGAACCTCGGCGTCCATCGATTTGCCCCAAAAGTCATCCTGCCTCAAAGGACCCTCTTCTGGTCCATCCGCCTCATATATTAGTCTGGTTGCAGGCTTCCTGCACATTCAAGCTAAATGGCCACTGAGATTGCAGTTTCTGCAGACAAACTGTTGAAATCTACAAGATCGAGCTGAGTGTTTTCCCCCACACCTCCAGCATGAGTTAAAGTTTCCATTGTTGGGAACAAAGGGACTATGGCCAGGCATTCCGCGCTGACTGTCCCTTTGACTGCTCTTAAGTACCCTATTAGTGGGTGTCAATGGCCCCATCCTGGGCCGCATTGTCCGCTGTGATGGCGTGAATGTCCATTCAGCCTGCCATTGTCTCTGTTGAAGTCCTACTGTGGGGTCTATTGCTGCCTGGGGAATGTCTGACTGCCCCTGCCTGCCTGCGGGGCTCTGAGTCGCATTGATGATGTTGACTCCCTGATCCATCACCGCGTTAGAGGCAGAATTGCGCACGTATATTATTTTCGTCTCTTCCTCCCCCGCCATGAAAGTTTGAGATAACAACGCTGCCGCTTCCAAGCTCAAATTCTTGGTCTCAATTAATTTGCGGAAAATTCCCGCATAACCGATGCCCTCGATAAAGAAGTCCCTTAGCATCTCCGCCCTGCAGGCGTCTGTGAACTTACAGAGGCTGGCCAAACGCCGGAGGTTCGCTACGAAGTCCGGTATGCTCTGTCCTTCACGACGTCGGTGGGTGTAGAATCACTATCGGGCCATATGTATGCTACTCGCCGGTTTGAGGGGCTCCCCGATTAGTTTGCTAAGTTCTTCAAAGGTTTTGTCCGCCGGCTTTTCGGGTGCCAGTAAGCCCTTCATGAGCGCGTGAGTCTTTGGTCCGCAGCTGGTCAAAAGATGAGCCCTTCGCTTGTCGGCCGCTGCATTCTCCAGCCATTCTTTCGTAACGAAGCTTTGCTGAAGCCTCTCGACAAAATCGTCCCAGTCTTCCCCAACACAGTACCGTTCCTCTGTGCTACCGGTAGACATTCTCGTGGATCGTGAATTCTCGTTTCTCATCGCCAATGTAAAGTCCTTACTCTACAGCATGATACCACACGAGGCACATTCTGGGACAAGGTCACTCCGTGACCGTAACTCTTTATTCACAGGACTCCAAAGACAATGACCCTGTGTGGGACCTCCCTTTTTATACCTGTGTGATCAGGTAAGGAATGTCTCCCTCAAGTTCACCCCTTGTGGTCAAGGTGTGCATCTAGTGGTATACAGTATATTTGTGTGTATACAGTAATAGAGTGGTGTTACATCGTGGTTACATACATGACAGGAGTATTTGATGGTACTGTGTAGAGGGAGCTTTACTCTGTATCTAACTCGTGCTGTACCTGCCCTGGGAGTGTTTGGTGGGATGGTATAGAACATAAGAACATAAGAATTCGGAACAGGAGTAGGCCATCTAGCCCCTCAAGCCTGCTCTGCCATTCAACAAGATCATGGCTGATCTGGCCGTGGACTCAGCTCCACTTACCCGCCTGCTCCCCATAACCCTTAATTCCCTGATTGGTTAAAAATCTATCTATCTGTGATTTGAATATATTCAATGAGCTAGCCTCAACTGCTTCCTTGGGCAAAGAATTCTACAGATTCACAACCCTCTGGGAGAAGAAATTCCTTCTCAACTCGGTTTTAAATTGGCTCCCCCGTATTTTGAAGCTGTGCCCTCCAGTTCTAGTCTCCCCGACCAGTGGAAACAACCTCTCTGCCTCTATCTTGTCTATCCCTTTCATTATTTTAAATGTTTCTATAAGATCACCCCTCATCCTTCTGAACTCCAACAAGTAAAGACCCAGTCTACTCAATCTATCATCATAAGGTAACCCCCTCATCTTCGGAATCAGCCTAGTGAATCGTCTCTGTACCCCCTCCAAAGCTAGTATGTCCTTCCTTAAGTAAGGTGACCAAAACTGCACGCAGTACTCCAGGTGCGGCCTCACCAATACCCTGTACAGTTGCAGCAAGACCTCCCTGTTTTTGTACTCCATCCCTCTCGCAATGAAGGCCAACATTCCATTCGCCTTCCTGATTACCTGCTGCACCTGCAAACTAACTTTTTGGGATTCATGCACAAGGACCCCCAGGTCCCTCTGCACCGTGGCATGTTGTAATTTCTCCCCATTCAAATAATATTCCCTTTTACTGTTTTTTTTCCAAGGTGGATGACCTCACATTTTCTGACATTGTATTCCATCTGCCAAACCTTAGCCCATTCGCTTAACCTATCTAAATCTCTTTGCAGCCTCTCTGAGTCCTCTACACAACCCGCTTTCCCACTAATTTTTGTGTCATCTGCAAATTTTGTTACACTACATTCTGTCCCCTCTTCCAGGTCATCTATGTATATTGCAAACAGTTGTGGTCCCAGCACCGATCCCTGTGGCACACCACTAACCACCGATTGCCAACCAGAAAAGGACCCATTTATCCCGACTCTCTGCTTCCTGTTAGTTAATCAATTCTCTATCCATGCTAATACATTTCCTCTAACTCCACGTACCTTTATCTTCTGCAGTAACCTTTTGTGTGGCACCTTATCGAATGCCTTTTGGAAATCCAAACACACCACATCCATCGGTACACCTCTATCCACCATGCTCGTTATATCCTCAAAGAATTCCAGTAAATTAGTTAAACATGATTTCCCCTTCATGAATCCACGTTGCGTCTGCTTGATTGCACTATTCCTATCTAGATGAGCCGCTAATTCTTCCTTAATGATAGCTTCAAGCAATTTCCCCACTAGAGATGTTAAACTAAGTGGCCGATAGTTACCTGCCTTTTGTCTGCCCCCTTTTTTAAACAGAGGCGTTACATTAGCTGCTTTCCAATCCGCTGGTACCTCCCCAGCGTCCAGAGAATTTTGGTAGATTATAACGAATGCATCTGCTATAACTTCCGCCATCTCTTTTAATACCCTGGAATGCATTTCATCAGGACCAGGGGACTTGTCTACCTTGAGTCCCATTAGCCTGTCCAGCACTACCTCCCTAGTGATAGTGATTGTCTCAAGGTCCTCCCTTCCCACATTCCCGTGACCAACAATTTTTGGCATGGTTTTTGTGTTTTTCACTGTGAAGACCGAAGCAAAATAATTGTTTAAGGTCTCAGCCATTTCCACATTTCCCATTATTAAATGCTCCCTTCTCATCTTCTAGAGGAAGCTTTACTCTGTATCTAACCCCGTGCTGTACCTGCCCTGGGAGTGTTTGATGGTACAGTGTAGAGGGAGCTTTACTCTGGATCTAACCCCGTGCTGTACCTGCCCTGGGAGTGTTTGATGGGACAGTGTAGAGGGAGCTTTACTCTGTATCTAACTCGTGCTGTAACTGCCCTGGGAGTGTTTGGTGGGACGGCGTAGAGGGAGCTTTACTCTGTATCTAACCCCGTGCTGTACCTGCCCTGGAAGTATTTGATGGGACAGTGTAGAGGGAGCTTTACTCTGTATCTAACCCGTGCTGTACCTGCCCTGGGAGTGTTTGATGGGACAGTGTAGAGGGAGCTTTACTCTGTATTTAACCCATACTGTACCTGCCCTGGGAGTGTTTGATGGGACAGTGTAGAGGGAGCTTTACTCTGTATCTAACCCCGTGCTGTACCTGCTGTGGAGATGCTCTGGAATGATTTTTGCACCTCCCCTCCCCTCCCCTCGCTGCCTTCCTTGACACAGTCCAATTTTAGGAGCTCACTTCCGTGCACTAAGCAGAGACTGTGCCATCTTCCAATGAAAAGCCGACTGTTGTGCACAGAAGCTGAGTTCTGTCATGTTACTGTCAACGAGACCACACGATCTATTGCTACATTTTTGAACTTCTTAAGCTGTTTAAACTTTTTCTATGTTTCTATGTTTCTATGTTTCTATGTTTAAACCGTCGTCAATAAATGTCCAGAGTTGGTCATGGCTTGCAGCCTGTTTATGTATTGAGGATTAAGGTTGGCTCCAAAAATCTATTTTTCTTAGCCTTGGAATTTCAGATTTCCCCCCAGTCTTTTGGAGGAAGAGAATTCCAGATTTCCCCACAGTACAGCAGTGACTACACTTCAAAAGTACTTTATTGGTTGTGAAGCACTTTGAGACATCCTGAAGCCAAGTCAAGGTGCTATGATAATGTAACTAAACATTTCTAGGCTGTTATTTCGGTTTGTTCATGGTACAAATGCGGGTGAATGGAATTGAGATCACAGATCCTATGTTCCTAATTTTTCCTGTATATCACTCATCCGTGCCTTTGTTGCCTCTAGACTTGACAATTCCAATGCACTCCTGGCTGGCCTCCCACATTCTACCCCACGTAAACTAGAGGTGATCCAAAACTCGACTGCCCATGTCCTAACTCGTACCAAGTCCCGCTCAGCCTTCACCCATCATCCCTGTGCTCGCTGACCTACATTGGCTTCTGCTTAAGCAATGCCTCGATTTCAAAATTCTCCTCCTCATTTTCAAATCTCTCCATGGCCTCGCCCCTCCCTATCTGTGTAATCTCCTCCAGGCCCACGACCCTCCGAGATGTCTGCGCTCCTCTAATTCTGCCCTCTTGAGCGTCCCAGATTATAATTGCTCAACCATTGGTGGCCGTGCCTTCTGTTGCCTGGGCCCTAAGCTCTGGAACTCCCTGCCTAAACCTCTCCGCCTCGCTACCTCTCTTTCCTCCTTCAAGACGCTCCTTAAAACCTACCTCTTTGACCAAGCCTGCCCTAATTTCTAATGCGGCTCGGTGTCAAATTGTTTTAGCTCATAATGTGCCTGTGAAGCGCCTTGAGACGTTTCACTATGTTAAAGGAGCTATATAAGTACAAGTTGTTGTTGTCAATTTTGAAGCAATGGACTAAAGAAAATAAAACTTAGGAACAAAACACAATTAGTCTTTTTAATTGTCTTATGCTTCAGACAGAACAGAACTGAATGAAGTTGTACAAAAAATGTTTACATCCAATTAAAGTTAAAACTTTCACAATCATTGGCACAAACTGTAAAAAAAAACCAACTGAGTTAATCCTCACAAAAACGTTAAATCTATACAAAATGCACAATTATGTATACAGTTGTTAATTCCTCGGTTATAATTCGGGGTGAAATGTCCCATATCTCCAGCCTCCTCGGCTGTGGTGTCCAGATTATATTTAAAGACTGGATTGTGGTTTGGGGGCGGGGCTTCTGGGGTTATTGGGGAAATAATGGAATGAAAGGGTTGTGACGAATTTCGCAGATGTGAGCTCAGCGGTCTCTCCTGGCAGTGTTCAGAGCTAGCTGTCTGTGGCAGTAAATTCAGCAGTTATATTTCTTACATTGAAGTACAACGTTGAAAGGCCAACGCGCACAATGCAGGTCACCGCTATGGTTGAAAGGGGGCAGGAGAGGTGAGGTGAATCAGAAAGTAATGATTGGTTAACAATACATTGACCTGAATGCCCCCCGTCTATTTAATTGGATAAACCCACCAGGATTCCTGCTCCCATTTTGTCATCACTATCCACTGATGCCTGCTGGAGGCACATGTGTGGCTGGCGGGTGGGGGTCAGGAGTGGATTTGACAGTGACGCCTTCCAGAGTTGAATATCCTGCTGACGCTGATTGTGTAGACTCATGCACAATGAACAACAACCTGGTGGAGGTTTCGGAGGACGGTCGGTGCCCGTGGAATTGTTTCAGGGGCAAGCGGTCAACAGCTTCAGGAGAGATGGAGAGAAAATAGAGAGAGAAAGGAGAGGAGAGAGAGAGAGAGAGAGAGGAGAGAGAGATGGAGTAAGAATGGGGAGAGATGGGGAGAGAGAGAGATAGGAAGAGAGAGGGGACAGAGAGAGAGGAGAGAGAGGTGGAGTGAGAATGGGGGAGATGGGACAAAGAAAGAGATAGGGAGAGAGAGGGGACAGAGAGAGAGGAGAGAGAGAGGTGGAGTGAGAATGGGGAAAGAAAGACGGGGAGAGAGTGAGAGAGAGATAGGGAAAAAAAGAGAAGGGACAGAGAGGAAGGAGAGAGAGGCGGAGTGAGAATGGGAAAAGAGAGACTGGGAGAGAGTGAGAGAGAGAGGGGACAGCGAGAGGAGAGATGTGGAGTGACAATGGGGAAAGAGAGACAGGAAGAGAGCGAGAGTGAGAGGGAGAAAGAGAGAGATGGAGTGAGAGAGAGAGGAGAGAGGAGAGATGGGGAGACAAAGAGAGATGGAAGGAGAGACAAAGGTGTGGAGAGACATGATGAGATGGGGATAGAGAGAAGATGGAGAGAGAGGTGAGAAGGAGAGATGGGCAGATATAAATGGAGGGAGAGACATGGGAGAGAGAGATGGGGAGAGAAAAAGAGGCTGACACAATTTTCTTCACACTTCTCCCGACTCCATACCAGGGTACAGTCCTGGGCATTGATGGTGTTGGACACCTGCCAGTGTCCCAGCCAACTGACCAGCAGTCATGTATGAGCCTACGCCACAAGTGTTGATGGGCTATTCGGCCATGGGGGCCATCAAAACTGAGCTTGATTCTGTCTGTCCCAAACACAGACACCCTTCTGGCAGATGTCACAAAATAGCAATCAGGAGCAGGAACCCTGACTGAACAATCCCTCTCCAGCACAGGGGTGGCAGAGCCAACCACAGACCCCACCCCATTCCACATCGCCCCAGCCTTGGCTGAGTTCAGTTAGCGCGGCATAGACTGGGAATATCGTGATCTGTATGGCTCAGCTGCTGACTTGTGAAATTCGCCTGAGCCGGGGGAGCTGATAACTGCTCTTTGATAAATCTCTGAGTTGAAACACAAACCCCTCATAGGTGTCAGTGGCTCAGTGGGTAGCACTCTTGCCTCTGAGTCAGAAGGTTGTGGGTTCCAAGTCCCACGCCAGAGACTGGAGCACAAAATCTACGCTGACACTCCAGTGCAATGCTGAGGGAGCGCTGCACTGTTCAAGGTACCGTCCTTTGAATGAGACGTTAAACCAAGCCCCGTCTGCTCTCTCAGGAAGCTGTAAAAGATCCTATGGCACTATTTTGAAGAAGAGCAGGGGAGTTATCCCTGGTGTCCTGGGGCCAATATTGATCCCTCAACTAACGTCATTAAAAATGTCAGGCTTTGATCATATTGTTTGTGGGAGCTTGCTGTGCACCAATTGGCTTCCACATTTTCTACATTCCAATAGTGACCACAATTTAAAAGTTCTTCATTGGCTGTGAAACGTTTTGGATGTCCTGAGGTTGTGAAAGGTGCTATATAAATGCAACTATTTCATTCGGTGATTGGGATTGGGAAAATGCTTTGAATCTGATATTGGCAATGAGAAAGTTAACATATGGAATAAGTTACCTAAAGGGCCAGTCACAATGGAAGGTTACTTTAGACCACGGCAGTGCTGGTGGGACACATCCCTTGAATATGACCGGGCCTCTGGTGATTTCCTTTGGCAGTGTCCCAGGGCAGGATCATGACTCTAACCAACTCACAGCACTGATGTCTCCTGTCTCACACTCCAGATAAACAAGTGCTCACAAAGTAAGATATAAATTAGTAAAATTAATCGGTTAGAATTGTTGCTTATAGAGACATTTCCCAACACGAAACAAAAAGTTTATCAGGGCACTTTATCTTCTCTACTCCCCTTTTCTCCCATCTTCCACTCCTGACCATTTTGAAAACCTTGCTGGGGTACAGTTCCTCATTGAGTCCTTGCTGGGATACAGTTCCACATTGAATCCTTACTGGGATACAGTTCCACATTGAATCCTTACTGGGGTACAGTTCCTCATTGACCCCTTGCTGGGATACAGTTCCTCATTGAATCCTTGCTGGGGTACAGTTCCACATTGACCCCTGGCTGAGGTACAGTTCCACATTGAATCCTTACTGGGGTACAGTTCCACATTGAATCCTTACTGGGATACAGTTCCACATTGAATCCTTACTGGGATACAGTTCCTCATTGACCCCTTGCTGGGATACAGTTCCACATTGACCCCTGGCTGAGGTACAGTTCCACATTGAATCCTTGCTGGGATACAGTTCCACATTGAATCCTTGCTGGGGTACAGTTCCTCATTGACCCCTTGCTGGGGTACAGTTCCACATTGAATCCTTACTGGGATACAGTTCCACATTGAATCCTTGCTGGGATACAGTTCCACATTGAGTCCCTGCTGGAGTACAGTTCCACATGCATTGGTTGTTCTTCATAAGTGGACTAGGTCAGCGAGTGTCAGCAAACTATTCTGGCAGTAGAAGGCATCACAGTTGAACGTGATGCGAGCTTCATTTAATAGCAACACACCCACTTCCCACTTTGAGTCGCTGGCTAGCGGTAAGGAATGGGTGACGTTCCCATTCCCTAACCAATTGGAATGCTCCAGTCACTGCTTGACTGGCACAGGATAGAGATGGAAGAAGGGAACCTTCCAGTATACAATTAGATGGTGCATTTACCAGCTATTGCTCTGGGAGGTCTTTCAATCTGAAGGATATTCGGTTGTTTATTAACAGTCACAAGCCTGTAGTAACAGGCTCATGCATGCGTAAGTACCCAAGCGATTCCTTCAAAGTCCAGGTGTTCCCTGTAATTACTTATATCATAGATTTTATACATTTCAACACAAAGCTTTGCAGGTCAGGATCATATAGAATCATACAGCACAGAAGGAGGCCATTCGGCCCATCGTGCCTGTGCGGCCCTTTGAAAGAGCGATCCAATTAGTCCCATTCCCCACTACCCTTTCCCCACAGCCCTGTAATTTTCTCTCTGATTGAGATTGAGGAATTTAGGGCAGCAGGCCCCCAACAGGATTATAAAATGGATGGACAGAAGAGCCCATGGGCCCAGTTCAGCTCCACACCTTAATTCCCGAAACGTGCTCCCAGTGCAAATTTGTCAAATTCATCCTCATGACGTGCATCACATTACTGTCTGTGGGAGCTTGCTGTGCACAAATTGGCTGCCACGTTTCCTACATTACAACAGTGTCTACACTTCAAAAAGTACCATATTGGCTGTAAAGCAGTCATGAAAAGCGTTATATGAATGCCTTTCTTTTTTTTTATGAGGGATATAAAGGGCATTCCTGGTCAGATTATTATATTTCTTTCTACACTGCCGCTAGACCCTGGGCTATCAATGTCAGTGATATTGATAGTTTCTTTCCTTCATGTTCATGGTTATCAAAGCTCTCCATGTTAGATAGCAGGGGAGTGACATTAGTCTGGAGTGACTGTACAAAACACACAAGACGAACAGCAGCCCATTTTACACAGGGTAGATGCTGAGAGGTTGTTTCCTCTGGCTGGAGAGTCTAGAACTAGGGGCCACAGTCTCAGGGTAAGGGGTCGGTCATTTAAGACTGAGATGAGGAGGAATGTCTTCACTCAGAGGGTTGTGAATCTTTAGAATTCTCCACTCCAGAGGGCTGTGGATGCTCAGTCATTGAGTATATTCAAGGCTGAGGTAGGTAGATTTTTGGACTCTAAGGGATAAGAACATAAGAAATAGGAGCAGGGGTAGGCCCTACAGCCCTTCAAGCCTGCTCCACCATTCAATACGATCATGGCTGATCATTGACTTCAACTCCACTTTCCTGCCTGATCCCCCTATCCCTTGATTTCCCCTAGGGATATGGGATATGGGGATCGGGTGGGAAAGTGGTGTTGAGGTCGATGCTTGGTCATGGTCTTATTGAATGGCGGAGCAGGCTCAAAGGGCTGAATGGCCAACTCCTGCTCCTAATTCTTATGTTCTTCACCCCACCCAATTTACTTTTCAATGGGCCAGACTGGATGGACCAGTAGATCTTTTCCTGTCAGGCATTTTCCTTACCTATCTAAAAGAAAAGCGGGCGGGGTGTAAAACGGGCTATCGATTCACTATGGCCCTTGTCGCACCATGGCCCGTACCAATTTCACCCCCCTTGGCTTTCAAACTATTAGTCCTCCTGGGTCCCATCCTTAATAATCACATTCATTTATGTACAGAGCATCGATTATCAGCATACTGTTGTAACACTCTTTGTTAATCTTTTTTTGTAAGAATTATTAGTTTCATATATTAATTACGCACAATCAGCTGGTGAACGGCAGTGAAGTAATGGGGAACACGGTAACAATTGGGACTCGGTAACAATGGGGACTCGGTAACAATGGGGACTTGGTAACAATTGGGACAGTAATAATGGGGACTCGGTAACAATGGGGACTCGGTAACAACGGGGGACTCGGTAACAACAGGGACAGTAATAATGGGGACTCGGTAACAATGGGGACTCAGTAACAACGGGGACAGTAACAATGGGGACTCGGTAACAATGGGGACTCAGTAACAATGGGGACTCGGTAACAATGGGGACTCAGTAAGTGTAACAGTGGCGGATTCGGGATAATAAGGCCATAAAAAGTGCAAAAAAAGCACCAGGATTCATTTCTAGAGGAATAGAATTCAAAAGTAGAGAAGTTATGTTAAACTTGTATCATACATTGGAGTGCTGTGCATAGTTCATTGTATAGTACATTGACGCACAGTTCTGGTCTCCATTTTACAAAAATGATATAAAGGCACTGAAGAAGGTGCAAGAAAGATTTACAAGGATGATACCAGATCTGAGGGGTTATAATTATCTTTGATAGCACCTCCCAAATCTGTGACCACTAATTTCTAGGATAAATACAAAAAAAAGGAAAGACTGAGCAGGCTGGGGCTCTTTTCTCTCGAAAAGTAAAGGCTGAGGGGTGACCTGATGGAGGTCTTTAAAACTATGAAAGGGTTTGACAGGGTGGACGTAGCAAAGATGTTCCCACTTGTGGGTGGGGGAGACCAAAACTAGGGGCCATAAGTATAAAATATTCACTAATGAATCCAATAGCGAATTCAGGAAAAACTTCTTTACCCAGAGAGTGGTGAGAATGTGGAACTGGCTACCACAGGGAGTGGTTGAGGCGAATAGCAGAGATGCATTTAAGGGGAAGCGAGATAAACACATGAGGGAGAAAGGAACGGGAGGTTCTGCTGATGGGGTGAGGTGAGGTAGGGTGGGAGGAGGCTCGTGTGGGGCACGGACCAGTTGGGCTAAATGGCCTGTTTCTGTGCTGTAAATTCTATGTAATTCTAAAAATACATTGTCATCAGTCACACAACTGAATTTCAGCATGGCAGTCACCTGCGTTCGGAATCAGGACAATTTTCAGAATAAGGACTCAATCAAAATGATCACCACCAATCATCGTTAAAAACAATTGCATCTATTTCAGAATTGTGATCAGAATGGCTTCAAACAAAGTTTGCCTCTAAATTTTCAATGATGTTCCAGCATTTCTTTCTGAATTATTTGGGTCTTTTTGAACACTTGACATCACTCTTCTGGGAAAGGTGAGCCGGTATTGGCTGTGGTGGGTTGGAGATGCAAGAGGCAGCTTGGATCAGACTGGTGGTTGCTCTGCCCGGGCAAATGTTTCACTCTCAGGCCCTGCTGTGTAGACAATGGATGGAACTCCAGCCATTGAGGGAAACAGGACCCAATCACTCTAATGCACAAACCCTTTGAGGCAATGGGCTCACTTGGCTGAAAATACAGCGATGCTTCAGTTACTTGAGTGATCTCAAACCAAGGTTACGTCTGCCTGTTCAGATGGACGTTCAAAGATCCCAAGGCATTACTTGAGCAGAAAGCTGGGAGTTCTCTCAATCACTTTGCTAACATTCCTCCTTCAAACAAAAACACTATTAAAAATAGACAGTGAACCACGCTGGTGTTTCGGGAATACTCCTGGGACATTTGGCCTCATTATAACAGTCACTGCACTCCAAATGTAAATCACGATATGAAGAGTTTTCAGACCTTCCATCAATGTAATAAGACGCTAAGTGCTTCCTTTATCTTGGACCAAATGGATCACAATTTTTCCCAGATGAAGAAAAAAACATTTGAGTGTCTCCAAACTAACTCGGGTCAAAATAAGTAATACTACCCTAATTGTAAGGTTGAGAGTCGTGCTCTCATAGTTTTATAAAAACAAAAGAGAAGGCCGAGACTAGTGGGTAACTCGTGCAAAGCTGTCAGTCCCCTCGATGCCTGCGGCCTTTCAAGTGCAGGGAACTGGGAAGTGTTGTAAACAGTGTGTGAGGGCGGTAGTGTGGCTGGTCAGTCGGCCTGGCTGGGGACCCAGGTGAACCTCCAGCCCCCTGCCCCATCACGCTGCACGAACGCCTGGCCTTGGCAGAAGGTGTGCGTCTTGACGTTACGGTGGGGATTGAGCGAAGTGGAGAAGGCCACGTCTGTTTTGTTGGGGGCGGCCGGGCGCGTGTGGAAGGGTGGCGCGGCGGACGGGTAAAGTGCGGGGCTGGGCCGGGGCGGCTGCGGAGGGTATTGCGGGTCGTCGCAGGTCGAGTCCGGTCGGCAGGAGCTGGCAAGGAAGGCAATCGGGGCGGCGGGATCCTCCTGGCCGTAGTGTGCTGGCAATGCTCGCTCGCTGCTGTAAGCGTTGGCCTTCAGCTGGCCGCTGTCGTAGCCGCTAACCGGAGACTCCGGGGCGGTGGCACTGTAGTTAGCTGCAGAACTCTCATCGATAGTGTTGGCGTCCTTTAATCCCAAAGTCTTCAGCACCCAGCTTTCCAGGCACGGGGCACGATGGTCTTCTTGGGCAGTGGTAAAACCACTTCCAGTTTTACAGGCCGGGTTTCCTCGTCCTCTCTTTGGCTGGTCTGTGTAGGA
Organism: Pristiophorus japonicus; assembly: GCF_044704955.1. Classification (NCBI taxonomy): domain Eukaryota; kingdom Metazoa; phylum Chordata; class Chondrichthyes; family Pristiophoridae; genus Pristiophorus; species Pristiophorus japonicus. The sequence continues at coordinate 246,644,643 of NC_091982.1, forward strand.
AAGGCCAGCCTCCCCCTGCTTCTCAAACAGGCGCTTCTTACATTTGAAGATCGCTCCTTTCTTTTGCCCATTTTGTGTCAACAATTTCTGTTAAAATAAGAACAATCACGTAAGTTTTTTAAAAACTTTTGAATGCTTATATGAAAGAAGAAAAAGGACATGCATTTATATACCGGCTTTCAGCAGTTCAGCATGTCTCAAAGCACAGCCAATGAAGTACTTTTGAAGTGTCACTGTTGTAATGTGGGAAACGCGGCAGCCAATTTGCGCACAGCAAGCTCCCACAAAGAGCAATGTGATAACGACCAGATAATCTGCATTGGTGATGGTGATTGAGGGATAAATATTGCGCCCCAGGACACCGGAGAGAACTCCCCTGCTCCTCTTCAAAATAGTGCGGTGGGATTTTTTTACATAGACCAAGGAGGGCAGATGGGGCCTCAGGGGTCTCATCTGATGGATGGTGCCTTCACCATTGGAGCACTCCACTGGATTTTATGCTCAACTGCCGGGAGTGTGACTTAAACCCACGACTTTCTGATTCAGAGGCAAGAGTGCTACCCATTGAGCCACAGCTGACACCATAATCCAGTCACTGGTGACTGTAAGGATCCTATCTAAGGTGTCTTTGAGCCAGTCCGAACCCAGTTCCTGCTGGATCTCTGCCCACTTCATCAGGGTGCTCCAATGTTACTGCCAAATAGGATCATTGATCAGATGGACCAGATGCCAAGGACAGGAAAGCAAAAGTAGCACTTTGGTGCAATAGGGGGCACTCTCTGTTATTGCAACTATGCACAATATTGGGACAATGTCGAGGGAGTGTTACTCTGTATCTAACCCATGATGCAACAATCCTGGGACTGTTTGATAGGACGGTGTAGAGAGAGTTTTACTCTGTATCTAACCAGTGCTGTACCTGCCCTGGGAGTGTTTGATGGGACAGTGTAACATAAGAACATAACAACATAAGAAATAGGAGCAGGAGTAGGACATAAGGCCCCTCGAGCCTGCTCCGCCATTTAATACGATCATGGCTGATCCGATCATGGACTCGGGTCCACTTCCCTGCCCGCTCCCCATAACCCTTTATTCCCTTATCGTTTAAGAAACTGTCTATTTCTGTCTTAAATTTATTCAATGTCCCAGCTTCCACAGTTCTCCGAGGCAGCGAATTCCACAGATTTACAACTCTCTGAGAGAAGGAATTTCTCCTCGTCTCAGTTTTAAATCGGCATCCCCTTATTCTAAGATTATGCCCTCTAGTTCTAGTCTCCCCCATCAGTGGAAATATCCTCTCTGCATCTACCTTGTCAAGCCCCCTCATAATCTTATACGTTTCGATAAGATCACCTCTCATTCTTCTGAATTCCAATAAGTAGAGGCCCAACCTACTCAACCTTTCCTCATAAGTCAACCCCCTCATCCCCGGAATCAACCTAGTGAACCTTCTCTGAACCGCCTCCAAACCAAGTATATCTTTTTGGAAATATGGAAACCAAAACTGCACACAGTATTCCAGGTGTGGCCTCACCAATACCCTGTATAACTGTAGCAAGACTTCCCTGCTTTTATACTCATCCCCTTTGCAATAAAGGCCAAGATTCCATTGGCCTTCCTGATCAATTGCTGTACCTGCATACTAACCTTTTGTGTTTCATGCACAAGTACCCCCAGGTCCTGCTGTACTGCAGCACTTTGCAATCTTTCTCCATTTAAATAATGACTTGCTCTTTGATTTTTTTTCTGCCAAAGTGCATGACCTCACACTTTCCAACATTATACTCCATCTGCTAAATTTTTGCCCACTCACTTAGCCTGTCTATGTCCTTTTGCAGATTTTTTGTGTCCTCCTCACACATTGCTTTTTCTTCTATCTTTGTATCGTCAGCAAACGTGGCTACGTTACACTCAGTCCCTTCTTCCAAGTCATTAATATAGATTGTAAATAGTTGGGGTCCCAGCACTGATCCCTGCAGCACCCCACTAGTTACTGATTGCCAACCCGAGAATGAACCATTTATCCCAACTCTCTGTTTTCTGTTCATTAGCCAATCCTCTATCCATGCTAATATATTACTCCCAACCCCGTGAACTTTTATCTTGTGCAGTAACCTTTTATGTGGCACCTTGTCAAATGCCTTCTAGAAGTCCAAATACACCACATCCACTGGTTCCGCTTTATCCACCCTGCATAGGGGAAGCTTTACTCTGTATCTAACCCGTGCTATACCTGCTCTGAGAGTGTTTGATGGGCCACTGTAGAGGGAGCTTTACTCTGTATCTAACCCATGCTGTGCCTGCCCTGGGAATGTTTGATGGGACAGTGTAGAGGGAGCTTTACTCTGTATCTAACCGTGCTGTACCTGCCCTGAGAGTGTTTGATGGGCCAGTGTAAAGGGAGCTTTACTCTGTATCTAACCCATGCTGTATCTGCCCTGGGAATGTTTGATGGGCCAGTGTAAAGGGAGCTTTACTCTGTATCTAACCCGTGCTGTATCTGCCCTGGGAATGTTTGATGGGACAGTGTAGAGGGAGCTTTACTCTGTACCTAACCCATGCTGTACCTGCCCTGGGAGTGTTTGATGGGCCAGTGTAGAGGGAGTTTTACTCTGTATCTAACCCGTGCTGTACCTGCCCTGGGAGTGTTTGATGGGCCAGTGTAGAGGGAGCTTTACTCTGTATAGCTGCAGGCGAACTAGGAATGCTTGATGCCATCACTTCCAATCCCCAGCGCTATCTTGTGGATTTGCACAATCACCCCCCAAAATTGGTTATTTCTTAGATTCAGAGAGAGCAGATCCTGATCTTTATTGCTTTACTGAGGTGCACTGCACTAAGTAGGGCCCAAGGGTCCTGAATCGAGCATGGACTTTGATGACCACATACCCTGGCCTTGTTCTCCAAAGATTTAACATAAGTGGAGTTCAGGTATTCCCTGAGCTTGCTGTTTTCCTCATGGAGTCTGGCAAGTTCTTCCTCCTTCTGTTCAAGAGTATCCTGGAGCTGTGGAAATAATTGTGGGAGAAACTTTATTGCAAACAAGTTGTCTATTGGAAAGTACACTAGCAGGGCCCTACCTCCCCCTGAAAACTGGTTCATTGAAGAAGCAGCTGAAGACAGTTGGGCTAAGGACACTGCCTTTAAGAACTCGAGCAGCAATATCTTGGGGCTGCGTTGATTGGCCTCTGATATCCACAGTCGTCTTCTTGTACACCAGGTATGTCTCCAGCTACTGGAGGCTTTCCACTGCAGAAGTTTGCTGTCCTTAACTGGAGACCAGTGGGAGTAAGCAGTACAAGCTGGGGTTGTTAAACATAAGAACATAAGAAATAGGAACAGGAATAGGCCGTACAGCGCCTCGTGCCTGCTCCACCATTCAATGGCTGATCTGATCATGGACTCAGCTCCACTTCCCCTCCCATTCCCTCTAACCCCTTATCCCCTTATCATTTAAGAAACTGTCTATTTCTGTCTTAAATGTATTCAATGTCCCAGCTTCCACAGCTCTCTGAGGCAGCGAATTCCACAGATTTACAACCCTCTGAGAGAAGAAATTTCTCCTCATCACTTTTAAATGGGCGACTCCTTATTCTAAGATCGTGCCCTCTAATTCTAGTCTCCCCCATCAGTAGAAACATCCTCTCTGCATCCACCTTGTCAAGCCCCCTCATAATCTTATACGTTTCGATAAGATCACCTCTCATTCTTCTGAATTCCAATGAGTAGAGTCCCAACCTACTCAACCTTTCCTCATAAGTCAACCCCCTCATCCCTGGAATCAACCTAGTGAACCTTCTCTGAACTGCCAGCAAAGCAAGTATATCCTTTCGGAAATATGGAAACCAAAACTGCACACAGTATTCCAGGTGTGGCCTCACCAATACCCTGTATAGCTGTAGCAAGACTTCCCTGCTTTTATACTCCATCCCCTTTGCGATAAAGGCCAAGATTCCATTGGCCTTCCTGATCAATTGCTGTTCCTGCATACTAACCTTTTGTGTCCCATGCTCAAGTACTCTGTTCTTAGAGCAGCGACATTTAAGGGGGAGATTTAATTGTGGTATTCAAAATTATGAGGGATTTTGATAAGAGTACATAGGGAGAAACTGTTTCAGTAGCAGAAGGGTCGATAACCAGAAGACACAGATTTAAAGTGATTGACAAAAGAAGCAGAGGGAGAGATGAGGAGTTTTCTTTTATGCACCGAGTTGTTGTGATCTGGAACGCGCTGTTTGAAAGGGCGGTGGAAGCAGATTCAATAGTAACTTTCAAAAGGGAATTGGATATATGTATGGAAAGGAAAAATGTGTAGGGCCGTGGGGAAAGAGCAGGGGAGTGGGATTAATTGGATCGCTCTTTCATAAAGCCGGCACAGGCACGATGGGCCGAATGGCCTCCACCTATGCTGTATCAGTCTATGATTCTGACCTGCTGCTATCCGCTCAAAAAATTTTAAATGTAATACAATTGCATGATAAATCTATTTTAACACACTGAGGTATAGAATAGTGTAGACTTCTTGCAGAGAAATCAGACCATTAAAACTGGGCAGCGGGACCCCTCCAATTAAGACCGCCCTCCTCCCTGATACAACTGGCATAGGTACTCATAACTTTAGCAAAGATTCTGGAGATGCTAGCAATTTTTGGGGTCGATAGATGAAGTTCAGATACAAATTAGCCATGATCAGATTGAATGGCAGAACAGACTTGAGGGGCTGAATGGCCTCCTCCTGTTCCTGTGTTCCTGGCTCAGAGATATCGTTAGGAAATAAATTCACTGAATTGATTGCTCAATAGTTGTAAGATTGGTAAGCATTTGTCCAATAAAGGCAAGCGAGTTAACAGTATCTTCTAGGATAACATTTCTAGCAACAAATTACCTGTTTGTTTTTATGGAGCTGAGATGATAAGTGGCCTGTCCACCTGAAGTCATCCTGGGCAGTAGTGTCAAAGTCAGAGAAGTACTCTAGTGAGAAATGGAGGCAAATCATTGAGCGATACCAATCATTGATCTATACAGACAATATCATCTCAATGGGTGCCAGTTTATATTGACTATCCCACATCAAATATACCACATTGCTAGGCACCAATCTATATTAAACGCATCATATCACTGGGTCCCTGTCTATAAAAACTTTTATCACTGGGTCCCAGACAATATAAACTATTTTATCACTGATTCCAGGTTTATACAAGAACATAAGATTTAGGTGCAGGAGTAGGCATACAGCCCTTTGAGTCTGCTCTGCCATTCAATAAGATAATGGCTGATCTTCTAGCTCAAATCCACTTTGTTGCCCGATCCCCATATCCCTTGAATCCCTTAAGAGTCTAAAAATCTATCAATCTGTCTTGAATATACCCAATAGCTGAGCACCCACAGCCCTCTGGGATAGAACATTCAAAAGATTCACCACCCTCTGAGTGAAAACATTTTTCCTCATCTCAGTCCTAAATGGCCAATCTCTTATCCTGAGACTGTGACCCCAGGTTCTAGACGCCCCAGCCAGACAATCTCTCAGCATTTATCCTGTCAATTCCCCTTCAGAATCTTGTATGTTTCAATTAGATCACCTCTCGTAAGAACATAAGAAATAGGAACAGGAGTAGGCCATTTGGCCCCTCGAGCCTGCTCCACCATTCAATAAGATCATGGCTGAGCTGATCATGGACTCAGCTCCACTTTCCTGCCCACTCCCCATAACCCCTTATTCCCTTATCATTTAAGAAACTGTCTATTTCTGTTTAAATTTACTCAATGTCCCAGCTTCCACAGCTCTCTGAGTCAGCGAATTCCACAGATTTACAAACCTCTGAGAAGAAATTTCTCCTCATCTCTGTTTTAAATGGGTGGCCCCTTAGTCTAAGATCATGCCCCCTAGTTCTAGCCTCCCCCATAAGTGGAAACATCCTCTCTGCATCCACCTTGTTAAGTCCCCTCATAATCTTATACGTTTAGATAAGATCACCTCTCATTCTTCTAAATTCCAATGAGTAGAGGCCCAACCTACTCAACCTTTCCTCATAAGTCAAGCCCCTCATCCCCGGAATCAACCTAGTGAACCTTCTCTGAACTGCCTCCAAAGCAAGTATATACTTTCCTAAATATGGAAACCAAAACTGCACGCAATATTCCAGGTGTGGCCTCACCAATACCCTGTATAGCTGTAGGAAGACTTCCCTACTTTTATATTCCATCCCCTTTGCAATAAAGGCCAAGATTCCATTGGCCTTCCTGATTACCTGCTGTACCTGCATACTGTCCTTTTGTGTTTCATGCAAAAGTATCCCCAGTTCCCGGTGTATTGTAGCACTTTGCAATCTTTCTCCATTTAAATAATAACCTGCTCTTTGATTTTTTTTCTGCCAACGTGCATGACCTCACACTTTCCAACATTATACTCCCTCTGCCAAATTTTTGCCCATTCACTTAGCCTGTCTATGTCCTTTTGCAGATTTTTTGTGTCCTCACACATTGTTTTTCCTCCCATCTTTGTATCGTCAGCAAACTTGGCTACATTACACTCAGTCCCTTCTTCCAAGTCATTAATATAGATTGTAAATAGTTGGGTTCCCAGCACTGATCCCTGCGGCACCCCACTAGTTACTGGTTGCCAACCAGAGAATGAACCATTCTTCTAATTCTTCTAAACTCCAGAGAAGATAGGCCCAATCTACTTCATGTCTCCTCATAGGATAGCCCTTGCATCCCAGGAATCAGTCTAGTGAACCTTTGTTGCACCCCCTCTAAGGCACATATGTCCTTCCTTAGGTAAAGAGACGTAAACGGCACACAGTATTCCAGGTGTGGTCGCACCATGGCCCTATATAATTGCAGCAAGACGTCCTTACTCTTATACTCCAAGCCCCTTGCAATAAAGGCCAATATACCATTTACCTTTTTAATCGCTAGCTGTACCTGCATGCTAACGTTCTGTGTTTTGTGTTTTGTGTCGATATAAATTATCATCCTCACCTTCCATTTTAGCTTTACTAAAGTTTTCGAAAACAGCATAAAAATTTAATATTTCTGAGATGTTTGCTTTGCACAGGTAATCAGGAGAGTCGTCAGTGGGCATGACTTGGGGCTTGGGACCTCAACACATCCGCAGAACAGCTCCATCCTGAGACCAGCTCCATCCCCCAGATTAGCTCCATCCTGAGACCAGCTCCGTCCGTCCCCGCCCCCCACCAGCTCCATCCTGAGACCAGCTCCATCCCCAGACGAGCTCCGTCCTGAGACCAGCCCAGCCCTGGTTCACTTCCCAGCCCGGTCGGGTGCAGGGCCGGGGGCCCGGGGGTCGGGGCCCGGGTGCCGGGCCTGGGGTCGGGGGCAGATCCGCCCGTAGCTGCAGGGGGCCGCGGAGAATCTGCAGCAACTTTAGGCTCCGCGCGACTCGCGCCGGCCGGCGATCGCTGGTTTAATGTTTAGCCCGGGTTATTTATGGAGGCGGGTTCCAGGCGAAACGAGCCAAAGTTCGAGGTAACAGAGCGTGTAAAAAAAAGAACGGGAAAGACATATCAGAAGGGTCTGAAACTCTGCAAACTGCTCCCAATCCCCCTCCAGAGCCGGGCTGGGGGGCTCGGGGCTGGGGATCTAGGGCAGGGGAGGAGGGGGGCTGGGAGCTCGGGGCTAGGGCTAAGGCTTTGTGTGTGGGGGGGCGGGGGGGTCTGGGGCTGGGAGCTCGGGGCTAGGGCTGTGTGTGGGGGAAGGGGAACTGGGTCTGGGGGTGCTGTGTGTGGGGGGCTGGGAGCTGGGGTGACTCGGGCTGGGGAGCTGGGTCTGGGGGCTCGGCTGGGGTTGGGAGCTGGGGGTCTGGGGCTGGGAGAGCTGGGTCTGGGGGCTCGGCTGGGGCTGGGGGTTGGGGGCTGGGGGAGGTAGGGGCTGGGGGGTTGGGGGCTGGGAGAGCTGGGTCTGGGGCTCTGGCAATCGCTGGGGCGGAGGCTGAGCAGCCCAGGCTCCCCTGGCCCCAGGCATTGCGCTGCCTGTGTTGCACCCGCTGTCCGCCCAGTGCTGCCGCTCTTACCTTGAGGCTGTGCTTCTTGCTGGCTGCCTCTGCTGTTGTCCAGGATACCGCCCGGCCACTGGGAGTACCAGGTTTCCATGGAAATGTCAACACTGGCTGACGTCGCCACTGAAGAAGAGTACTCATAGCTGTGGTCTCCGACAAAGAACGGGTCCTGGCAGGAGAGAATGGTGCTCTGTGGATAGGGGAGAGGGTGGGGAAGGAAGAGAGAGAGAGAAAGAAGGGAGAAAGAGAGGGGAAGAGAGAGGGGGAGAAGGGGGGGGGGGAGTGAGAGAGGGGGAGAAGGGGGGGAGTGAGAGAGGGGAGGCAGGGAGGGTGAGAGCGAGAAAGAAAGGGAGGCAGACGGAGGGGGGAAGAGAGGCAGAGGGGGGGGGAGCAGATAGAGGGAGCGGCAGAAAGAAAGGAAGCGGAGAGGGAGGGCCGGAGAGAAAGAGGGATGAGAGAGAGAGAGGAAGAAAAACAGAGAGAGAGGGGAGGAAGAAAAGAGGAGAGAGGGAGAGGGAGGAAAGCGAAAGAGAGGGTTACGCACACACACACAATCTGAAAGATATAACTGAAGTCACAAATAGAGCTGGGGTGGTTTTTTCGGGTTGGAAGCTCGCCATTCTCGGCCCTGGCGTGTGGTGGATTTTGCCCACTTGTTTCTGGTCTCACTTCACTAAACTATTTCAAACTCTCGGAGCTTGTGTGGGTTTCTGAGAGGATTTGGCTCGCGGTCTCTCTCACTTCCCCGACACATTAAGATCAGGAGATTCCGGGACCCTCCGCTCTGCCCGGTATTCCTCCTGCCAGCCACAAGGAATTCTTTTCGCGCACACACACACACACACACCCCACCTCCCGTGAAGGGGCTGACTCACACTGCTCTGGCCCCACACTAACAGCAGCTCCATCTCCAGTTTACAAGTTCAAGAGCTTTATTCGCAGTTTTACAAGTTGATGAACGGGATTCCAATGGCGATCACCGTGCTGCAGCCTCGCCAAAGAGCGATCGAGGGAAACATAACGACACAGACCAAAGACGAGGGAGCGAGAGTGAAGCTGGGGGGGGGGGGGGGGGTGGACCTGAAAGGAGAGAGGGAAGGAGAAAGAGAAAAACTGAGAGTGACAGAAGGAGACAGACAGACATGCTGAGGCGAGAAAGAGAGGCAGACAGAAAAAAGAAGGGAATATAGATAGGAAGGGGAGGGGGGGAGAGACAGAAACAAAGAAACGAGTGAGGGAGATAGAAACACAGACTGAAATAAGGGAGAGAGGGCGGAACTGACAGAAAGTGAGGAAGGGGGAAGGAAGTAGAGTCAGACAGACAGAAAGAAGTGAGGGAGAAAGAGAAACACACGATAGAGAGGATGGAAAGGGAGAGGTAGAATAGGGGTTAGAGGTAGAGAGGAAAATGCACTTACAGAAAGGAGGGAGAGAAACACAGAAAGACTGAAAGGATGGAGAGATAGCAGGGAGAGAGGAGAGAAAAACACAGATTGAAAGGAGGGAGGGACAAAGACAGACCGAAAGAGAGAGAGGGGAGGGTTGAGGGGAGAGAGAGATAGGGAGTAGAAGGATTAGAGAGGAGAGATAGAAACACTCTAAACAGAGAGGAGAGAGAAACGAGACACATTCGCACAGCCTGAAAGGAGGGGAGAGCGCGAGAGAGACTGAACCTGGTTATTTAGTGAAACACAATCCCACTTTTTCAAACGTTAGTTTCGAGGCTGCGAGGACATTGAATGGAAGTTGCATTCACCCACTCACCCACACAGTATAAACAATGCAGCCACAGCAATCAGATTACAGAATGAGGAAATATTCTATTCAAAGTGCACAACCCTTAAAGCACGCAGCGAATACCCCGTCTCCACTCCACTGCCCTGGAAGTGGGAAGAAGTTGTGGACAACCTTTAAGCTTTTTTTTCACAGTTTAGCTGTTAGTTTGGGAGACTCGACCCTCCGATTAATCACAGACCCTGGGATCTCAATCTGATCAAACTCCCCATCTCCCCCACCCCCCAGAAACGCATCAGTACAGCCTCTCCACATTTTCCTGGAGCACTGTCGTGCGGACAAGCATAGCCTGCCACCAGCCTGCGTTCTCCACAACAGTCACTCTCAGGCTCAGTTCCACAACAATAATACAAGGAAATGGACTTGCAGATGCGAATTGACTCGGATTATCAGAGTGGTGTGAATCTGCTCCGAAACAAAAGGATTCTCACACAAATCGTGTAATTAACAGAAACCGACGATGCACAGATAGAACTGAAGCCTCCAGCCCTCACAGTTCAGTCTAAAGGGGAAAATAGCTCAGAGAGTGGCACTGGACCCAGTTTGTGTGCGTGTGTGTCTGGTGCAGAAGCAGTGTATCTCCTCCCCCCCCCCCCCCCCCCCCACTATTGCAATCTCCTTCCCACTCTCAGCCAACTCGCTTCATTTCACACAGCGACCCTCTCAGAGTGAGAGATCCTTCCCATGGATTAGAATGAACACAGCTCCTTTTCAATTGGTTTGGGGAGGGCGAGGGAAGTAGGATTCGGGAGAGAGGGAAAACAGTTTGCACGACTTGTGAGAGTTTGAATCCCGAGTTCAGGTGCATAGGTCCACCGAGCAGGCAGAGCCCTGACATATTTCTCCTGATTTTTAAAAAAATAATGTTCTAAAAGTTAAAATCATTTTACTATGTTCTCCTCCCTCCACCCTGATCGTCAGGTATTCATAATTCACTTACCATCTTGAAGAATGTGTGTGAGAGAGAGAAGGGAGGCACACACAGGCAGACACGTTCGGTTTAAAACACCACAGCCCTTTAAACCGACCTCAGAATGTGATCCCAGGGTGGTGCACAGCTCTAATCTAGACCAGTGACGCCTCGTGCACCAGCTCAACGAGCGATCTGATTTGGTACAAAGCTGTCAAACTGGTGACGTGAATAAGCAGCAAACCTGCTGAAATAAAAGTCAAGCAAAGCATCGAGAGAGAGAAAAAAATGCTCAGCTTGCCTCGGAGCACCGCTCTCTCATTCTCCCTCTCTCTCTCTCCTGCAGTGCTCTGCATTGTAGAAATAACTCGGGGCTATCAAGCATGGGCTCGTGCAAGAGTGGCTAACTTGTCCCCACAGCTTGTCCCCACAACTCACCAATGCATCATTGCGGTTCAGAACAGTACTGGCTGGGGGCTTATTAAGTCCTAACGCCAAAACCACCCCACGATTTTGACTTGGGGCTTTCAAAATAGCACGAACTGGCAGCTTGTCTTTTTGTTCAGCCTCTTAGACGTTGCTTCTCGCACAGTAAGCACTCTGCAGAATTGGGGGGTAGATTTCAATTAGAGAGGTGTCTGGGAGAGCTTTCAATAGTCCCAGTGCCTGCTGTCTGAGCACAACCGAACAGGTAACCTGACCCCTTCCCTCTGTCAGACAGTAAGCTCGACCTGTGGGATGTGCAGAATACCCCTTGGAAAAAAAATACCCCGACATATGGAAAGTTGACATTTCATTCTACCCAGGAGAGCGTGCCATTGAGTTAACCCATTAGGAGGCTTACGGGAATAGAATGGAGCAAATCTTCTCCCATTATCATTAACACAACACAATGTACCCTTTCTGTTACGAGGGTTAATTGCTAACCCAGGTAATGTCAATTATATCCGTCTCCCTTCGGAGGCGAGCGTTGCAAGTCATTGGATCTGCTGTGTGCTGAGACAGGTTAACCTGGAGCATCTACATTCTCCATATATCAGGCGAGTTAAACACAGTGAAATAAATCCTGAAATATTTGGACTCTGAAAGGGTCAGAATGCTTCTTAAGACGTGCCTGAAGAAATTATTTGGTGCATTTTATTAATTTTTTTAACGAATATTGAATTATTTGGAACCTCACTTTGTGTGAGTAACAACATGTACGTCTGTCCCTCAATGATTATATCCTGTAAGAACAGGACCAGGAGTTATTAAAATCGCTCCACATACGCAGGTAAACGTTCAATATTAGCATTATTTCACTGATACTCGTGTTAACAGTTGTACCTGATGTAAGAGGAAAAAACGTCAAATACGTCCCCTAACATATAAAGTATTATTGTAATATAGGCTTTAAATTGATTTTCGTTATCAAAAAGTATTTGGCATGTAAAAATTTATAAATGATATCACCGATTATGCTAATGAATAATGATGAAAGTTTGCATTATTTGATTAATAATTTATTTTAATACAATTTTTTTTGTTTTGTTTTTTTAAAGAAGGCCCTGTGCGAGAGTTGGGTCTGCTGCTTAGTGTCAGAGTGAATGTGGAGAGATCCAGTCAATGGATGGATGCTGGGCGCCTGGCACTCTGCTACCTGGAACCCAGGCTGAGACCTCAACTCACGTCGGGCTCGGGGCTGGAATCCTTCAAAATAACTCAACAAAGGCACGATTTCAGCGCTCAGAAATAAAGGTGGGCAGAGAGGAGCAGCACAGGAATCGGTCTGGTGCCTTTTGCCATCCAGGGGCGCCTGCCCCGTTGCACAATCTCAGCAAATTCCCCCCAATATCGGCCTAAAACTGATCGAGACTGCCGCCATGTTGCAGAGTTGAAAGGTTAAAGCCTGGTTGGGGGTTGACGTCATCACTTTGCGTCCACTTCCCCTCCAAACTTTTTCCAAAAAAAACTTTCCCAAAAGTTTTCAGAGATTCACATTGCCCATCCCCCACCCTCATCCCAAATGCCCCTGAGAGCTCCTAATCAAAAATCTGCGATAATAAAAAATCTTTATCATGTTCAGTTGCTGCAATTCTTCTCCCAAAGTGCCTGCAAACGGACCACAGCCCAAACTGGTCCAAGATCCATTTGATTATATCTATTTTATGTTTTAGCTCCCAGCTATTAAATTATCATGATATTTGATACTTTTTGGACATTTTCCGTTAGTTTCAAATTTTCTTTAAATTTTCAAGTAACAAAATACAGGCAAATATGTTTTTCTAGAACAAAAAAAAGCTTTTTGTGTTTATAATTATTAAAGTATTAGAACAACAAATAATGTTCCTGTTGCCTGATTCGTTGGAGCTGGGCAGCCAATAAGCATGCCATTATTGGTGTAAAGTGCAGCAACTACTTTGACCAATTTTAAGACCACAATTTGTACATTTGCCTATTTTTTCGTTCTTTTTATTTACAGAGGCACAATTAATAAAATTAAAATGTTGTAAAGTGCAATAAATATTTACAGAGAGCGTATAAATAATCAGCTTGTCACAAACATTCTCCCAGTGTTGCCATTTCTCATCTTTGGTACACAGATCTGCTGTTAGAAATTGTTTTAACTTAAAATATTTACATTTATTGGAATAAGACAGGAGCAATCGCGGGCTTTTATTTTGTTTATTTCCAATACTGCCCTCTAATGGCTGTGAGAAATTGACCTGACAACTCGTCCTCCTCAGGAATGTGTCATAGATGAAATGAGAATAACGCCGCAATTATTATACTAGTTTGGAGGGGGGGGGGGGGGGAGCAGGTTACGACTACGCTGCAGCAACGCCTCGAGCCCACTTTTATCACCCGGTGTATTCGAGGATCCGGAGCAGAGGAGTGAGCCGGAGTGACTCCGCAAAGTTGGTGTTGCTGAGGCTGGGAGCGGATGTCACTACTGTGCAGTGTCAGTATCTAGCAGTGAGGTCAAGTGATGGTGAACATCTGTCCCAGGCGCTGGAGGTTTCGTCTCACTCCTCCCGGAACATTGGTGCCCAAACTCGATAGAGGGGTGACTTAAAAGACTTTTACACGAGACTATGATACCGCGGGGCGTGCCCCAGAGTGACTTCAAAAGCGCCCAGTTTGTAAAATGGTTTACTTTCGTTTAAAGAGACGGAGGGATTCGCCACACCAACTTAGTGGTTTTGTCCAGTGAGTTCAAGTGCTGCCTTTTCATTGCGGATACTGATGAACAGCTGTACAATTTCTAATGTGCGGGGATAACCGTTAGCAAGTGAATAGCCTGGGAGAGTTATCGAACACGGAGACTTTTAACGAATACAAGGAAATCCGGTCCGGTTGGCATTGGAACTCTGCGAGAGATTTCTAATTAAGACGTTCTGAAGTTTGCAGGGCTCTGGGGAAAAAGCAGGGGGGAGTGGGGCTAATTGGAGAGCTCTACCAAAGAGCCGGCACAGACACGATGGGCCGAGTGGCCTCCTTCTGGGCTGTATCGCTCCGCTCCAGCCCCGGCCCCGACTCAATGGCTGAGAATGTCTCATTCCAGTTTTCGGATCGAAATTTATCGCAAAAATGCCCTTTCCCTCCCGGCTGGGGAAGAACACATCATCAAGGGAGCGCTGGACAGGGACTGTGCTGGTCGCAAAATCAGCCCCCACCCTGCATCAGCATTTTCACTCTACACACACAGGCTTCCCTCCCGGCTGCTGTGTAAATGTGTCCACACTTGCGGCACTTCTCTTCATCGCAACCTTCTCATTCGTGAAAAAGTGAATAAGTATTTGTGGAGGTGACACGGATTTCCGTTTTAAAACTTATTTTAAAATCCAGACGCAAAGCTTGGATCAGCTGTGTACTAAATGTCCAAGTGAGTTTGGAGATAATGAGGCGGCCACACGGCCTGGTCCTCTGGCGCTGGTTGGAAGAAGAGCAGGGGGAGTTGGCCCCGGTGTCCTGGCCAGCATTCATCCCTCAGCCAACATCACTTTAAACTCCCCTGATTGTCTGAAGGGTAACACAAAATGCAGGGCGATGGGGAGAGGCGAGAGGGAGAGGATGGGGAGAGGCGAGGGGGAGAGGCCGATGGGGAGAGGCGAGGAGGAGAGGCGATGGGGAGAGGCGGGGGGGGGAGGGGAAACTAGCTGAGGTGGTCTTGCAAAGTGCTGGCACGGGCTCGACGGGCCGAATGGCCTCCTTCCGGGCTGTAACCATTGGATGATTCTATGATTATCACATGTGGGAGCTTGCTGTGCACACATTTTGGCTGCCGCGTTTCCTACATTACAACAGTGACCGCACTTCAAAAGTACTTCATTGGCTGTGAAGCGTTTTGGAACGTTCTGAGGGCGCTATATAAATCCAAGTTCTTTCTTAATCAATGGCATTACCCTCAATATATTATACCCATTGGCATTGCCCTCAATATCTGCACCCACTGGCAGTGAAGCACTTACCACAGTATCAATAAAAGAGAGAGCATGTAAAAAGGCTGGGGCAGAGAGAGAAATTGGAGGTTTGAGTTGGGTCGAGGAATTATCTCAGTGTAGACTTCTGGCAAGGTTGGAAAGACTGGGGCGAAAAAAAACATGACAAGCCAGATCATGTCGCAGTGATTAGGTGACCCCCAACTTTGGGATTTAAGTCTTTCGATTGTCGAAGCACAAGTGACGGAGTGTTGGGTGTATGCGCAGCTTAAGCTGCGACAAGCCCATGTCCCACTGCACTCGCAGTGTAACTACGTGTTATATTTCCATATTTTGAGCTGCTTGTGAGTTGTCCGCATTTTTCAAGCTAGGGATCAGCTTGCTTTAGTTTCTAGTGGCTTAGTGGGTAGCATTAGCACCTCTGAGTCAGAAAGTTGTGGGTTCCCCGTCCCTGCAATTTGAGCACAGACATCTAGGCTGACACTTCCTGTGCAGTACAAAGCGTATAATGCCATCATTCGGATGAGATGTTAAACCGGAACGGTGTGTGCCCTCTCCGGTGAATGCAAAATATTCCATGGCACCATTATAAAGAAGAGCAGAGGATATTTCCCAGGTTTCCTAACCAACATATATCGCTTCACCCAACATTAGTGAAACAGATTATTTGGTCATTATCACATTGCTGTTTGTGGGACCTTGCTGTGCGCAAATTGTCTGCCGCGTTTCCCACATTACAACAGTGACTACACTTCAAAAAGTACTTCATTGGCTGTAAAGCGCGCTGGGACATCCTGTGAAAGGCGCTATATCAATGAAATTCTTCATTTTCTTTCTTGTAGGGGGTAGAACCTCAACCCTGACCCTTACAAAGATAGGGGGCGGGAGGGGGGAAGAAACTATCAGAAGCCTGGAACAGACTGGAGGATGCTGTGCCCAGTATCAGGCATGCTGATCTCCTGAAGGAAGCGAGTGGGTGGGGGGTCTGTGCCACCACGTAAGTTACCTGGGCCCCTGAAGAAGGATGACATTATTTTTAAAATGCCACTCTTGACCCCAGAGGGGTGGGGGTGGGGGGGAGTCTGTTTGGGGTCTCTGTAACCTCCTACAATCCTCCGAGATCTCTGCGCTCCTCCAGTCCTGCCCTCTTGCTCATCCCTGATTTCCATCGCCCCACCATTGGCGACAGTGCCTTCAGCTGCCTGCGCCCCAAGTTCTGAAATTCCCTCCCTAAACATAGAAACATAGAAAATAGGTGCAGGAGTAGGCCATTCGGCCCTTCGAGCCTGCACCACCATTCAATGAGTTCATGGCTGAACATGCAACCTCAGTACCCCATTCCTGCTTTCTCGCCATACCCCTCAATCCCCCTAGTAGTAAGGACTACATCTAACTCCTTTTTGAATATATTTAGTGAATTGGCCTCAACAACTTTCTGTGGTAGAGAATTCCACAGGTTCACCACTCTCTGGGTGAAGAAGTTTCTCCTCATCTCGTTCCTAAATGGCTCACCCCTTATCTTTAGACTGTGACCCCTGGTTCTGGACTTCCCCAACATTGGGAACATTCTTCCTGCATCTAACCTGTCTAAACCGTCAGAATTTCAAACGTTTCCTCATTAAGATGTTCTTTCCTTTTTTAACAAGTGGAGGGCAATCGTTTGCAGAACAAAACTTTAACTACACTGACCATATTGCAATGCCTGCACTGAGCTCAAACTAGTGGAAGCAGAAACAGAAAGCGCATCTTGGGAAATGTAGTTTACCGTGCCCATCTCTCGAGCCCTGCATTTTATATGTGGTCGAATGGAATAGAATCAGAAAATGTTGAACAATCGGAATTATGGAGATCTCAGCGGGCCAGGCAGCATCTGTGGAGAGAAAGCAGAGTTTCACGTTTTGGGTGGATGATCTTCGTCAGACTCAGTCACGGCGTGATGAGTGAACGGACTTGGTGCGAGTCGAGATAAGGGCAGCCATGTTTTGGATGAGGTCATATTTACGAGAATGCTTGATGGCAGAGTCAGCACAGGATCAACGCAAGGGCAAGGAGAGCAGGAGCGGCTGAGAGGGTGGCTTATACATCGTGCAATTCGATCGTTTTAATAATATGTTCGTACACTGTCAAAGATATATTCGTGGATCGCAGCACTAAACACTCCAGAAATATCAAAATATCATTATTCCAATCTTAATTTCGCTTCCCTGAGCCAACATTCCTTCTGCAATACGATATGGGCCCTTTGAAAGGATTACAATGGACGATGACAAAGGATTGTTAGGTTACACTGTGGGCACAATGCCTGCAGTGGGTGTTTAAATGGAGAGGGAAGCGCTGGCTGCTGAATGGATGGAGATTTTGTAATGGTAGGAAGAGCTGAGGGGGGGCTTAAGCTCCCAGAACAACTAAAAGTGACTGCCTGAGGTCACCCAGGATGCTTAGAACATAAGAACATAAGAAATAGGAGCAGGAATCGGACATTTGGCCCCTCGAGCTTGCTCCGCCATTCTATAAGATCATGGCTGATCTGATGATGGACTCAGCTCCACTTCCCTGCCCGCTCCCCATAACCCTTTATTCCCTTATCACTCAAAAATCTGCCGATCTCTGCCTTAAATATATTCAATGACCCAGCCTCCACAGCTCTCTGCGACAGAGAATTCCACAGATTTACAACCTTCTGAGAGAAGAAATTCCTCCTCATCTCAGTTTTAAGTGGGATCCCTTATTCTGAGACTATGTCCCCTAGTTTTAGTTTCCCTATGCATGGAAATATCCTCTCTGCATCCACCTTGTCAAGTCCCCTCATTATCTTATATATTTCGAATTCCAATGAGTATAGGCCCAAACAACTCAACCTATCTTCATAAATCAATTCCTCATCTCCAGAATCAACCTAGTGAACCTTCTCTGAACAGCCTCCAATGCAAATATATCCTTCCTCAAATACCGAGACCAAAACTGTACACAGTACTCTAGGTGTGGCCTCACCAATGCCCTGTACAGTGTAGCAGGACTTCTCTGCTTTTATACTCTACCCTCTTGCAATAAAGACCAACATTCCATTGGCCTTCCTGATTACGTGCTGTACCTGCATACTAGCTTTTTGTGTTTCATGCACAAGGACCCCTAGGTCCCTCTGTACTGCAGCACTTTGTAATTTTTCTCCATTTAAATTATAATTTGCTTTTCTATTTTTTCTGCCAACATTTTCCTCACATTTTCCCACATTATACTCCATCTGCAAAATTTTTGCTCACTTACTTAGCCTGTCTATATCCCTTTGCAGATTTTTTGAGTTCTCACAATTTGCTTTCCCACCCATCTTTGTATCTTCAGCAAACATGGCTACATTACACTCGATCCCTTCACCCACATCATTAATATAGATTTTAAATAGTTGAGGACCCAGCACTGATCCCTGCGGCACCCCACTAATTACTGTTTGCCAACCAGAAAATGAGCCATTTATCCTGACTCTCTGTTTTCTGTTAGTTAGCCAATCCTCTATCCATGCTAATATATTACCCCCAACCCTGTGAACTTTTATTTTATGCAGTAACTTTTTATGCAGTAGGGAGTCAGCCCACTAGATCATTCAAGTTATAAGCAAGAGAAGTAAGAGTACATGAAGCAAAGAGCTTACTTAAAATGGATCAGCGGGGCGATTAGAGTAGGAAGTACAAAGGAACAGGAGGAGGCCAGTCAGCCCCTCGAGCCTGTTGTACCATTCAATTAGATCACAGCTGATCTGCAACTTAACTCCATCTACCCGCCTTGGTTTCGTAATACAGGCAACTCTCGACTGTCCGTACACGGTTCTAACGGAGAACCCGCAGTAACGGCGTTTTTTAAAACTGTCGCACACGTGAATATCTTGATCACCTCAAGTGTCAATCACACATAAGTATGAAGCTGGCAGAAGTATGAAGCTAACGTAATAAAATAATTTATAATTTTGAGACGATATGAATCCATTGTAATGTATTTTATTACGTTCACGCGACGATAACATAAACTAAGTCTTCGTGTTTGGTTCAATCACCGTCAAATTTCAGCTCTGAGACGTGCACTCACCCTATCGGCAAAATTGTTTACCCAGAATAGCCCAATCCCCGAGGGACCTGGATCATCGAGAGTTACCCGTACTTAATCCCTTGCCTAACAAAAATCTATCAATATCAGTTTTGAAATTTTCGATTGACCCTCAGCCTCAACAGCTTTTTGGGGGAAGGATCTCCAGATTTCCCCTGCCCTTTGTGTGAAGAAACGCTTCCTGACATCACCCCTGAAGAGCCTGGATCTAAATTTAAAGTGTTGTCCCCTTGTTATGGACTCATGCCACCAGAGGAAATAGTTTCTCTCTATCTACCCTCTCATAGAAACATAGAAACATAGAAAATAGTTGCAGGAGTAGGCCATTCGGCCCTTCGAGCCTGCACCACCATTCAATAAGATCATGGCTGATTATTCCCTCACTACCCTTTTCCTGCTTTCTCTCCATACCCCTTGATCTCTTCAGCCGTAAGGGCCATATCTAACTCTCTCTTGAATATATCCAATGAACTGGCATCAACAACTCTCTGCGGTAGGGAATTCCACAGGTTAACAACTCTCTGAGTGAAGAAGTTTCTCCTCATCTCAGTCCTAAATGGCCTACCCCTTATCCTAAGACTGTATCCCCTGGTTCTGGACTTCCCCATCATCAGGAACATTCTTCCCACATCTAACCTGTCCAGTCCCGTCAAAATCTTATATGTTTCTATGAGATCCCCTCTCATCCTTCTGAACTCCAGTGTATAAAGGCCCAGTTCATCCAGTCTCTCCTTGTATGTCACTTCCGCCATCCCTGGAATCAGTCTGGTGAACCTTCGCTGCACTCCCTCAATAGCAAGAACATCCTTCCTCGATTAGGAGACCAAAACTGAACACAGTATTCCAGTTGAGGCCTCACCAAGGCCCTGTACAACTGCAGTAAGACCTCCCTGCTCCTATACTCAAATCCCCTAGCTATGAAAGCAACATACCATTTGCCTTCTTCACCGCCTGCTGTACCTGCATGCCCACTTTCAATGACTGATGAACCATGACACCCAGGTCTCGTTGCAGCTCCACCTTTCCTAATCTGCCGCCATTCAGATAATATTCTACCTTTGGGTTTTTGCCCCCAAAGTGAATAACCTCACATTTATCCACATTATACTGCATCTGCCATGCATTTTTCCACTTACCTAACCTGTCCAAGTCACCCTGCAGTCTTTTAGCATGCTCCTCACAGCTCACACCACCACCCAGTTTAGTGTAATCTTCAAACTTCCTTCATCTAAATCATTAATGTATATTGTAAAGAGCTGGGGTCCCAGCACTGAGCCCTACGGCACTCCACTAGTCACTGCCTGCCATTCTGAAAAGGACCCATTTATCCCGACTCTCTGCTTCCTGTCTGCCAACCAGTTCTCTATCCACCTCAGTACATTACCCCCAATACCATGTGCTTTGAGTTTGCACACCAATCTCTTGTGTGGGACCTTGTCAAAAGTATTTTGAATGTCCAAATACACCACATCCACTGGTTCTCCCTTGTTCACTCTACTAGTTACTTCCTCAAAAAATGCAGAAGATTTGTCAAGCATGATTTCCCTTTCATAAATCCATGCTGACTTGGACCGATCCTGTCACTGCTTTCCAAATGCGCTGCTATTTCATCTTTAATAGTTGATTCCAACATTTTCCCCACTACTGATGTCAGGCTAACTGGTCTATAATTACCTGTTTTCTCTCTCCCTCCTTTTTTAAACAGTGGTGTTACATTAACTACCCTCCAGTCCATAGGAGTCGATAGACTATTGGAAAATGATCACCAATGCATCCACTATTTCTATGGTCACTTCCTTAAGTACTCTGGGATGCAGACTATCAGGCCCCAGGGATTAATCGGCCTTCAATCCCATCATTTTCCCAAATACAATTTCCCGCTTTATAAGGATATCCTTCAGTTCCTCCTTCTCACTAGACCCTCGGTCACCTAGTATTTCCGGAAAGTTATTTGTGTCTTTCTTCGTGAAAACAGAACCAATGTATTTGTTTAACTGGTCTGCCATGTCTTTGTTCCCCATTATAAATTCACCTGAATCTGACTGCAAGGGACCTACGTTTGTTTGCACTAATCTCTTTCTCTTCACATATCTATAGAAGCTTTTGCAGTCAGTTTTTATGTTCCCAGCAAGATTCCTCTCATACTCTATTTTCCCCCTCCTAATTAAACCCTTTGTCCTCCTCTGCTGTATTACAAAATTCTCCCAGTCCTCAGGTTTGCTGCTTTTTCTGGCCAATTTATATGCCTCGTCCTTGGATTTAACACTATCCTTAACTCCTTTAATCCTCAACTCCTTTAATCATCTTGAACAGCTCAATTAGAAGAAGAAACCAAAAAATGAATTTTGTGAAAATGACAAGGGAAAACTGAGAGAGGGGGAGATGCATAGGAATTTACTAACATAATCTCCAATTTCAAATTCTCCAAAAGCTTGGTCAAAGAAGTAGATTTTAAGGAGTGTCTTCAAGAAGGAGAGAGAGGTAAGAGGTGGAGAGGTTTAGGGGGGTATTTCAGAGCTTAGAGCCTAGTCAATGGAAGGCACAGCCGCCAATGGTTGAGCAATTATAATCAGGATGCTCATTAGTGCAGAAATAAAGGAGTGCAAATATCTCGGGGGGTTGTGGGGCTGGAGGAGGTTACAGAAATAGGGAGGGGCGAGGCCATGGAGTGATTTGAAAACAAGAATGAGAATTTTGAAATTGAGACGTTGCTTAACCAGGAGCCAATGTAGTTCAGCGAGCACAGGGGTGATGGGTGAACGGGATTTGGCGTGAGTTAGGACATGGGCAGTTGGATTTTGGATGAATGGATAGAATGTGGGAGGCCAGGCAGGAGTGCATTGGAATAGTCAAGTGTAGAGGTAACAAAGCTGAGGCAAATACGGATACAGGCGATATTACGGAGATGGAAATAGGCGGTCTTATGCCGAGGATATGTGGTCGGTAGCTCATTTAATGGTCATCTATGACATTAAGGTTGTGAACAGTCTGGTTCAGCCTCAGACAGAAGTTGGGGGAGGGATGCAACCAGTGGCTAAGGATCAGAGTTTGTGGCAGAGACTAAAAACAATGGCTTCAGTCTTCCCAATATTTAATGGAAGATCATTTCTGCTCATCCAGAATGGATGTCGGACTAGTAGTCTGACAATTTAGAGAGCGTGGAGGGGCTGAGAGAAATGGTGGTGAGGTAGAGCTGGGTGTCATTAGCGTGGAAACTGAAGTTGAGTTTTTGGATGATTTCGCCAAGGGGCAACATGTAGATGTGAAATAGGAGGGGCCAAGGATAGATCCTAGGGGACACCAGAGGTAACGATGCGGGGGTGGGAAGAGAAGCCATTGCAGGTGATTCTCTGGCTACAATTAGACAGAAAAGAATGAAACCAGGCGAGTGCAGTCCCACCCTGCTGCACGACAGTGGAGCGGCTTTGGAGAAGGATGGAGTGGTCAACCATGTCAAAGGCTGCAGACAAGTCAAGAAGGACAATGAGGGATAGTTAACCTTTGTCACAGTCACATGTTTACCATTGTGTTCTATTTCCAATTTTGATCAATTTCACATTGTTTTCCAATTCCCCATTGTGTTCTATTCCCATTGTGTTCCTATTCCCATTGCGTTCCTATTCCCCATTGTGTTCCTATTCCCATTGTGTTCTATTCCCATTGTGTTCCTATTCCCATCATGTTTCTATTCCCCATTGTGTTCCTATTATCTATTGTGTTCCTATTACGATTGTGTTCTATTCCCCATTGTGTTCCTATTCCCATTGTGTTCCTATTCCCATTGTGTTCCTATTCCCCATTGTGTTCTATTCCCATTGTGTTCCTATTCCCATTGTATTCCTATTCCCCATTGTGTTCCTATTCCCATTGTGTTCTATTCCCCATTGTGTTCCTATTCCCATTGTGTTCTATTTCCCATTGAGTACCTATTTCCATTGTGTTCCTATTCCCATTGTGTTCCTATTCCCATTGTGTTCTAATCCCCTTGTGTTCCTATTCCCATTGTGTTCTATTCCCATTGTTCCTATTCCCACTGTGTTCTATTCCCCATTGTGTTCTATTCCCATTCTGTTCTATTCCCATTGTGTTCCTATTCCCATTGTGCTCTATTCCCCATTGTGTTCCCATTCCCCATTGTGTTCTATTCCCGTTCTGTTCTATTCCCATTGTGTTCTATTCCCATTGTTCCTATTCCCATTGTGTTCTATTCCCCATTGTGTTCCTATTCCCCATTGTGTTCTATTCCCGTTCTGTTCTATTCCCCATTGTGTTCCTATTCTCCATTGTTTTCTATTCCCGTTCTGTTCTATTCCCCATTGTGTTCCTATTCCCCATTGTGTTCTATTCCCGTTCTGTTCTATTTCCCATTGTGTTCCTATTCCCCATTCTGTTCTATTCCCATTCTGTTCTATTCCCATTGTATAACAGCTCATTTTGCATTGCATCATCATCAATTCAGTCATTCTTTATGAGAGGAGTTGAATTTAGATTGACCCCCTCAATGCAATATTGAGGAGCTGCTGCATTAACCTATTTTCACCTAATCTGCACAATAGAACCAGAGAACACGGCCTGTGCCAGCTCTTTGAAGGAGCTCTCCAATTAATCTCATTCCCCATGTCTTTCCCCACAGCCCTGCAATTCTCTCTCCTTCAAGTATTTATCCAATTCTCTTTTGAAAGTTACTATTGAATCTGCTTTCTCCGCCCTTTCAGGCAGTGTGTTCCAGATCATAACAACTTGCTGAGTAAAAAAGAATTCTCCTCATCACCCCTCTGGTTCTTTTGCCAACTATGTTAAATCTGAGTCCTCTCATTTCTGATCCACCCACCAGCAGAAACAAGTTCCTCCCTATTTGCTCACTCAAAACCGCTGAGAATTTTAAATCACTCCATTGAATCTCCTCTTAGCCTCCTCTGCTCCCAGGAGAACAATCCCAGCTTCTCCAGTCTCTCCACGTAGCTGAAGTTCCTCATCTGGACCACTGGATGGAGCTATGTATAACAGCAGAGAGCTCCAGTGCCTGTAGGTCAATCCTGCCACTGACGCAATGGGCTGATTGTAGTCGACTTACCAACTGTCTTCCTCTCAAAGAGTTGAGCCCCCACATTCCCCGTAAGCCACGCATTGATCGGGCGGTCCCGCACAGGCTGCTCACCAGCTGTTGCCGCTGGAAAAATGCCACGGAATTTAAAGGGACCATGCATGAATATAAATTAGGGGGAACATCGGTGGACATCCCCGTTTCCGACCGGTTGTCCATTTTTGAGTGTGCACTCATGTCTCTCGTTGCTTAGCTTACTGAAATACTTGTCAGCCTCATTGAAACTTTGCTTGTTTAGTTTGTAATACTGTCAGATCCCCCCCACCCCACAGTGATATTTTTCAGGACACGTTAAGATATGATAAGAACATAAGATAGGAACAGGAGTAGGCCATACGGCCCCTCGAGCCTGCTCCGCCATTCAATAAGATCATGGCTGATCCGATCATGGACTCAGCTCCACTTCCCCGCCCACTTCCCATAACCCCTTATCCCCTGATGTCTGAAATGTGACAGCTAAAGTGTGACAGCATGTAAATATGATGCTTACAGGAAGTCCGCACTATACAGAAAACACACAACATGATATTATTGAGGGAAGAGGCTCCAGCAGGCTGCAATGCTGGAGTTTGCGAGGCTTGAGTCAAAATGGAGGAGGAGGGAAAGGGGGAGATGGTGGGGAGTCCTGGCCCAACATCTCCTATAAAGTTGGAAAGTTAGTCATTATTAAAGATTAACAATTGCACTGCCTGAAAGGGCAGCGGGAGCTGATTCAATAGTAACTTTCAAAAGGGAATTGGATAAATACTTGAAAAGCATAAATTTGCTGGGCCATGGTGAAAGAGCAGATGAGTGAGACTAATTGGATCGCTCTATCAAAGAGCTGGTACAGGCACGGTGGGCCGAATGGCCTCCTTCTGTGCTGTGTGATTCTATGAACTGGAGTGACTTACCTCGTAAGGTTAAAGCAGCATGGCTGACAGAGAGGCTTCAGAAAATAAAAATTGATCTGCAGCGTGTCCAGGTGGCCAGAGCCTGAAACTGCACCCAGATTCACAGCAGATCATTTAAAGTGCTTCAGAGTAAAAGACACATCACATTAACATCAGAGAATCCTACAAAATATTATAGGCATCACAGGAAAGGAGTTAAATATAAACTTAACAGGTAGGAATGGGCATAGTTAATATGCAAATCTCCATACTAAGTGTTCCGACGCTTTCCAGCCGGCCTTGCATCCTTCGCAATTTTGAGCTCTTCCAAAAGTTTGTTGCCTGCATCCCAACTCACACCAAGTCCCGTTACCCCTGTGCTCACTGACCTACAATGGCTTCTGGTCCAGCAATGCCTCGAATTTAAAAGGCTCATCCTTGTTTTCAACTCGCCCCTCCCTATCTTTGCAACCTCCTCCAGCCCCACAACTCTCCGAGATCTCGGCGCTCCTCCAATTCTGGCCTCTTGAGTATCGCTGATTTGGTGGCTATACCCACAGCTGCCTGGGCCCTAAGCTCTGGAACTCCCTCACTAAACCTCTATGTTTTTCTAACTGTCACTCCTTAAGCCCTTGACCAAGCTTTAGGTCATCCTTTTAAAAAATTTGTTCATGGGATGTGGGCGTCGCTGGCAAGGCCGGCATTTATTGCCCATCCCTAATTGCCCTCGAGAAGGTGGTGGTGAGCCGCCTTATTGAACCGCTGCCGTCCGTGTGGTGAGGGTGCTCCCACAGTGCTGTTGGGGAGGGAGTTCCAGGATTTTGACCCAGCAACGATGAAGGAATGGCCAATATATTTCAAAGTCAGGATGGTGTGTGACTTGGAGGGGAACTTGCAGGTGGTGGTGCTCCCATGTGCCTGTTGCCCTTGTCCTTCGAGGTGGTAGAGGTGGAGGTTCAGGTTTGGGAGGTGCTGCAGAAGAAGCCTTGGCGAGTTGCTGCAGTGCACCAGTGGTGGAGGGAGTGAATGTTGAAGGTGGTGGATGGGGTGCCAATCAAGCGGGCTGCTTTGTCCTGTTGAGCTTCTTGAGTGTTGTTGGAGCTGCACTCATCCAGGCAAGTGGAGAGTATTCCATCACACTCCTGACTTGTGCCTTTTAGATGGTGGAAAAGCTTTGGGGAGTCAGGAGGTGAGACACTCGCCGCAGAATACTGAGCCTCTGACCTGCTGTTGTTCCCATAGTATTTATGTGGCTGGTTCGCCCTAATATCTCCTTATGTGGCTCGGGGGGGGTGTCAAATTTTGTTTGCTAATCGCTCCTGTGAAGCGCCTTGGGATGTAGTATTGCATTAAAGGTGCTATATAAATGCAAGTTGTTGTTTGCTTAGAACATATAAACAAATGAAAATGAGGGTCTGGAAGCCTGGTCCATCGTGTGTGCTGCACCCCCTCCTCACCAGCGGCCATGTCATTTGCTGGGAGGGTCTAAAAATCGGATAAAAACCCAAGGACCTTTGAGCCTGCTTTGCCATTCAGTGAGACCATGGCTGATCTTCCACCTTAACTCCATCTTTCCTGCACTATCCCCATATCCCTTGATTCCCTTCGTATTCAAAAATCTATCGATCTCAGTCTTGAATATACTCAGGACTGAGCCTCCACAGCTCTCTTCCAAAGATTCACCACCCTCTGAGTGAAGAAGTTTCTCCTCTCAGTCCTAGATGGTAGTCCCCTTATTCTGAGACTGTCCCCATTAGTTCCAGACGCTCCAGCCAGGGAAACACATTGCAATGATTAAAAAAAAAGAAAAGAAAACTTGGATTTATACAGCGCCTTTCACAACCACCGGGCATCTCAATCCGCTTTACAGCCAATGAAGCACTTTTTGGAGTGTAGTCACTGTTGTAATATGGGAAATGTGGCAACCAATTTGCGCGCAGCAAGCTCCCACAAACAGCAATGTGATAAAGATCAGATGATCTGTTTTTGTTATGTTGGTTGAGGGATAAATGTTGGCCAGGACCCTGCGGAGAACTCCACTGCTCTTCTTCGAAATAGTGCCATGGGATCTTTTGCATTCACCCAAGAGGGCAGATAGGGCCTCGGTTTAACATCTCATCTGAAAGACAGCACCTCCAACAGTACTGCACTCCCTCAGCACTCCCCTGGAGTGTCAGCCTGGATTTCTGTGCTCAAATCCCTGGAGTGGGACTTGAACCCACAACCTTCTGACTCGGAGAGCTGCCCACTGAGCCACAGCTGACACTATTCGAATAGGGCAAAGCTTTTAAATGTAAAATTGGACTTTCCATCTTCAGCCCACCCCCCAAGATGCTCCGGGGTCTCTGGGGGTCCACGGGGTTGCTGGGGGGGGGGGGGAGAGGGGAGACAGGTGGGGGACGGGAGGGGTGGAACCTATGACGCCACAGTTTCCATGGCACACCTGTGCGAGAGCGCAATGAATCGAGTGGGACCTGAGGTAGGAGGCTGTGAACAACAGGTGTGGAGTGCAGTGCATCCCAGCAAATTGCAGGGTGACAACTGATGCAATTGGGGTCACTTTCAACTTCGGCAAAGCTTTAATGGTTTCATTGTAATCCCTGCATTACAACAGCGGCCACACTTCAAAAATACTTCATTAGCTGTAAAGCGCTTTGGGACGTCCTGAGGTCATAGAATCAGAGGCCCCGAACTTGGTGTGAGCTAAGTCCCGCCCGTTTCTCGGCGGCCCCCGGGCGGAATGTCAGTTTTTTGCCGCCCGCTGCCGCTGGGGCCAGTTGGCGGGAGTTTCGCCGTTGTTCTGTCAGCGGCAGCGGGAAGCGGCAGGCAGCGGGAGTTGGCGGGCGGGAGCGGGTGTGAGCGGGGGGCATCAACGGCCGGCGGGAGGTGCAGGCCCCTCGACTCGGGAAACATCGGAGGCCGTGCACCGCGCATGCGCGAGAGTTTCGATTTTTTTTTTTGTAGTTTCCTGCGGGCGATGACATCACTTTTGCTGCGATTGGGGTTGAGGGCTCAGCTGCGAATGCTCATAAAAACCTCGCTGCTCACTTGCATCTGCCACTTGCAGATTTGGAGAGAGAAAAGCGAGATCATCAGCCATCCATCTAAAAAAGTTGTCATGAGTCAAACAGACGCTTCCAAGAAGTCTAATGGAGGGGGGGCCCAGAGCTCCCTGGTTTATGAGGAGTAACTAGAGGAACTGGTATGTGAGGTGGAGCACCATTATAAAGACCTCACCTGGGATGGTTGTGGCAAACCTCCACTACCCCAATATAGACACATTTGGCGGGAGATTGGGGAGGCCATGTCCTCAGTGGGCAACACTGTGCGGGATGGGGACCTGTGCAGTCATCTATTTCGTCCTTCGCCACCTCATTAAATGCCTGGTGCAGCGGCTGGTGAGGCAGTGGTTTGAAGTTGCCGGTACTTTGTAACAGAGCTAGCTGTGTCAGCTGTGGTTTAGTGGGCAGCACTCTCGCATCTAAGTCAGCAGGTTGTGGGTTCAAGTTCCCACTCCAGAGACCTGAGCACCTAAATGAAGCTGACATTCCCAATGCCAGCACTGAGGGAGTGCTGCACTGTCGGAGGTGCCGTTTTTCAGATGTGACGTCTACCCTCTCAGGTGGACGTAAAAGATCCCAGGGCACTATTTCAAAGAAGAGCCTGAGAAGTCCCCTGCTGTGCTGGCCAATATTTATCACGCAATCAACATTCACTATAAAGCAGATTATCAGATCATTATAACATTGATGTTTGTGGGAGTTTGCTGTACGCAAATTGGCTGCTGAGTTTCCTACATTACACCAGCGACTGCACGTCATTGGCTGTAAAAGGCTTCCGAACGTCCTGAGGTCATGAAAGGCGCTGGTGAAATGCAAGTCTTTTCCTTTCCTTTCCAGCTGCATTCCAGAGAGTGAGCACATAATCCAGGCTGGCACTGCCAGTGGTAGTCCAGAGGGCATGCTGCACTGTCGGAGGTCAGAAGTGGGGATGTTCGCTGATGACTGCAGTGTTCAGTGCTATTCGCAAATAGTTGTTATGAGATAATAATGTATTCTTTTTGGAAAAAAATGAAACCTCCATAAAATGATACGACGTTTCCTCAGCACAGATCTCCTGTCTGATGCTTTTTGGTTCTGTGTTCTGCTGTGTTCTCGAACTGCCAGAGTGACTTCAGAATTGCGCCAGTGCCAGTCTGCAGACTACAACTTCCAGAATGCTATTCGGCTTCTTCTTCTCCGTTTGATACAGTACTGGACAAGTAGGATGGGGCATACAAGTGGAATTGTGGCATTGTGACTATTGTTTAATCAATCATAAAAATATCCTGTTGCTTTAGAAACACGCCGTGATTTTTCTGATTGGACAATTAAAGTATATTTCAACAATGAAAAAAAAATGGAGCAGTCCATGCCCACATGCAGCAAGACCTGGACGACATTCAGGCTTGGGCTGATAAGTGACAAGTAACATTTGTGAGGCAAGTGCCAGGCAATGACTATCTCCAACAATGACTATCTCCACCTCCCCTTGACATTCAACGGCATTACCATTGCCAAATCCCCCACCATCAACATCTTGGGGGTCAGCATTGACACGAAACTTAACTGGACCAGTCACATAAATACTGTGGCAACAAGAGCAGGTCAGAGGCTGGGTATTCTGTGGAGAGTGTTTCACCTCCTGACTCCCCAAAGCCTGTCCACCATCTACAAGGCACAAGTCAGGAGTGTGATGGAATACTCTCCACTTGCCTGGATGAGCGTAGCTCCAACAACACTCAAGAAGCTCAACACCATCCAGGACAAAACAGCCCGCTTAATTGGCACCCCATCCACCAGCTTAAACATATACTCCCTCCACCACTGGTGCACTGTGGCTGCAGCATGTACCATCTACAAGATGCACTGCAGCAACTCGCCAAGGCTTCTTTGGCAGCACCTCCCAAACCCGCGACCTCTACCGCCTAGAAGGACAAGGGAAGCAGGCGCATGGGAACACCACCACTTCCAAGTTCCCCTCCAAGTCACACAGCATCCTGACTTAGAAATATATCGGCCATTCCTTCATCGTCACTAAGTCAAAATCCTGGCACTCTCTCCCTAACAGCACTGTGGGAGCACCTTCACCACACGGACTGCAGCTGTTCAAGAAGGCAGCTCACCACCACCTTCTCAAGGGGCAATTAGGGATGGGCAATAAATGCTGGCCTTGCCCATGAACAAATAAAATAAAAAGTACTGACTGTCAGACGAGACATTTAAACCGTCTGACTGTTGAAGTGGACGTAAAGGATCGAATAGATCATCAACAGGCAGCTCTCCCTGTGTCCTGGACAGTGTTTATCCCTTGAACAAAATCACTGAACATGATTATCCGGGCATTCATCTTAACGCTGCTGGTCCGACCTTGCTGCGTGCAAATTGGCTGCCGCATTTTCCCAGATAACAAAAGGAATTCATTGGTGGTGAAGTGTTTTGGGGGCTTCTGAGATTGTGAAAGGTTCTGTGTTAAACAAAATCCTTTCATTACAATGTTTGAAATCATCTCAGTTGGACTGTCAAAGACAAAATTCACTTATGAAATGCAGGGCCCAATTTCCTTATTCTTTGTGCCTGGGAATACACATTCCCAACAGGAAAAGTATGAGAGAAAGAGTGAGGGGGTGGCGGGGTGGGGGGAGCAGACCCAGGACACGCTGCATGGAGTAGCTGAGGTTTCCTGGGTTTTCATCTGTGAAGCCCAAACAGTGAGCGTTGATGGGCTATTCCACCACAGGAGGA
Source organism: Pristiophorus japonicus (assembly GCF_044704955.1). Classification (NCBI taxonomy): domain Eukaryota; kingdom Metazoa; phylum Chordata; class Chondrichthyes; family Pristiophoridae; genus Pristiophorus; species Pristiophorus japonicus. The sequence continues at coordinate 246,675,642 of NC_091982.1, forward strand.
ATCAAAAGCAATCCTCTCTGAACGGATGTCACCGGATCCAGATCGGGAATGGAAATCGTGGTTTGGATTTTCCCCATTCCTAACCAATAGGAATTGAGGCCAATTGTAGCCCCTCCCTAATGCCGGCCATTTAGCTAACGCAGCACGTATGAGGGACGGAGGAGAGAACTTTCTCTGGTTCGTGCGTCTGGGCTCAGCGTTGGGTGCAAGCTAGGTGGCAGCTGTGGCTCAGTGGGCAGCACTCTCGCCTCTGAGTTAGAAGGTTGTAGTTTCAAGTCCCGCATCAGACTTGACCACAAAGTCTAGGCTGACCCCTATGCTTTCTGACCTACCGACTGCTTTCTGACTGCACCTGGTTAAACAACGCCTTGATTTCAAAATTCTCATTCTTGTTACAAATCACTCCATGGACTTGCCCCTCCCTATCTCTGTAATGTTTTTCAGCCTCACAACCCCACAAGATGTCTGCGCACCTCAAATTCTGGCCTCTTGATAATTGCTCAACCATCGATGGCCGTGCCTGCAGCTGTTTGGGTCTCAAGCTCTGCAACTCGTTCCCTAAACCTCTCCGCCTCCCTATCTACCTTTCCTCCTTTAAGATGCTCCTTAAAACCTGCCGCTTTAACCAAGTTTTTAATCATCTGCCTTAATTTCTTCTTTTGTGGCTAGGTGCCAAATTTATCTGTTTTGTCTTGTAATACTGCTGTTCGCCTCGGGATGTTTTACAACATTAAAGGCGCTATTTAAATTAAAGTTGTTGTTGACACTCCCGGTGCAGTGCTGAGGGAGCGCTGCATTGTCAGAGGTGCCGTCTTTCAGATGAGGCGTTAAACCGAGGCCCCGTCTGCTCTCTCAGATGGATGTAAGTGATCCCACAGCCACTATTCAGAGGAAGAGCAGGGGAGTTCTCCGCATTCTCCTGGGCCAACATTTATCCTTCAACCAACATCAACATTGTGATCTCAAGACATCCCAAAGTGCTTTACAGCCAACGAAGCACTGCTCAAAGTATAGTCACTGTTGCAATGTGGGAAACGCAGCAGCCAACTTACGCACAGCAAGCTCCCACAAACAGCAATGTGACAATGACCAGATAATCCATTTTTTAGTGATGCTGGTTTGGGGAAAAATGTTGGTCGAGGACACCAGGGAGAACTCCCCTGCTCTACTTTGAAATACCGCCGTGAGAACTGTTACGTCCACCTGAGAGCAGACGGGGCCTCGGTTTAACTTCTCAACCGAAAGATGGCACCTCTGACAGCGCGGCACTCCCTAGCGTATCCTGACTGTGCCAAGCAGCAAGCGACCAGGCCAATAAGATTTCGGTACAGAGCCCAATCAATGGAATATAAGTAAAAGGACGTCAAGATCAAATATGATCTGCAGAATCACCCCCACACAGGGAGACATTCCCAGATAGAGAATCACTCCTAAAGTGAATCATTCTCAGAGAATCACTCCCAGAGAATCACCCCCACACAGGGAGACATTCCCAGGTAGAGAATCACTCCCAAAGTGAATCACTCCCAGAGAATAATTTGCAGACAATGACTCTCTGATGGGGGATCACTGGCCAGTGCCAATTCCATGCCGAAGTCTCGATCCCCGGGCAGAGTACCAGGCCAAATCCAGCCTTTGGAGTGGGGCAAATGATGCTGCCTAGCATCTGATGTTGTGGAGCTCTACACCGGCTGAGTGCCCTCCAATCTCCCGACACCAATGTTTGAGCAGACCCGGCTGACCAATACAAAATCACAATTTTCAGTGACGAGCCATGTTGCTGGGATACCATGCGCCGGGGTTGTCCTACCTGCAGCTGTGTTGGGTTGGTTTTGGTGAGCGGGGCAGACATGCTCAGGGAGAACATAAGAACATAAGAAATAGGAGCATGAGTAGGCCATATGGCCCCTCGAGCCTGCCCCGCCATTTAATACGATCATGGCTGATCCGATCATGGAGTCAGGTCCACTTCCCTGCCCGCCCCCCATAACCCCTTATTCCCTTATTGGTTACAAAACTGTCTATCTCTGTCTTAAATTTATTCAATGTCCCAGCTTTCACAGCTCTCTGAGGCAGAGAATTCCACAGATTTACAACCCTCTGAGAGAAGAAATTCCTCCTCGTCTCAGTTTTAAATGGGCGGCCCCTTATTCTAAAATTATGCCCCCTAGTTCTAGTCTCCCCCATTAGCGGAAACATCCTCTCTGCATCCACCTTGGCAAGCGAGCCCCAGGTGGGCAGAGGAAATGTTTCAAGGACACCCTCAAAGCCTCCCTGATAAAATGCAACAGCCCCACCGACACCTGGGAGTCCCTGGCCAAAGATCGCCCTAAGTGGAGGAAGAGCATCTGGGAGGGCACTGAGCACCTGGAGTCTCGTTGCCGAGAGCATGCAGAAAGCAAGTGCAGGCAGCGGAAGGAGCGTGCGGCAAACCAGACTCCCCACCCACCCTTTCCTTCAACCACTGTCTGCCCCACCTGTGACAGAGACTGTAATTCCCGTTTTGGACTGTACAGCCACCTAAGAACTCACGTTTAGAGTGGAAGCAAGTCTTCTTCGATTTCGAGGGACTGCCTATGAATCCCCCGACACCAATGTTCGGGCAGACCCGGCTGACCAATAGAAAAATCACAATTTGCCGCGCAGAGCCGGATACCATGCGGTGGAATTGTCCTACCTGCAGCGTGGGTTGGTTCCGGTGAGCAGGGCGGACATGCTCAGGGAGCTGGGAGGGCAGACTGGGCTCCTGGGGCTCAGAATTAGCAAGACCCCGCATCAGATGGGTGTCCAAAAGAAGAAAGCAAACCCCCCCCCTTCCCTCCCCAACTAAAGATTAAGACGTCCTTCAGCGATTGTCTTGGCGTACAACAGCACAAAAAAAACATAGCCAAAATGTATTTAAACATAGGTGATTGGCCAGCCAATCTCTGATTATTTCCCTCAACACGGCTCATTCCACGCTGGGTTTTTTTTTCAATGAAGGGTAAAGTTAATTCAGTCGACAATGCCACAGCTGGACTTAAGTATAGCCCTCCTAGCATGTGTGCAGCGAGTATGTCTGCATCCTTCGGGGACCGCCGGCTGCCTTGGTTCGCCAGCGTGGAGAGCCCTGTGTCATTGTGAACATATGCTGTGCGCTCCAAACACTCGCCGTGGCCGGCTGAGCGGCGGGCAAGGTGTTTGTGAGCGGAGCCAAGGGGGTCCCAAGGCAGGAGGAGGAGGAGGCTGAGGTGGGGACCGAACGTACTGCCACAAAGCCCGAAGGCTGCTCCTGGTCCTCGCCTTCAGCCTCATTGTCCGCGCACAGCGGGCTCCTTGCTCAACAGCTTGCTAATGACACGGGGCTTTACAGCCAGCCGAGATGTTGCGGTCGGGACTGGCACACGCCGCACTGACGCTCGCCCGCTCGGGCTGCCCCTGAATAATTGGCATCATTGTCTACTTTGCTTCTGTGGGAGAGGAACCGAGCGAGGGAAAGATACACCCCTGGCCGGTTGGCGGCTGGGCGAACAGATGCCTCGCTCTGTAATGGGCAACGGTCAATTGCGAATGCCTGCCAATGCCAGGCTGTGTGGGGAAGGGGCTTGGAGAGCTGGGGCTGTGGAGTGAGTGAGAGGGTGGGTGGGAGGGCTCCCCGGGTGGGAGGGCTCCCCCTCCCTGCGGGAATCAATCCTCTGTGACTTGTGAAGCAAATATCAATAACGAGAGGAAAAATTGAAGTGGACAATGGATTGTCAGGAAACACTTGCGGTCAGGCACCTGTACTTACCAGGAAGAGTCTATTCACTCGGACATTTGAGAACGGTTCATTTGAAAGGAATGTCTTAGCAGCTGCCGCCTGTACCTGATGCACAGGTGACCGACCACAAGGCAACATGTTTGCTGAAAACATAGGGATTGGAAACCACCAAGGACAGCTCGAGTTCCCCCCCAACCACAGCCTCCATCACTCACAGCTCTGCAACCCAACAGGCTTTCAGGGAACAAGAACTTGCTGTTGAAAACATCCACATGGGAAGGGAAGTCGGGGGAAAGGGCATTGTCGGAAAATCTGTGCTTGTGTTCACCCAATTCTGCAATCTGTGCCGATTGCAACGTCATCGGATTCAAAATAACTTGCATTTCTATAGCGCCTTTCACGACCACAGTGTCGTGCAGCCAATGAAGTGCCTTTATCATCATCATCACATCATCATAGGCAGTCCCTCGAAATCGAGGAAGACTTGCTTCCACTCTAAAAATGAGTTCTCAGGTGACTGTACCGGAATTACAGTCTCTGTCACAGGTGGGACAGACAGTGGTTGAAGGAAAGGGTGGGTGGGGAGTCTGGTTTGCCGCAGGCTCCTTCCGCTGCCTGCACTTGCTTTCTGCATGCTCTCGGCGTCAAGACTCGAGGTGCTCAGCGCCCTCCCGGATGCACTTCCTCCACTTAGGGCGGTCTTTGGCCAGGGATTCGCAGGTGTTGGTGGGGATGTTGCATTTTATCAGGGAGGCTTTGAGGGTGTCCTTGAAATGTTTCCACTGTCCACCTTTGGCTCATTTGCCATGAGGGAGTTCCGAGCAGAATGCTTGCTTTGGGAGTCTTGTGTCGGGCATGCGAACAACACACACTTTATAAAGTGCAGTTGCTGTTGTAATGTAGGAACTAATTTGCTCACAACAAGCTCCCACAAATAGCAATGTGATAACGAGCTGTTTTGTTAATTATGTTGTTTGAGGGATAAATATTAGCCCAAGGGCACCGGGGAAACCGCCCCCCCCTCATCTTTTACAGCAACCTGAGAGGGCAGGCGGGGCCTCGGGTTTAACATCTCATCTGAAAAATGGCACCTCCGACAGTGCAGCGCTCCGTCAGCTCTGCACTGGGCGCGTCAGCCTGGATTATGGGCTCAAATCTCAAGAGCGGGACTCGAACCCACGGCCTTCTGACTGAGCCATGGCTGACACCTTTGAGCAGCAAGTACGTGCTGTACTGCAAACTTCTAATGAAAGGGTGATGGCAGCCACAATCCGACAAAATAACCATCTAGCCACTACCTTTCGAGTGCGGGGAGGTCTGCTTGAGATCGGGATGCCCCCGAATGAAGTCAACAGCCCATGACAGACATGATAATCTGATACCTGAGATGGACCGGTCAGTGGATCTCCGGGGTTACACTGGGGTCATTGACCAGACAACCAGACCCAGCCAGAAATGAACCGAAACAGAAAATGCTGGGGATACATTAGCAGGTCCATCAGCATCTGTCATGGAAAAGGCAAGTTCAACGATTGGAGTGAAGACTCTTCCAGATTTCCAGTCATTGCAGTTTGTTCATTTTGGTTGGTGGGGAGATTGGAGAAGCTGGGGTTGTTCTCCTTTAGAGCAGAGAAGGTTAAGGGGAGACTTCTTAGAGGTGTTGAAAATCATGAAGAGTTTTGATAGAGTAATTAAGGATAAACTGAGGGTCGGTAACCAGAGGACACAGATTTAAGGTAATTGGAAAAGGAACCAGAGAGGAGATGAGGAGAAATTTGTTTTACTCAGCGAGTTGCTGTGATCTGGAACACGCTGCCTGAAAGGGCGGTGGAAGCAGATTCAATAGTAACTTTCAAAAGGTAGTTGGATAAATACTTGAAGGGGGAACATTTTCAGGGCAATGGGGAAAGAGCGGGGGAGTGGGACTAACTGGATTGCTCTATCAAAGAGCCGACACAGGTACGATGGGCCGAATGTACCATTCTATGAGCCTGAACTTGATCAAAGCCAAGGCCCACCAAATGCCGGCCAAAGGACTGCCGATCGCCACCGAGAGACCGGGCGCTACTTTGCCAGAAAGATCCCTCTGAAAGAAATGGCAGTACCGCCCGGCGGCAAAATAACGGCTTACGTTGTGAATCTGGGCAGCAGCGGGCGGGAGCTCCCAATCTCGGCGGCAAATGCGATCCTCACCAAAGTGCTGCCGAGGATTGAGTCAGGCCCAGGTAGGGGGGAAGACCATAAAATAAAAGTCTTAAAAAAAAGACACTGGAATACCTTCAGGGGGCCCCATGCAGATGAATCGCTGGAAATTTTTTTTTTAAAGATGTTCACTAACCTTTTTTTGCAGATCTTCTTACTTACCGTCGGGGTGAGACCTACCTCCATGCAGCAGTCCTTCCTCCGGCTACCACCGGCTCCCGCCGACTCCCGCCTGCATCAATATGGCAGCTCGGCGGGCGGGAGGTCAGTTACACGACTTGGTCGCCAGAGGCAAACAGCAGGCGGTTCCCGGCACTACTCCCCTCCCGCCGGCGGCAAATCTGGAGGAATCTGTCACCGAGGGGAAAGCGGCGAAAAAACTCGGCAGTAACCGGCGGCAGTGGACCGTAAGGCCACCAATTTCGGGCCCTATGATAGAGCTTTTAATTCCCGATAACCCAGCAATCTAACAGCTTAATGGATAGGCTTGGTCTCCCGAAGTTACAACAGTGACTACACTTCAAAAATACTTCACTGGCTGTAAAGCACTTTGGGACGTCCTGAGGTCAGGACAGGCGCTGTAGAAATGCAAATTTTCCTTAATGCTGCAGAACTCTGTGTTGAGGAATCCTCCCACTGAGCTCTGGCAAAAGCTGCTTGGACTGATTCCACATAGGAACGTTATAGTCACGGGAGGGAGAGCAGAGTTCTACATCAGCAATTTGTAATTTCAAACCAGGGTCTCATGAGAGAAATTAAAGTTTGTGGAATTCCTTCAAGCAGGAGCAGGACCTGTTTCTGGCTGGGGCAGAGATCACCTGGTACAAAGGGTAAGAACTGTAAAGACTTATCAGGGCCAGAGTGGACTAGTTTCAATCATCTGTGGGTGGGGGGGGGGGGGGGGTTGATGGCGGTCGGAGAGGGATTTCCCAGAATTTGTTCCCCAAATTGGCCTGCGTTTTTATGTTTTTTCACCTCTCCAAGGAGATCACATGGTGTTTTGGGTGTTTTTTTTTCAATTAATTCACAGGATGTGGGCATCGCTGGCAAGGCCAGCGTTTATTGCCCATCCCTAGTTGCCTTGAGAAGATGGTGGTGAGACGAATTCTTCAACCGTTATAGTCCGTGTGATGAAGGTGCTCCCACAGCGCTGTTAGGGAGGGAGTTCCAGAATTTTGACCCAGCGATGATTGAAGGAATGACGCTAGCCGGTGCCAAGGTCGATGCCCGGTGGTTCGTCTGGTTTCATTCTTATTGGCATGGAAATCCCAGCCTCCCCAGACACGGGAAGGCATTGCAAAAGCCAATTTTCAGCACACAATGCACATGCGCTGAAAACTGGCTTTTCTGATCCATCAAGCTGGAGCTTGACAGATTTCACGCATATCGGGAGCGAGGACATTTGTAAGAGCAAGATTGCGGAATTTACCCAAATCTTGCCCAGCAAATGTCCTCAAAATTCTTGCACCTGATAAAAGCAAGCATACAGGCATAAGAGTTTAAAAACATACAAAAATATAATAAAATAAAATTTAAAAAACACATTGTTTTAAAAAATCCTGCCCACCATGTTACATTTATTTTTAACCATAATTAAAAAAACTTCTTAAAAACTCAGAACTTTTTTTTCTCTAAGATATTTATTAACTTTAATTTTAATTTTGCGGTGTGTTTTTTATTTTTTATTACATGTGTTTAGTATGTTTGTTTTTTTTTTCTCATTAAGAAGTAGAAAGAAATCGAAGGGTGATGTCACAGCCAAGGGGGTAAATGATTGGCTGGTGATTGGTGAGTAGTTTTTCCTTTTCTTTTTCTTTATCAGTAGGTAACCTTTATCATTGTTGTTGCCCAATTAAGTTAATCTAAGAGTTAAGTCATGGCAGGAGAGCTCGGACACGTGTCATGCTCCTCCTGTGCTATATGGTAACTCAGGGACAATTCCAGTGTCCCTGACGACTACATGTGCGGGAAGTGTATCCGGCTGCAGCACCTGACAGACCACATTGCGGCACTGGAGCTGCGGGTGGATTTACTCTGGAGCATCCGCGATGCTGAGGATGTTGTAAATAGCATGTTTAGTGAGTTGGCTACACCGCAGGTAAAGGTTACACAGCTAGATAGGGGATGGGTGACCAGCAGGAAGAGCAGTGGAAAGAAGGTAGTGCAGGGGTCCCCTGCGGTCACCCCCCTGCAAAACAGATACACCGCTTTGGGTACTGTTGAGGGGGATGACTCATTAGGGGAGAGCAGCGGCAGCCAAGTCCATGGCACCGTGGGTGGCTCTGCTGCACAGGAGGGCAGGCAAAAGAGTGGGAGAGCTATAGTGGTAGGACATTCTATTGTAAGGGGAATAGATAGATGTTTCTGCGGCTGCAATCGAGACTCCAGGATGGTATGATGTCTCCCTGGTGCAAGGGTCAAGGATGTCTCGGAGCGGCTGCAGGACTTTTTGAAGGGGGGGGTGAACAGCCAGTTGTCGTGGTGCATATAGGTGTAGGTAAAAAATGGGATGAGGTCCTACAAGACGAATTTAGGGAGCTAGGAGCTAAATTAAAAAGTAGGACCCCAAAAATAGTAATCTCAGGATACCAAGTGCTAGTCAGAGTAGGAATCGCAGGATAGCTCAGATGAATACGTGGCTTGAGGAGTGGTGCAGAAGGGAGGGATTCAAATTCCTGGGACATTGGAACCGGTTCTGGGGGAGGTGGGACCAGTACAAACCGGATGGTCTGCACCTGGGCAGGACTGGAACCAATGTCCTCAGGGGAGTGTTTGCCAGTGCTGTTGGGGAGGGGTTAAACTAATATGGCAGGGGGATGGGAACCTATGCAGGGAGACAGAGGGAAGTAGAATGGGGGCAGAAGCAAAAGATAGAAAGAAGAAAAGTAAAAGTGGAGGGCAGAGAAACCTAAGGCAAAAAGCAAAAAGAACCTCATTATAGCAAAATTCTAAAGGGGCAAAGTGTGTTAAAAAGACAAGCCTGAAGGCTCTGAGCCTCAATGCGAGGAATATTCATAATAAGGTGGACCAATTAACTGCGCAGATAGTTGTTAACGGATATGATGTAATTGGCATCACGGAGACATGGCTCCAGGGTGACCAAGACTGGGAGCTGAACATCCAGGGGTATTCAATATTCAGGAAGGATGGACAGAAAGGAAAAGGAAGTGGGGTAGTGTTTCTGGTTAAAGAGGAAATTAATGCAATAGTAAGGAAGGACATTAGCTTCGATGATGTGGAATCAGTATGGGTGGAGCTACGGAATACCAAAGGGCAGAAAATGCTAGTGGGAGTTGTCTACAGACCACCAAACAGTAGTAGTGAGATTGGGGACAGTATCAAACAAGAAATTAGGGATGCATGCAATAAAGATACAGCAGTTATCATGGGCGACTTTAATCTACATATTGATTGGGCTAACCAAACTGGTAGCAATGCGGTGGAGGAGGATTTCCTGGAGTGTATTAGGGATGGCCATCCTAGATTGGGTGATGTGTAATGAGAAAGGCCTAATTAGCAATCTTGTTGTACGAGGCTCCTTGGGGAAGAGTGACCATAATATGGTAGAATTCTTTATTAAGATGGAGAGTGACACAGTTAATTCAGAGACTAGGGTCCTGAACTTAAGGAAATGTAACTTCGATGGTATGAAACGTGAATTGGCTAGAATAGACTGGCGAGTGATATTTAAAGGGTTGACGGTGGATAGACAATGGCAAGCATTTAAAGATCACATGGATGAACATCAACAATTGTACATCCCTGTCTGGAGTAAAAATAAAACGGGGAAGGTGGCTCAACCGTGGCTAACAAGGGAAATTAAGGATAGTGTTAAATCCAAGGAAGAGGCATATAAATTTGCCAGAAAAAGCTGCAAACCTGAGGACTGGGAGAATTTTATAATTCAGCAGAGGAGGAAAAGTGTTTAATTAGGAGGGGGAAATAGAGTATGAGAGGAAGCTTGCTGGAAACATAAAAACTGACTCAAAAGCTTCTATAGATATGTGAAGAGAAAAAGATTGGTGAAGACAAATGTAGGTCCCTTGCAGTCAGATTCAGGTGAATTTATAATGGGGAACAAAGAAATGGCAGGCCAGTTGAACAAAAACTTTGTTTCTGTCTTCACGAAGGAAGACACAAATAACCTTCTGGAAATACTAAGGGATCGAGGGTCTAGTGAGAAGGAGGAACTGAAGGAAATCCTTATTAGGCAGGAAATTGTGTTAGGGAAATTGATGGATTGAAGGCCGATAATTCCCCGGGGCCTGATTGTCTGCATCCCAGAGTACTTAAGGAAGTCGCCCTAGAAATAGTGGATGCATTGGTGATCATTTTCCAACAGTCTATCGACTCTGGATCAGTTCCTATGGACTGGACGGTAGCTAATGTAACACCACTTTTTAAAAAGGGAGGGAGAGCGAAAACGGGTAATTATAGACCGGTTAGCCTGACATCAGTAGTGGGGAAAATGTTGGAATCAATTATTAAGGATGAAATAGCAACGCATTTGGAAAGCAGTGACAGAATTGGTCCAAGTCAGCATGGATTTAGGAAAGGAAAATCATGCTTGACAAATCTTCTGGAATTTTTTGAGGAAGTAACTAGTAGAGTGGACAAGGGAGAACCAGTGGATGTGGTGTATTTGAACTTTCAAAAAGCTTTTGACAAGGTCCCACACAAGAGATTGGTGTGCAAAATCAAAGCACATGCTACTGGGGATAATGTATTGACATGGATAGAGAACTGGTTGGCAGACAGGAAGCAGAGAGTCGGGATAAACGGGTCCTTTTCAGAATGGCAGGCAGTGACTGGTAGGGTGCTGCAGGGCTCAGTGCTGGGACCCCAGCTCTTTACAATATACATTAATAATTTAGATGAAGGAATTGAGTGTAATATCTCGAAATTTGCAGATGACACTAAGCTGGGTGGCGGTGTGAGCTGTGAGGGGCACGCTAAGAAGCTGCAGGGTGACTTGGACAGGTTAGGTGAGTGGGCAAATGCATAGCAGATGCAGTATAAGGTAGATAAATGTGAGGTTATCCACTTTGGTGGCAAAAACACAAAGGCAGAATATTATGTGAATGGCAGTAGATTAGGAAAAAGGGAGGTGCAACAAGAATTGGGTGTCATGGTACATCAGTCATTGAAAGTTGGCATGCAGGTACAGCAGGTGGTGAAGAAGGCAAATGATGTGTTGGCCTTCATAGCTAAGGAATTTGAGTATAGGAGCAGGAAGGTCTTATTGCAGTTGTACAGGGCGTTGGTGAGGCCTCACCTGGAATATTGTGTTCAGTTTTGGTCTCCTAATCTGAGGAAGGACGTTCTTGCTATTGAGGGAGTGCAGCGAAGGTTAACCAGATTGATTCCCGGGATGGCAGGACTGACATATGAGGAAAGACTGGATCGACTGGGCCTGTAGTCACTGGAGTTTAGAAGGATGAGAGGGGATCTCATAGAAACATATAAGATTCTGACGGGACTGGACAGGTTAGATGCAGGAAGAATGTTCCCGAGGTTGGGGAAGTCCAGAGCCAGGGGACATAATCTAAGGATAAGGGGTAGGCCATTTAGGACTGAGATGAGGAGAAACTTCTTCACTCAGAGAGTTGTTAACCTGTGGAATTCCCTACTGCAGAGAGTTGTTGATGCCAGTTCATTGGATATATTCAAGAGAGAGTTAGATATGGCCGTATGGCTAAAGGGATCAAGGGGTATGGAGAGAAAGCAGGAAAGGGGAACAGAGGTGAACGATCAGCCATGATCTTATTGAATGGTGGTGCAGGCTCGAAGGGCCGACTGGCCTACTCCTGCATTTATTTTCTATGTTTCTATGTTTCTAATAGCAATGAGAACTCGTAGATGCGGAGTTCCCATTGCTATTCATGGGAAAGCTGTGGAATACTGTACCTGATTGGCTGAGCAGTCACACGTGACTGCATCTTCTGCGTGGGAACCAGGAGGACGGGAGCACGTTCCGCAGCGCGGGATCAGAAGGCTTCCCCACCGGAATCCCAGGCGCTTCCCGGACTGTCGTAGAAATATTTCAGGTCGGAGACAATTGCCCGTGGGAAGCCTCTGACTGCAATTTCAGCCCCATTATTCTTTTTTGTAGCGGTTTGTTACAACTGAGTGGCTCGCTGGGCCATTTCAGAGTTAGCCACATTGCTGTGGGTCTGGAGTCACATATAGGCAGATTTCCTTCCCTAAAGGATATTAGTGAACTGGATGGGTTTTTACGACAATCCAGTAGTTTCATGTTCACCATTAATGACAAGAGCTGGTGAAGAGTTTATATATCGTGATCCAGGCTGGAGGGACCAGAGGGCAGAGGGTCTTTTGGTGTCCGTCATTGTTCGTATGTTCTCTAACCCACTGCACCATCGATACTTAAACTTTTAATACAACAACAAGCCTTTGAAAAACATTAAATTAGAGTGATATTTATCCACAGTTAAATCAACGGTTTAGCAGGAAACCTTAACTTTACTGCAGAAAAAATTCTTCAAGTCCAAGTTTGGGTTAAAACGTCTCCTCAAGGATCCTAAGTAGGGTGAGCCTCAGAGAGGAGGATGGCAGAAGAATGTCACAACAACCTGGATTTATATAGCGCCTTTAATGTAGTTAAACATTCACAGGATAATCTACACCCTTCACGTGAGTGTTAGCAAAAAAATTTGGCACCGAGTCACATAAGGAGATTCCTCGTGGGGGAATCTAGAACTAGGCATAGACGCAGAATAAGGGGTCGTCCATTTAAGGAGGAATTTCTTCTCTCAGAGGGTCATGAATTTTTGGAATTCTCTACCCCAGGGAGCTATGGAGGCTGGGTCATTGAATATATTCAAGGCTGAGATAGACAGATTCTTGAACTACAGGTTCAACTCCACTAGAGGAAAGTAGAGTTGAGGCCAAGATCAGATCAGCCATGATATTGAATAGCAGAGCAGACTCGAGGGTTCAAATGGCCGACTCCTGCTCCTATTTCTTATGTTTCTTATATTCTTATGTTCTAGCACAGGTGACCGAAAGCTTGGTCAAAGAATTAGGTTTTGAGGAGCATCTTAAAGGAAAGATGTAGAGAGGCAGAGAGGTTTAGGAGTATTTGAAGTGAATAGTGCAAGTGCATTTAAGGAGAAGCTAGAAAAGGAATAGAGGATATGTTGCTGGGATTAGCTGAAGAGAGCTGGGAGGAGGCTCGTGTGGAGCATAAACACCGGCACGGACCAGTTGGGCTGAATGGCCTGTTTCTGTGCTGTAAATACTGTGTAATGTGATGTAATCTTAGATGTTAGAATGTGCTTGTCTCCTCTTCCTCTAGTTGTTCCTCAACACCTTCAGTCACCTCCTACTCAGCCAAGAAACAAGTTCTTTAGACAAACCACCACGGTTCAGGAGGTAGATGAACCATCGCTGTAGATGAGGAGAAACTTCTTCACCCAGAGAGTGGTGAACCTGTGGAATTCTCTACCACAGAAAGTAGTTGAGGCCAATTCACTAAATATATTCAAAAGGGAGTTAGATGAAGTCCTTACTACTCGGGGAATCAAGGGGTATGGCGAGAAAGCAGGAAGGGGGTACTGAAGTTTCCTGTTCAGCCATGAGCTCATTGAATGGCGGTGCAGGCTAGAAGGGCTGAATGGCCTGCTCCTGCACCTATTTTCTATGTTTCTATGTTTCTATGTGATTTATGGCTTTGGACTTGTAATGTATTTGCTTCATGGGTTCTTTGCTTAAGAATCACATTGCTACTAAGAACTAGTTGATTTATTAACAATGTTTTAACAATCATACTACACATTACCAGTTCATCCAGTCGGCTCACAACTGCATACCTCATTGTAGATGACCTCGACCCAACTGGCTGGGGTTTTATTGAATCTTGTGAACATCATGTGACTCTGACTTGGCCACTCACAATGCAACAGCACCACAAACCTGTGAGCATCCTCACAGGTGCATACATTACAGGACTTTGCACTCCCCACCCCCCCCTCCCCTTCACCCCCCCACCCCACCCCACATGGAGGCTGCTGTTTGAAACAATGAAGTCATTTACATTCTGACCCAAACTTTACAGAGTAGATATAAAGTATGGAACTAGAGGTGGTCCCTGATGGCTCCTGTGATTGGCTGAGCGATATGGAACAGTGGTCTCAGGGTCAAACTCAGTTGATCTGGGATCTGGTGGCAGTGCAGCTGCTAAAATTAGCCTCACGCCCAGGGAGAGGAGAACAAAATCTGCCGGACTTCCTGCTCCTGGTCGGCCCCCAGTTGTCCGGATGTGTTGTTGTTGGATGCGGACAGGGATGAGACACATCTGTGACACACTACAGTGAAAAAACACGACTGTTAAATTTTGTTGGCCAGCACCAAAGGCGCTACATGAATGCAAGCTGTTGTCTTGGCTCGGATCACACTTGAACAATGGTCACTTGGAAGGGATTCCAGAATCCGACCCGTGGGATTACAGGTCAGATATGGGTTCAAAGCTTTCAATGGAGGGTCCGAAGGGTGGATTGGAAGAGTAGAGGCGAGGGAGAGAAATGGGGACAATTACAGGTAAGGTTTTACAGACACTATTGGCCCGGTTTTAACTCCAGGCGGCCTCCCCGCTCAGGCCTGAGTTACAATTACAATCAGGTCTCAGTGATGTCAGCGGGCCACAACATGCTTATTTTGCAGAGCCTGCAGTGATGGCCCTTCCCTTTAAGGGAGGGAAGGAGCCTTTCAACAGGCTGCGCTGCATGGCCCAGTGTGCTGACCTCACCGCCCAGCCCGCTGCCCATTGCGCTCCGAGAGGGAAGTGGAGCGCTTGTCTTGGAGCACAAATGGCAAATTTTTTTAAAGTTTGAAATTGTTAGCGCCTGGCGCTAAATTGAACAGATCCCTGGACACTATTTTGAAGAAGAGCAGGGGAGCCCACGGTGGCGCCTGGCACTAACTTTTCAAACTTTTAAAACTTAGCGTCCCAGAGGGGGCAATAGTGAATTTCTCCCCCACACAGTCTTCGTGCAATCAGAGGGAAAGGATAGAGAAATGAATACCCCAACTTCAATTACACGGGGGTTCATGTGATGTATGTTGTAATGTCACATAACATTAATGTAATGTCATGTGAATGTCAGCTGTGGCTCAGTGGGCAGCACCCTCGCCTCTGAGTCAGAAGGTTGTGGGTCCAAGTTCCACTCCAGAGACTTGAGCACAATATCTAGACTGACACTCCCAGTGCAGTGCTGAGGGAGTGCCATTCTGTTGGAGGGGCAGTACTGAGGGAATGCTGCACTGTCAAAGGGGCAGTACTGAGGGAGTGCTGCATTGTTGGAGGGGCAGTACTGAGGGAGTGCTGCACTGTTGGAGGGGCAGTACTGAGGGAGCGCCGTACTGTCGGAGGGGCAGTACTGAGGGAGTGCTGCACTGTCGGAGGGGCAGTGCTGAGGGAATGCTGCACTGTTGGAGATGCTGTCTTTCGGATGAGACATTAAATCGAGGCACCGTCTGCTTTCTTGGGTGGACGTAATAGATCCCATGACACTATTTTGAAGAAGAGCAGGGGAGTCCACTCTGGTGTCCTGGCCAATATTAAGCACACAATCAACACTCACTAATAAAGCAGATTATCGTGTCATTATCATATCGTTGTTTGTGGGATCTTGCTGTGCAAATTGGCTGTCGTGTTTCCTACATTACAATAGTGACAACACTTCGAAAATGACTTCTTTGGCTGTAACTTGCTTTGGGATGCCCTGAGGTTGTGGTAGGTGCTACAGAAATGTAAGTCTTTCTTATAACACATGCTCAGTCACGTTTACTGCTGGGTGCCAAGATCAGGTTCGATTTTAACCTTACCCAGCAGAAACCTGGCGGGTGGGCAGTTATAATTGCCCTGGCTCTCACCTGTCCGAATGCCGCCATGATCGAAAATCTGTAATTTTGACCAGCTCTCCTGGGCAGGCAGCAAGGACGCGCCAACCGGGAAGGCATTAAGGCACCCAACTTCGCACCTCACACTTCTTTCCAAGCACTGCTGCAGAGTAAAGGGCAACTTACGTTAGATTGGATTGTGTGCAATATTACAACGTACAACATTCCTCGCTCCTCCATTTTAGCAGAGCCATGAAGCAGCTTATTGTTTTAATGTCTGCACAACAAGGTGAGGGATGATAATACTGAGGAACGAAACACTTTCCTTTTCAAGCACCGGGCATCAGCATCAAGTACCTCCAGGGCAGGTACAGCATGGGGTTAGATACAGAGTAAAGCTCCCTCTACACTGTCCCATCAAATACTCCCAGGACTGGTACAGCATGGGTTAGATACAGAGTAAAGCTCCCTCTACACTGTCCCATCAAACACTCCCAGGGCAGGTACAGCACGGGTTAGATACAGAGTAAAGCTCACTCTACACTGTCCCATCAAACACTCCCAGGGCAGGTACAGCACGGGGTTAGATACAGAGTACAGCTCCCTCTACACTGGCCCGTCAAACACTCCCAGGGCAGGTACAGCATGGGGTTAGATTCAGAGTAAAGCTCCCATATACACTGTCCCATGAAACACTCCCAGGGCAGGTACAGCACGTGGTTAGATACAGAGTAAAGCTCCCATATACACTCTCCCATGAAACACTCCCAGGACAAGTACAGCACGGATTAGATACAGAGTAAAACTCCCTCTACACTGTCCCACCAAACATCCCAGGGCAGGTACAGCACGGGTTAGATACAGAGTAAAACTCCCTCTACACTGTCCCATCAAACATCCCAGGGCAGGTACAGCACAGGGTTAGATACAGAGTAAAGCTCCCATATACACTGTCCCATCAAACACTCCCAGCACAGGGTTAGATGATCCTCCGAACCCAATTCTAGGGGGAGTGGTCCCAGTGACTTTTTGTTGAATGTCCCACAACTGCCTTCTCCTGGGCTTCTCTGAGAGACCTCGGCAATCAGTGCCTAATTGTGGGCCGTTTACTGGTGTGTGGCCATGTCCACCAGGAACTGGACCGAATACTAAAACAAAATACTGTGGATGCTGGAATCTGAAATAAAAACGGAAAATGCTGGAAATCTCAGTGGGTCGGGTAGCATCCGTGGAGAGGAAGCAGAGTTAATGTTTCGGGTCGATGACTCTTCGTCAGAACTGGAGAGTGTTCGGAAAGAACAGATTCTTAACAAGCACTGAAAGTGGGAGGGGACGAAAGAACAAAAGTGAAGGTCTGTGATCGGGTGGAAGGCAGGCGAGATTAGAGAGACAAAAGGGATGATGGACTAAATTGAAATAATAAAGGCCATAGTTAGAAAAATGTTAATCTAGATAGGGTGTGAATGGCAGAATAATGACCAGCTGCCATTGGAGACAAAGGGAGCAAAAACATAAGCTCGAGGGGTGTGGGATGGGAAAGGGAGCCAAAGATATGTAGAGGTTACACTCTGAAATTGTTGAACTCGATGTTGAGTCCAGAGGACTGTAAAGTGTCTAAACGAAAGATGAGGTGCTGTTCTTCGAGCTTGCGTTGAGCTTCATTGGAACAGTGTCGGAGACCGAGGACGGAGAGGTCAGAGTGGGAGTGGAGAATTAATGTGACAGGCAACCGGAAGCTCAGGGTCACACTTACGGACTGAACATAAGAGCATAAGAAATAGGAGCAGGAGTAGGCCATTTGCCTCGAGCCCACTTCGCCATTTAATAACATCATGGATGATCTTATCATGGACTCAGCTTCACTTCCCTGCCCACTCTCCATAACCCTTTACTCCCTTATCGCTCAAAAATCTGTCTGTCTCCGCCTTAAATATATTCAATGATCCAGCCTCCACAGCCCTCTGGGGCAGAGAATTCCATAGATTTACAACCCTCTGAGATAATAAATTTCTCCTCATCTCAGTTTTAAATGGGTGGCCCCTTATTCTGAGACTATGTCCCCTAGTTTTAGTTTCCCCTATGCATGGAAATATCCTCTCTGCATCCACCTTGTCGAGCCCCCTCATTATCTTATATGTTTCGATAAGATCACCTCTCATTCTTCTGAATTCAAATGAGTATAGGCCCAACCTACCCAACCTATCTTCATAAGTCAACACCCTTCTCTCCAGAATCAACCAAGAGAACCTTTAGTGAACAGCCTCCAATGCAAGTATATCTTTCCTTAAATACGGAGGTCAAAACTGTACGCAGTACTCTAGGTGTGGCCTCACCAATACCCTCTACAGTTGTACCCTGTACAATTTTTCTCCATTTAAATTATAATTTGCTTTGCTATTTTTTCTGCCAAAGTGGATAACCTCACATTTTTCCATATTATATTCCATCTGCCAAATTTTTGCCCACTCACTTAGCCTGTCTATATCCCTTTGTAGATTTTGTGTGTCATCCTCACAATTTGTTTTCCCACCCATCTTTCTATCATCAGCAAACTCGGTACATTACACTCGATCCCTTCATCCAAGTCATTAATATAGATTGTAAATAGTTGAGGCCCCAGCACCGATCCCTGCGGCACCCCACTAGTAACTGTTTGCCAACCAGAAAATGACCCATATATTCCGACTCTCTGTTTTCTGTTAGTTAGCCAATCCTCTATCGATGCTAATATATTACCCCCAACCCCGTGAACTTTTATCTTGTGCAGTAACCTTTTATGTGGCACCTTATCGAATGCCTTCTGGAAATCCAAATACACCACATCCACTGGTTCCCCCTTATCCACCCTGCTCGTCACATCCTCAAGGATCTCCAGCAAATTTGTCAAACATGATTTCCCTTTTATAAAACCATGCTGACTCTGCTTGATTGAATTATGCTTTTCCAAATGTCTCACTATTGCTTCCTTAATAATGGACTCCAACATTTTCCCAACGACAGATGTTAGGTTAACTGATCTGTGGTTTTTTGAATGGAGGTGTTCCGCAAAGCAGTCACCCAGTCTGCACTTGGAACTGGACCGAGACGGCCCAAACTCATTTCTCGTTTGACCTGCTAGCAGGCAGAGCTTCACCATGGGCTGGATTGGAATGAAAGCCTCAGAACTGAGAGACCCTTGCCTGACCCACTCCGCCACCCAGCCCCGGTGAATTCTGAGCAGCTGAAGTCACAATGGACACCATCACCTACATGAGGAGAACTGCTGAAGGGAATATTAAGTCACTCCAGGGCGTAGATTTAGCAAGTGGAAAAGAACACATACAATTTCACCGAAATAATGATCAGAGGAAATCTTTGGAATATTAGGAACAGGACGAGACCGTTCAGCCCCTTGGGCCTGCTCCACCATTCAATGGCTGATCTGCATCTCAATTGCCTTTTCCCACTTTTGCTCCATATCCCTCGATACTTTTATCCTGCAAAAATCAATCTGTCTCAGTCTTGAGAGCTCCAAATTAACCCCCAAATCCACAGGCTTTTGGGGGGAGAGAGTTCCAGATTTCTACTACACCTTTGTAGCTGTTATGTATTTATGCTTGGGGTCATCAAACACTAGGGGGCACCACTGTCGGAGGTCATCGGGCTGTACGCGTGCGTGCACGGTCACTGGTGTATAAGCGCGGGTACCGTGTCACGCGGGTTACTTTGGGTGCGAATAAAGTTGGATCAGGTTTACACCTGAGGCAGTTTACAGTAACAAGTCTTGTGAGTCGTATACATTCATTACATTTAGCGAGGTAACTTAAGAACCTTCACATGTACAATGGGCGCTATTGGAATTCTGGAGAGATTCGCGGATGGCGAGGATTTTATCGACCTCCTGGATCAGTATTTTGTGGCCAACAAAATGGAGGGAGACGCTGACGCAGTTCGGCGCAGGGCAGTTTTCCTCACCGTTTGAGGTCCAAAAATTTATGGCCTCATGAAGAATCTTCTCTTGCCTTTATGTCCAACGGACAAAGAATATGGGAATTTGTGTGCTTTGGTGTGTGACCATCTTAAGCCAAAAGAGGGGATCACCATCTCACACTGTCGCTTCTACACGCATGTTTGTGCTAAGGGCCAGGATAAGAACATAGGAACATAAGAAATAGGAATAGGAGTAGGCCATGCGGCCCCTCGAGCCTGCTCCGCCATTCTAGATTTGAGCAAGGCCATCGCAACTGCCCAGGCAAGCATGACGACTGATGATAATTTGAGGCAGATATCATCGAAGAGTCGGAGCTCCACGGCAAGTACTGTAAACGAGATTGTGGCGTCATCTGGCAGAGCTGCTAATGGCAGGGCCTACTCGACTGCTTGTGTGAAACTTGTAACTGTTCAAAGTCCGCCAACTGGTACGAATCCGATTTCACCCTGTTGGCGTTGGGGGGGCAATCATCGGCCTCATCAGTGTCGGTTTAAACAGTACTCCTGTAATGGCTGTTCGAAGGTGGGGCACCTTCAGAGAATGTGCCCACAACTGAGCAAGGATGCTGCCATTCATCACATTGCTGATGATGACCAGTCTAATTCTGGCCCGGATACACCACCCGAGGAGGAAGTGTATGGTCTGTATTCGTTCTTGGGAAAGAGCCAGCCGCTAATCGTTAATGTGAAGCTGAATGGCGTGCCTGTATCAATGGAGTTGGACACGGGTGCGAGTCAGTCGATAATGAGCCAAAGGACATTCGACAAGCTGTGGGACACAAGTTGCGTACTTACACTAAGAAATTCATACCGGTGATTGGCAGTGTAGTAGTCAAGGTGTCATATGATGGTGTGGTTCATGATCTACCATTATGGATCGTCCCAGGTAATGGTCCAATGCTGTTTGGCAGGAATTGGCTCAAGAAAATCAAGTGGAATTGGAATGATATCAAAGCGTTGTCATCGGTGGAAGACACTTCGTGTGCTCAAGTGTTGAAGAAGTTTCCTTCTTTGTTTGAACCGGGTATTGGCAATTTTACTGGAGCCAAGGTACAGATTCACCTGGATTCTGATGCAAGGGCTGTCTATCACAAAGCTCGGTCTGTTCCCTACATGATGAGGGAGAAGGTTGAAATTGTGCTTGACAGACTCCAACGTGAAGGGGTCATATTACCGGTCGAGTTTAATGAGTGGGCCCGTCCTATTGTTCCTGTGTTGAAGAGTGATGGCACTGTCAGGATTTGTGGAGACTACAAGGTTACGATTAACCGATTTTCGAAACAGGATCAGTACCTGTTACCGAAGGCTGATGACCTGTTTGCCATGCTAGCTGGTGGAAAGTCGTTCACTAAACTGGATCTGATGTTGGCCTATATGACACAGGAGCTCGTTGACACTTCAAAGAAACTCACCTGCATCAACACCCATAAAGGACTGTTTGTCTACAACAGGTGTCCTTTTGGAATTCGTTTGGCTGCAGCCATATTTCAGAGGAATATGAAGAGCCTACTGAAGTCCGTTCCTAGAACTGTCATGTTTCAAGATGACATTCTGGTCACAGGTCGCGACACTACTGAACATCTGAACAATCTTGAAGAAGTCCTATATCGTCTGGACAAAATGGGGCTCAGGTTGAAACGTTCGAAGTGTGTTTTCATGGCACTTGAAGTTGAATTCCTGGGGAGGAAGATTGCTGCTAATGGCACAGGCCTACTGATTCGTAAACCAAGGCCAACACAAATGCATCCAGGCCTCAGAATGTGATGGAGCTGCGTTCATTCCTTGGGCTACTCAACTACTTTGGTAATTTCTTACCCAGATTGAGCACTTTTCCAGAGCCACGGCACGTGCTACACAGAAAAGGCGACAACTGGGTCTGGGGTGTGTCTCAAGACAGAGCCTTTAAGAAAGCTAAGAATCTGCTCTGTTCAAACAGGTTGCTTGTTCATTAATAATCCATGTAAGCGTCTTGTATTGGCCTGTGATGCTTCATCATATGGGGTTGGCTGTGTACTCCAACAAGCAAATGAGTCGGGTAAGCTACAACCTGTTATGTATGCTTCGAGAAGTTTGTCAAAGGTGGAAAGAGCTTACAGCATAGAAGAAAAAGAAGCGTTGGCCTGTGTGTATGGGGTCAAAAAGATGCATCAGTACCTGTTCGGTTTTCATTTTGAACTCGAAACAGATCACAAGCTACTCATTTCATTGTTTTCGGAAAGCAAAGGGATTAATACCAATGCATTGTCCCATATCCAGAGGTGGGCATTAACATTGTCTACCTATGATTATGTTATTCGTCATAGACCTGGCACAGAGAATTGTGCCGATGCACTGAGTCATCTGCCGTTGCCCACACCTGATATGGAGACGCCTCAACTTACAGATCTACTGTTAGTAATGGATGCTTTTGAGAGTGAAGGAACACCTGTCACTGCTCAACAAGTTAGGATCTGGACCAGCCATGACCCAATTTTATCGATTGTGAAACATTGTGCCCTCAGTGGTGATTGGTCTGTAATACCTATGGAAATGTGTAATGAGACTAAATCTTACAACCGTCGCAAAGGTGAACTGTCCGTTCAGTCAGATTGTTTATTGTGGGGCAATCGTGTTGTCATTGCCTAAGAAAGGTAGAGAGAAATTTGTACGTGAACTACATAGCACTCGTCCTGGTATTCTCATGATGAAAACCATGTGTGGTGGCCTGTAATTGACTCTGATCTGGAATCATGTGTGCATCCATGCAATACTTGCATGCAGCTAGGTAAAGTACCAGCGGAATCTCCGCTGAGTCTTTGGTCGTGGCCATCTAAACCATGGTCCAGGATCCACATCGATTTTGCGGGCCCTTTCCTGGGATGTGGTGGATGTATATTCAAAATGGAAAGAATGTATTATTAAGTCATTCAGTACGCCTACAGCTACTGTTGAGAGCCTTCGTGTCATGTTTGCTACTCATGGTTTACCTGACATTGTCATGAGTGACAACGGATCTTGCTTCACAAGTCTGGAGTTTCAAGAGTTCATGAAACTCAATGGTATTAAACATGTGAGGTCAGCACCATTCAAACCTGCTTCCAATGGTCAAGCAGAGCGTGCTGTTCAAACCATCAAGCAGAGTATGAAATGTGTAACTCAGGGTTCACTGCAGACTCGCTTGTCCTGTATACTGCTCAGTTACAGGACCAGAACTCATACGCTTACTGGGGTCTCCCCTGCTGAACTACTGATGAAGAGAAGTCTCAAGACCAAGCTCTCTCTTGATCACCTCGATTTGAATGATCGTGTACAAAACAGACGTCAAAATCAGCAAGGGTATCATGATCTTGCTGCTGTGTCACGTGACATATCTGTCAACAATCCTGTTATGTATGCATGTTAATGTATGTACTGTAACACTAGACCACTGAATGTACCTTCACCCTGTATACACCATACCTGTACCACCAGAGGGTGCTACTGCTGGAGACCTAAGGGTCACCTGTACACTGCAGGTAACCAAGTATAAAAGGGAGCTCACCTCTTGGTGTCCTCACTCTAGGAGCTGCAATAAAGGACTAAGGTCACTACAGTTCAAGTACTATACCCTTACCTCGTGGAGTCGTTATTCGGGTGCTTGCATAAACTACAACTGATACGGTTTATGTACTGAACTATGGTCAAGGTCCAAAGTGGATCGCTGGTACTGTTATATCCAAGGAGGATAACAGAGTGTTTATTGTCATGCTCAAGAATGGGAAAACATACAAGAAACATGTTGATCAGATAAAACTGCCCACACGGATGAACTGGAACCGCTTGAGGAAGATGCAGTCAGTGACCAACCAACCAATGTTCATTCATCAGAGGACTTTACTGTCATTATTGAAACTGTCATTAATCCTGCAAACCTGTTTTCCTGAACTTGAATGGATTTGAATGCTATGAGCCTCCGCCATAATGTTGGGGGGGGGGGGGTGGGCGGGAGGAGTGGGGGGGAGAATAGAGTGGTCAAGGACACACACAACAGCAACCACGGCACTCTACTGCACCAACCACTCACCCAAGACTGAAACAACCTGCCAAGGGTCAACCAGACAGAGCCCACATAGAGCTAAGCCCAGAGCACAGTCAATGCAGAGGCGATTTGCACTAAAGGCTCGGGGAGAGTGATGTCATGTATCCTACATGGCTACTGTTGATACAATCACAAGGTGTGCCACCAGAGGGCACTGCAGTGGGAGATTTGTAGGCTACCTGTGTTGGTGTGCCTGGCCTAGTATAAAAGGCAGGCCACCAGGTGTGATCCTCACTCTGGAGTTAACTAATAAAGGACTAAGGTCACTACAGTTCAAGTACAACACACTGCCTCGTGGAGTCATTACTAGAGCATCTAAGGACACAGCAGAAACCTCCAGTCCCTGATGTGGTCATTACCACTCCGATCAGATCAGTTACTCAGCCTTCATCCACAACTGATTCAATACACTCGCCTAGAACGGAAGTTGAACTGAGACGATCAACTCATGAGAGGAAAGTCCCAGACCATCTTAATTTGTAAAAAGACTGATAGTAAGATCTTGAAAGGAAATGTTGTTATGTATTTATGCTTGGGCTCACCAGACACCAGGGGGCGCAACTGTCGGAGGTCATTGGGCTGTACACGCGCATGCGCGGTCACTGGTATATAAACACGGGTACCGTGTCACACGGGTTCCTTTGGGCACGAATAAAGTTGGATCAGGTTTACACCTGAGGCAGTTTACAGTAACATCTTGTGAGTCATTACATTCATTACAGTAGCGAATACTTGCTTCCTGATTTCGCACCAAATGGCCTAGCTCTAGTTTGAAGATTATCTCCCCCTTGTTCTTGATTCCCCTCACCAGAGGAGTATGTTTCTCTGTGTCTATTGCATTACAGGAAAGATGTGATTGCACTAGAGGGGAAAGAGGAGATTTACGAGGATGTTGCCTGAACTAAAGAATTTTAACTATGAGGAAAGATTGGATAGGCTGGGTCTGGTTTCTTTGGCACAGAGGAGGCTGAGGGGAGATCTTATTGAGGAGCATAAAATTATGAAGGGCCTATTTAGAGTGGATAGGAAGGACCTATTTCCCTTAATAGTGGGGTCAACAACCAGGGGGCATAGATTTAAAGTAATTGGTAGATGGATTAGAGGAGAGTTGAGGAGAACTTTTCTCATCCAGAGGGTGGTGGGGGTCTGGAACTTACTGCCTGAAAGGATGGTAGAGACAGAAATCCTCATCACAGTTATAAACGTACCTGGATGTACACTTGAAGTGCGTAACCTACAAGGCTACGGATCAAGAGCTGAAAAGTGGGATTAGCTGGATAGCTCTTTGTCGGCTGGCGCGGACACGATGGGCCGAATGGCCTCCTTCTGTGCTGTAAATTTCTATGATTCTATAATCTACCCTATTGAATGCTCAGGTGTCGCTCTCTGGGAACCACTGAAGGGAATATTCTGCAAATTACCGAGGGGGAGTGGGGTGCGGGGTGGGGGTGAACATTTAATATGTTAAGAGCCGGCCGACAAAGAGCTATCCAGCCGAATCCCACTTTCCAGCTCTTGGTCCGTAGCCTTGTAGGTTACGGCACTTCAAGTGCATATCCAAGTATTTTTTAAATGCAATGAGAATTTCTGCCTCTACCAGCCTTTCAGGCAGTGAGTTCCAGACCCCCACCACCCTCTGGGTGAAAAAAGTTCTCCTCAACTCTCCTCTAATCTTTCTACCAATTACTTTAAATCTATGCCCCTTGGTTATTGACCCTGCTGCTAAGGGAAATAGGTCCTTCCTATCCACTCTATTTAGGCTCTTCATAATTTGATGCTCCTTAATAAGGTCTCCCCTCAGCTTCCTCTGTTCCAAAGCACCGACCCCAGCCTATCCTGCTTGCCCATATCGCACACATTCCACCACTGTGAGCAAACAGGCACTGATGGGGAATGAGCGCTGGTCATTAACATTGAATGTTGAGCGGGAGTTCTGCTCGAATGGAGCTGTTTTTTTATCTGGGTATCTCAGAAACGTGGAGCCGTGTATGTCTGAGAATGGCACATATCTTAAATACCCAACCGCCGCAGGTTCTGAAAAATGAGACATCAGCAAACCACAAGCCCTGTGGTGTAAATCTTCCGCTCCCTGTTGCCTGCTCCTCTGGTCTGGTATGCTGTAGTTTGGGGGATTTCAACAGTTTCAGTGCTCTCCCGGACGGCCTCTCACCTCCCCCTGCCCTTTCTGTAAACTACAATTCGTCCAAGGTTCTGCTGCCACGTGTCCTAACTCGCACCAAGTCCCGTTCACCCATCATCCCCTGTGCTCGCTGACTATGTCCTAATTCGCATCAAGTCCCGTTCACCCATCACCCCCTGTGCTCGCTGACCATATCCTAACTTGCACCAAGTCCCGCTCACCCATCATCCCCTGTGCTCGCTGACTATGTCCTAATTCGCATCAAGTCCCGTTCACCCATCACCCCCTGTGCTCGCTGACTATGTCCTAATTCGCATCAAGTCCCGTTCACCCATCATCCCCTGTGCTCGCTGACTATGTCCTAATTCGCATCAAGTCCCGTTCACCCATCACCCCCTGTGCTCGCTGACTATGTCCTAATTCGCATCAAGTCCCGTTCACCCATCATCCCCTGTGCTCGCTGACTATGTCCTAATTCGCATCAAGTCCCGTTCACCCATCATCCCCTGTGCTCGCTGACTATGTCCTAATTCGCATCAAGTCCCGTTCACCCATCATCCCCTGTGCTCGCTGACCATGTCCTAACTTGCACCAAGTCCCGTTCACCCATCATCCCCTGTGCTCGCTGACTATGTCCTAATTTGCATCAAGTCCCGTTCACCCATCATCCCCTGTGCTCGCTGACCATGTCCTAACTTGCACCAAGTCCCGTTCACCCATCATCCCATGTGCTCGCTGACCATGTCCTAACTTGCACCAAGTCCCGTTCACCCATCATCCCATGTGCTCGCTGACCATGTCCTAACTCGCACCAAGTCCCGCTCACCCATCATCCCCTGTGCTCGCTGACCATGTCCTAACTTGCACCAAGTCCCGCTCACCCACCATCCCATGTGCTCGCTGACCATGTCCTAACTTGCACCAAGTCCCGCTCACCCACCATCCCATGTGCTCGCTGACCATGTCCTAATTCGCATCAAGTCCCGTTCACCCATCATCCCCTGTGCTCGCTGACCATGTCCTAACTTGCACCAAGTCCCGTTCACCCATCATCCCATGTGCTCGCTGACCATGTCCTAACTTGCACCAAGTCCCGTTCACCCATCATCCCATGTGCTCGCTGACCATGTCCTAACTCGCACCAAGTCCCGCTCACCCATCATCCCCTGTGCTCGCTGACCATGTCCTAACTTGCACCAAGTCCCGTTCACCCATCATCCCATGTGCTCGCTGACCATGTCCTAACTTGCACCAAGTCCCGCTCACCCACCATCCCATGTGCTCGCTGACCATGTCCTAACTTGCACCAAGTCCCGCTCACCCATCATCCCATGTGCTCGCTGACCATGTCCTAACTTGCACCAAGTCCCGTTCACCCATCATCCCATGTGCTCGCTGACCATATCCTAACTCGCACCAAGTCCCGCTCACCCACCATCCCATGTGCTCGCTGACCATGTCCTAACTCGCATCAAGTCCCGTTCACCCACCATCCCATGTGCTCGCTGACCATGTCCTAACTCGCACCAAGTCCCGTTCACCCACCATCCCATGTGCTCGCTGACCATGTCCTAACTCGCACCAAGTCCCGTTCACCCATCATCCCATGTGCTCGCTGACCATGTCCTAACTTGCACCAAGTCCCGCTCACCCACCATCCCATGTGCTCGCTGACCATGTCCTAACTCGCACCAAGTCCCGTTCACCCATCACCCCCTGTGCTCGCTGACCATGTCCTAACTTGCACCAAGTCCCGTTCACCCACCACCCCCTGTGCTCACTGACCATGTCCTAACTCGCACCAAGTCCCGCTCACCCACCACCCCCTGTGCTCGCTGACCATGTCCTAACTCGCACCAAGTCCCGCTCACCCACCATCCCCTGTGCTCGCTGACCATGTCCTAACTCGCACCAAGTCCCGCTCACCCACCATCCCCTGTGCTCGCTGACCATGTCCTAACTCGCACCAAGTCCCGTTCACCCACCATCCCATGTGCTCGCTGACCATGTCCTAACTCGCACCAAGTCCCGCTCACCCACCATCCCCTGTGCTCGCTGACCATGTCCTAACTCGCACCAAGTCCCGCTCACCCACCATCCCCTGTGCTCGCTGACCATGTCCTAACTCGCACCAAGTCCCGTTCACCCACCATCCCATGTGCTCGCTGACCATGTCCTAACTCGCACCAAGTCCCGTTCACCCACCATCCCATGTGCTCACTGACCATGTCCTAACTCGCACCAAGTCCCGCTCACCCACCATCCCATGTGCTCACTGACCATGTCCTAACTCGCACCAAGTCCCGCTCACCCACCATCCCCTGTGCTCGCTGACCATGTCCTAACTCGCACCAAGTCCCGCTCACCCACCATCCCATGTGCTCGCTGACCATGTCCTAACTCGCACCAAGTCCCGCTCACCCACCATCCCATGTGCTCGCTGACCATGTCCTAACTCGCACCAAGTCCCGCTCACCCATCACCCCCTGTGCTCGCTGATCTGCATCGGCTCCCGACCCGCAACGTCTCAAATTTAAATTTCTCATCCTTGTTTCAAACCCCTCCCTATCTCTGTAACCTCCTCCAGCCCCATGACCAACGTTCGCTAGAAGCAGCGTGGCCTCGAGCTCTCTGCTGGTCCCGCGCAGCCCGGGATCGTCTTTTCCAACGTGCGTGCGCAAAACTGTGAATGGGCCGCGCCGCCCCTTAAAGGGGCCACGCACCCAATAAAAATAAGAAGGAGCATTGCCTACAACCCGCCAAGATCTCTGCTCTCCTCCAACTCTGGCCTCTTGTGCCTTCCCAATTTCCATCACTTCACCACCGTCAGCCATGCCTTCAGCTGCCTGGGCCCCAAGCTCTGGAATTTCCTCCCTAAACCTCTCCACCTCTCTCTTCCTTTAAGACGCTTCTTAAAACCTGCCTCTTTGACCCAGCTTTTGGTCGCCTGTCCTTATGTGGCTCGGTCTCAAATTTTGTTTGATAACGCTGCTGTGAAATGCCTTGGGACGTTTTACTGTGTTAAAGGTGCTATATAAATGCAAATTGTTGTTGAAAGTCACGGCAGACTGTAACGAATTTCCACATGTTTTAAGGAGTCCGAATTGGTGCACAATGCAGTTTGCTTACAGATCCAGCGATCCATGCGATATCTGAAGGGAGGGAGATAGAGAGTCAGCAATGCGAGGGTCCTTCCCAACAGGAATATGGACATACCGGTTTAACGTCTCATCTGAAAGACCGTGCCTCCGACAGTGCAGCTCTCCCTCAGTGCTCCACTGGAGCGCCAGCCTGGATTTTGGGCTCGAGTCCCTGAAGTAGGACTTGGACCCACTACCTTCTGCCTCAGAGGCGAGGGTGTTGCCCACTGAGCCGGGCTGACACAATTCGGCCCAAAAGCCTGCCCTTTATTCTGAGATCAACCAAACCCGCTTTCTCAGCACATGCCTCAACCCTTCTCTGTCCAGGAATATAACTAATTCCTTCTTGACCCCATTTATACCATCTGATTCAAGGCCATTCCCTGGCAACTCATCATGGAATCTTAGAAAAGTGCAGTACAGAAGGAGGCCATTCGGCCCATCGAGTCAGTGCCGGCTCTTTCGAAGAACAATCCAGTCAATCCCACTCCCTCGCTCTTTCCCCATATCCCTGCAATTTTTTCTCCTTCAAATATTTATACAACTCCCTTTTGAAGGCTACTATTGAATCTGCTTCCACCACTCTATCAGGCAATGTATTCCAAATCCTAACCACTCGCTGTGTAAAAAACTTTTTCCTCATGTTGCCTCTGGTTCTTTTGCCAATCTGTGCCCTCTGGTTATCGACCCTTCAGCCAATGGAAACAGGTTCTCTTTATTTACTCTAACTGAACCCTTCTTGACTTTGAACACCGCTCTCAAATTTTCTCCTACCCTTCTCTGCTCCAAGGAGCTTCTCTAGTCTTCACTTCCTTTTCTATTCCTAACTTTCGAATTTTTAACTCGTGTGCCCTGGGATTTGAACCCTATCGCACGGTGACCAATATAAGTTGCTCAATCCCCTTCGTAACCTTGAGACATTCAATCAGGTCAGCTCAAGGTCTTCCCCTTGCCAAAGAAAACAAGCCCAACTTCCCTCACCTTTCCTCCTGACTGAAATAAGAACATAAGAAATAGGAGCAGGAGGAGGCCATTCGGCCCCTCGAGCCTGCTCCACCATTCAATAAGATCAGGGCTAATCTGATCCTGGCCTCAGCTCCACTTCCCCACCCGCTCCCCATAACCTTTGACTCCCTTATCATTCAAAAATTTGTCTCTCTCCACCTTGAATATATTCAATGACCCAGCCTCCACAAGCTCTCTGAGACAGAGAATTCCAAAGATTTACGACACTCCAAGAGAAGAAATTCCTCTACATCAGCTCTGTTTTAAATGGGCGACCCCTTAGCCTGAAACAATGCCCCCGGGTTCTAGATTCCCCCACGAGCGGAAACATCCTGACGTTCGAAGGCCTTAAAAGTTCAATGTTTGCTCACACTGCCTGTAGCTGACTGCAGGACCCGATTTAGGAAGAAGGAAAGAACTTGCATTTTTATAGCACCTTTAATGAGCTCAGGCCATCGAAAGCGCGTCACTGCCAATGAAGCCTCTCCCTCTTAGGCAGTCTCTCGGAGTTGGGGATAACTTGCTTCCACACTAAAAATGAGTTCTCAGGTGACTGGTGAGTCCGATGCGGGACTTACAGTCTCTGTCACAGGTGGGGCAGACGGAGGTTGAAGGCACGGGTGGGTGGGGTGCTTGGTTTTTTAGTGCGCTTCTTCCGCTGTTTGTGCTTGGCCTCCGCGTCCTCCCAGCGAAGAGACTCGAGGTGTTCGTCTTCTCCTCCACTTTGGGTGGTCATAGGCCAGGAATTCCCAGGTGTCGGTGGGGATGTTACACTTTTTCAAAGAGGCGTTGAGGGTGTCGGTGAAGCATTTCCTCTGCCCACCTGGGACTCGCTTGCTGTGTTGGAGCTCCGAGTAGAGCGTTTGTTTTAGGAGTCTCGTGTCGGGCATGCGGACAATGTGGCCCGTCCAGCGAAACTGATTGAGCGTGGTCAGTGCTTCGATGCTGGGGATATTGGCCTGAGCGAGAACATTGACATGTGCGCCTGTCCTGCCAAGGGATTTGCAGGATCTTGCGGAGGCAGCGTTGGTGGTACTTCTCTGGTGCTTTGAGGTGCCTGCTGTATATAGTCCATTTCTCTGAGCCATATAGAAGGGCGGGTATCACCACTGCTCTGTACACCTTGAGCTTGGTGCCGGGTTTGAGGTCCTGGTCTTCAAACACTCTCTTCCTCAGGCGACCGAAGGCTGCACTGGCACACTGAAGGTGGTGTTAACATAGGCATAGAAAACATAGAAAATAGATGCAGGAGTAGGCCATTCGGCCCTTCGAGCCTGCACCACCATTCAATAAGATCATGGCTGATCATTCCCTCAGTACCCCTTTCCTGCTTTCTCTCCATACCCCTTGATCCCTTTAGCCGTAAGGGCCATATCTAACTCCCTCTTGAATATATCCAATGAACTGGCATCAACAACTCTCTGCGGCAAAGAATTCCACAGGTTAACAACCCTCTGAGTGAAGAAGTTTCTCCTCATCTCAGTCCTAAATGGCCTACCCCGTATCCTAAGACTGTGTCCCCTGGTTCTGGACTTCCCCAACATCGGGAACAATCTACCTGCATCTAACCTGTCCCATCCCGTCAGAATTTTGTATATTTCTATGAGATCCCCTCTCATCCTTCTAAACTCCAATGTATAAAGGCCCAGTTGACCCAGTCTCTCCTCATATGTCAGTCCGGCCATCCCGGGAATAAGTCTGGTGAACCTTCGCTGCACTCCCTCAGGGAATATTGTTGTGTAGGCATGCCTGTTCACTGTGTGATGTCTGTAACACTGTCATACAACATTAAATGTACCCTTGTACTGTACACACCTTACCGGTACACTAGAGGGTGCTGTTGCTGGAGACCCAGGGGTTGCTTACACACGGCAGGTAACCCAGTATAAAAAGGAACACACAGCTTGTTGTCGTCACTCAGGAGCTGCTAATAAAGGACTGCAGGTCTGCACAGTTTAAGTACCATACACTGCCTTGTGGACTCATTACTAAAGTTGCCTACATACACTACAACTGGCGACGGGAATACAGGATCACGAACTACACGCTCAACATGTCTAACCTCAGCAACTTTCAGCAGTTTACAGAGGGGGAAGATTGGGACGCTTTTGTGGAAAGATTGGAACACTTCTTTATAGCCAACAACCTGGACGGGGACACACCAGCCACACTACCGAACAAACGCAGGGCCATCCTGCTTAGCAGTTGTGGGCCCACCATCTACGGTCTCGTCAGGGACTTACTAGCCCTGGAGAAGACAACCACCAAGAGCTATGAGGAACTTGTAACAATCATACAGGAACAACTAAAACCAAAAGAAAGTATCCTCACAGCCAGGCACCGGTTCTACACTTACCGGCGACCTGAGGGCCAAGAAATTGCCAAGTATGCTGCACACTTAAGAAGACTAGCTGCATCGTGTGAGTTTGGCGACCACCTCAATGAAGCACTAAGGGACATATTTGTCATCGGAATCAGCCATGAAGGTCTCCTACACAAATTGTTCTTGGCTGACATCATGGTCACCCTGCAGAAAGCAATTCAAGTGAGCCAGGCCTACATGGTTTCGGCCAGCGACTCCAGGCGAATACTGACCCAGGACTCTAAACCGGCGAGCGCAGTGCACCGCATGGACACTTCAAAAGGCAGAAATTATGCCCCGAGTCCGGGAACCCTGAGTCCGCCACATGGGGCAAACTGGATGGCCCCGTGCTGGCGCTGTGGAGGAAACCACAGGGCCCACCAGTGCCGCTACAAAGACTATGCATGCAAAGGCTGCAAAGAAAAAAGGCACCTTCAGAGAATGTGCAGAAAAGGCTGTACTCCCTGTGTCTCTGATGAGTTGGCTAATCACCGGGGCTCCGACACAGATGAAGATGAAGCTGCTCAAACCCTGGGAGAGGAGTATGGAATCTTTACCTGCTCTACTGGAAGTTCTCCGTGGATGATGGAAGTGGACATCGACGGGGTCCCAGTCTCCATGGCGATCGACACAGGGGCGAGCCAGTCTGTGATGAGCCAAAAGACCTTTGAAAAAATTTGGAGGAATCCTGCCACTCGACCAAAACTGTCACCTGTCCAGGCAAAGCTGCTCACCTATACCAAAGGTAAAATCCAAATCACTGGCAGTGTAGATGTCCAGATCTCCCAGGGCGGCGTGTTGCACAAACTCCCCCTGTGGATTGTAGCCGTTGACGGTCCCACACTGCTGGGCAGGAATTGGATGAACCGGGTCCACATCAGGCGAAGTGGTGCTGTGGAAGAAAAGAGCACCACAAAATGGCAGCAGCAGCACAAGCAGCAGGACACCTGCATTCAAAATGGCCTCCTCCATGCCACGAGTCAACATGGAGGAGCATCGTGTGACATCGAGCAGCCAATCGGATTTGAAGGTTCCCTTAAAGGAGACCGGTAACTAAAAAAATTTAAAGGGGAAGTTCCAACTATTTGAGTACACGGACTTTAAAGCTAAAGATGCGATTAAAGGGTGCAAGTATGAAAATGTATGCAATGTAACCATGAATTGTGAAGCTGGTTTAACTAATGTGACTAATGAGATGAATGCAGGTGTCAGTAAGGTTAAGAACAAGTTCATTATGCTTAACAATAATGATAGAGATTGTGAAATGCCTATTGTAACCATGTCTGTTGAAACCAGGACACCCAAAAGTGATGCAGGTGCTAGAATGTATAATGCAGGCTCGACTATGTGTGATCAGAGCCAAGGTGTCATGTATACCGGTAGGACACTGCCAAAGGACATTTGGTCCTACAGGGACCATGCTAATGCCAATGGAATCTCCCTGCGGGAGACCCCCAGGTCTAGCAGGCTACCTGACCATGTAGCGTGGACTTTTGGAATGAATGTGATGCCCCTTGCAGGACACACACACACAGCCAGTGGGAGCAGACCCACTGCAGGGACAGTGGTCAATGGGCAGCCCAGCCACCACCAATGGTAACCTGCACCAGACCAGCCCTACAGCCCCTAGCCACCAGGGCCAACACCAGAAGCATGAGGCCAATACCCTCCAGCTTCCCTGGCAAATCCTGGGATGACCTGACCCTCATCCCCACTGGTGGACAAGGAGCCCACCCAGTCTTGTGGCCCTGCCCACCACCCCACAACTACCCACATCACAGTGTATACACACCACCCACTGCTGCCGTGGCTACCTCCCCGAGGGATCCCACAACAGTGACACCCACTTGGTTTGTGTGTGAGGGAGGGGAAACGTAAGAGGCCAGCCTCAAGCACAGGGGTCACACCTGGCAACCACACAACCCTCACCACAACCTCCCATAGCCCACCACTGATCACCTCCCCTGGTCATGACAACTAGGATATGGAAAATGCTCAGAGGAGAGTATTGTTGTGGAGGCATGCCTGTTCACTGTGTGATGTCTGCAACACTGTCATGCAACATTGAATGTACCCTTGTATTGTACACACCTTACCGGTACACTAGAGGGTGCTGTTGCTGGGGACCCAGGGGTTGCCTGCACACGGCAGGTAACCCAGTATAAAAAGGAACACACAGCTTGTTGTCGTCACTCAGGAGCTGCTAATAAAGGACTGCACGTCTGCACAGTTTAATTCCGTACACTGCCTTGTGGAGTCATTACTAAAGGTGCCTACATTCACTACACTGGACCACG
The DNA here is from genome assembly GCF_044704955.1 of Pristiophorus japonicus. Lineage (NCBI taxonomy): Eukaryota > Metazoa > Chordata > Chondrichthyes > Pristiophoridae > Pristiophorus > Pristiophorus japonicus. The sequence continues at coordinate 246,710,414 of NC_091982.1, forward strand.
GCAGCAGTTATTTCTAAAGGTGCCGACATACACTACACACTCAATAGCAAAAACGTCCTTCGTCAGATTAGGAGACCAAAATTGAACACAATATTTCAGGTGAGGCCTCACCAAGGCCCTGTACAAATGCAATAAGACCTCTCTGCTCCTATACTCAAATAACCCTAGCTATGAAGGCCAACATACCATTTACCTTCTTTACCACCTGCTGCACCTGTATGCCAGCCTTCAATGACTGATGAATCATGACACCCAGGTCTCGTTGCACCTCCCCTTTTCCTAATCTGCCACCATTCAGATAATATTCTGCCTTCGCGTTTTTGCCCCCAAAGTGGATAACCTCACATTTATCCATATTATACTGCATCTGCCATGCATTTGCCCACTCACCTAACCTGTCTAAGTCACCTTGCAGCCTCTTAGCATCCTCCTCACAGCTCACACCGCCATCCAGTTTAGTGTCATCTGCAAACTTGGAGATTACACTCAATTCCTTCATCTAAATCATTGCATATAAAGAGCTGGGGTCCCAGCACTGAGCCCTGCGGCACCCCACTAGCCACTGCCTGCCATTCTGAAAAGGACCTGTTTATCCCGACTCTCTGCTTCCTGTCTGCCAACCAGTTCTCTATCCACGTCAGCATATTATCCCCAATATCATGTGCTTTGATTTTGCACACCAATCTCTTATGTGGAACCTTGTCAAAAGCCTTTTGAAAGTCCAAATACACCACATCCACTGGTTCTTCCTTGTCCACTCTACTAGTTACATACTCAAACAATTCCAGAAGATTTGTCAAGCATGATTTCCCCTTCATAAATCCATGCTGACTTGGACCGATCCTGTCACTGCTTTCCAAATGCTCTGCTATTTCATCCTTAATAATTGATTCCAACATTTTCCCCACTACTGATGTCAGGCTAACCGGTCTATAATTACCCGCTTTCTCTCTCCCTCCCTTTTTAAAAGTGGTGTTACATTAGCTACCCTCCAGTCCATAGGAACTGATCCAGAGTCGCTAGACTGTTGGAAAATGATCACCAATGTATCAACTATTTCTAGGGCCACTTCCTAAGTACTCTGGGATGTAGACTATCAGGACCTGGGGATTTATCAGCCTTCAATCCCATCAATTTCCCGAACACAATTTCCTGCCTAATAAAGATATCTTTCAATTCCTCCTTCTCACGAGACCCTCGGTCCCCTCGTACTTTTGGAAGGTTATTTGTGTCTTCCTTCGTGAAGACAGAACCAAAGTATTTTTTCAATTGGCTTGCCATTTCTTTGTTCCCCATTATAAATGCACCTTAATCCAACTGCAAGGGACCTATGTTTGTCTTCACTAATCTGTTTCTCTTCACATATCTATAGTCAGTTTTTATGTTCCCAGCACGCTTCTTCTCGACTCTATTTTCCCCCTCTTAATTAAACACTTTGTCCTCCTCTGCTGAATTGTAAATTTTTCCCAGTCCTCAGGTTTGTTGCTTTTTCTGGCCAATTTATATGCCTCTTCCTTAGATTTAACACTATCCTTAATTTCACTTGTTAGCCACAGTTGAGCCACCTTCCCCATTTTATTTTTACTCCAGACAGGGATGTACAATTGCTGAAGTTCATCCATGTGATCTTTAAATGTTTGCTATTGCCTATCCACCCGTCAACCCTTTAAGTATCATTTGCCAGTCTACTCTAACCAATTCACACCTCAAACCATCGAAGTTACCTTTCCTTAAATTCAGGACCTTAGTTTCTGAATTAACTTTCACTCTCCATCCTAATAAAGAATTCTACCATGTTATGGTCACTCTTCCCCAAGGGATCTTACACAACAAGATTGCTAATTAGTCCTTTCTCATTACACATCACCCAGTCTAGGATGGCCAGCTCCCTGGTTGGTTCCTCGACATATTGGTCTAGAAAACCATCACTATTACACTCCAGGAAATCCTCCTCCACCGCATTGCTACTAGTTTGGTTAGCCCAATCAATATGTAGATTAAAGTCACCCATGATAACTGCTGTACCTTTATTACATGCATTCCTTTTTTCTTGTTTGATGCTGTCCCCAACCTTACTACTACTGTTTGGTGGTCTGTACACAACTCCCACTAGCGTTTTCTGCCCCTTGATATTCCGCAGCTCCACCCATACCGATTCCACATCATCCAAGCTAATGTCCTTTCTTACTATTGCATTAATTTCCTCTTTAACCAGCAATGCCACTCCACCTCCTTTTCCTTTCTGTCTATCCTTCCTAAATGTTGAATACACCTGGATGTTGAGTTCCCAGCCTTGGTCACCCTGGAGCCATGTCTCCGAGATGCCAATTACATCATACCCGTTAACTGCTATCTGCGCAGTTAATTCGTCCACCTTATTACGAATACTCCTCGCATTGAGGCACAAAGCCTTCAGCATTGTCTTTCTAACACACTTTGCCCCTTTAGAATTTTGCTATAATGTGGCTCTTTTTGGTTTTTGCCTTGGGTTTCTCTGCCCTTCACTTTTACTTTTCTTCTTTCTATCTTTTGCTTCTGCCCCCATTCTACTTCCCTCTGTCTCCCTGCATAGGTTCCCATCCCCCTGCCATATTAGTTTAACTCCTCCCCAACAGCACTAGCAAACACTCCCCCTAGGTCATTGGTTCCGGTCCTGCCCAGGTGCAGACCGTCCGGTTTGTACTGGTCCCACCTTCCCCAGACCGGTTCCAATGTCCCAGGAATTTGAATCCCTCCCTGCTGCACCATTCCTCAAGCCATGTATTCATCTGAGCTATCCTGTGATTCCTACTCTGTCTAGCACGTGGCACTGGTAGCAATCCTGAGATTACTACTTTTGAGGTCCTACTTTTTAATTTAGCTCCTAGCTCCCTAAATTCGCCTTGTAGGACCTCATCCCTTTTTTTTATCTATATCGTTGGTACCTATATGCACCACGACAACTGGCTGTTCACCCTCCCTTTTCACAATGCCCTGCACCCGCTCCAAGACATAGAAACATAGATAATAGGTGCAGGAGTAGGCCATTCGGCCCTTCGAGCCTGCACCACCATTCAGTATAATCATGGCTGATCATGCAACTTCAGTACCCCATTCCTGCTTTCTCTCCTTAACCCTTGATCCCTTTAGCCATAAGGGTCACATCTAACTCCCTTTTGAATATATCTAACGAACTGGCCTCAACAACTTTCTGTGGTAGAGAATTCCACAGGTTCACCACTCTCTGGGTGAAGAAGTTTCTCCTCAGCTCGGTCCTAAATGGCTTACCCCTTATGCTTAGACTGTGACCACCGGTTCTGGACTTCCCCAACATCGGGAAAATTCTTCCTGCATCTAACCTGTCCAATCCCATTAGAATTTGATATGTTTCTATGAGATCCCCTCTCATTCTTCTAAATTCCAGTGACTATAAGCCTAGTCGATCCAGTCTTTCTTCATATGTCAGTCCTGCCATCCTGGGAATCAGTCTGGTGAACCTTCGCTGCACTCCCTCAATAGCAAGAATGTTCTTCCTCAGATTAGGAGACCAAAACTGTGCACAATATTCAAGGTGTGGCCTCACCAAGGCCCTGTACAACTGCAGTAAGACCTCCGTGCTCCTATACTCAAATCCTCTCGCTATGAAGGCCAATATGCCACTTGCCTTCTTCACCGCCTGCTGCACCTGCATGCAAGGGCAGACCTCATGATCGATGTCTGCCCTTGCTGATAGTATGCTCCAGAGGAAGCTTAGTCAATATTATGACTTGCAGAAACATGGCAGCCAATTTGTGCACACAGACAGCAATGAGACCGTCCCACACGAAGGTGGTTGATTCTTAACTGCCCTCTGCAGTGGACTCGCAAGCCACATCGTTCAGAGTGAGCTGGGCACGGGAAATAAACACCAGCCTTTCCAGCAACGGCCACGTCCCGAGATTGAATGCATTTTAAATGAAACCTCCTCCATTGAAAAGTTAACCTGCGAGCTGCGGCCAATTGCCAGCCCTCAACAGTTGTGTGGGAAGGTGCTTCACAACCCCGACGCCCCCTGCCCCATGCAGCAGGACGCGGGCACTGTCTGTTTGTAAACACAGCCCCATTGTCGGAGCGGCAGAGGCCGTGGGTCATGCTGCCTGATTTCCCCGCCTAATTACAAGTCAGGTCCCCGAAGGGATTCCGATTATGTGAGGAAAAAAGTTCAATCACACAGCCGAGGGGATCAACAGATAGATTTTTTTTAAATAAATGTGAAAACTGGTTTGGCAAGTGCAGGGCTGGTTTGAAGTCTGAAAGTGGAAGGGGGATAGTAAATCTTTCTGAGACCCCCTGCCTCACAGGTAGGAGGAAGTATGAGGGTCTGAGTCCTTGGCTCTTTGTGTTTGTTTAATAGGAGACTAATGAATCAGTTGGACACCACTCGTTGTGCACTCAGCACGGGCCTGGGCTCACAGACTGTCAAGTGACATTTAACCCTTTTTATTATTCTGCAAACCCCAGATTAAAGTAACAGAGAAATAGGCTCACAGTCGCACTCATGTCTCTCCACCCCGCAGCCACACCAGCCCCATCCCCCACCCCGCAGCCCCACCCTCAGCCCCACCACCAACCCCCATCCTCAGCACCACCCCCTCAAACTCCCCCATCCCATATTGTTTTACGGGCAATATGATATTAAAGGGATACCGTCTACATGAAAACTAACATTGCTTGTCAAATTTTACTGTATTTAGGGACAAAAAGAAAGAAAGGAAGGAAGGAAGGAAAGAAAGAATGAAAGAAAGAAAGAAAGGAAGGAAGAAAGGAAATAAAAGAAAGAAAAGAAAGAAAGAAAGAAAGAAATAATTAATTGTATTGTTACAGCACCTTTCACCATCTCAGGACATCCCAGAGCTCCCCACAGCCAATGAAGTGCTTTTTGAAGTGTATCACTGTTGTATTATGGGAAACGCAGCAGCTAATGTGCACAGCAAGATCCCACAATTAGCTATGTGATCATGACCAGCGAGTCATTTGTTGATGATGTTGGTTGAGGGGCTAATGTTGGCCAGGACACCGGGGAGAACTCCCCTGCTCTTCTTCGAAATTAGATCTTTTACGCTCACCTGAAAGGGCAGAGGGGGTTTAACATCTCATCCAAAAGACGGCAGCTACGACAATGCGGCGCTCCCTCAGTACGGCCCCTCCAACAGTGCAGCACTCCCTCAGTACTGCCCCTCCAACAGTGTGGCGCTCCCTCAGTACTGCCCCTCCATCAGTGCGGCGCTCCCTCAGTACTGCCCCTCCGACAGTGCAGCGCTCCCTCAGTACTGCCCCTCCGACAATGCGGTGCTCCCTCAGTACTGCACTGTGAGGCAGATCGGGTTGGGTACTCCAGTCTCTGGACTGGGACTTGAAGATTCATGTGTTGTCTTCATCAAAGAGGCAGTTGACACAACTCCGTGTCACGTGATTTTGTTTCACACCCTAACCAAGAAACTTTCCCTTCAACCTGGAGAAGTTTGAAAGAAAGTGCTGAAGCCAATGGATGCATTATAACCTACGACCAATGTTCTCGCGAAGCTGCATGGCTGTATGGAGGTCCCACACAGGCTGAATGGAAGGTTTTACACATGCACAAAAGTTTGAACAGGACCACGAATCCAAAAAATAGTGGAAACGTTGCCTAAGACACGCAATGGGTTAAAGAGGCGTAACACCCCCCCCCCCCCTTTGTAGGAAGAGTTCAAACAAATTAATTGGGTGTTATCCCTTTAATGAGGTATTGAGCATTGGGGATCTCAGGCAGATTAAAGGGCTATTTATTATCCCCCAATAGGGATTGTACAGGGTGAACATAAGAACATAAGAAATAGGAGCAGGAAAAGCCATTTAGCCCCTCGAGCCTGCTCCGCCATTCAATAAGATCATGGCTGATCTGATCTTGGCCTCAACTCCACTTTCCTGCCCGCTCCCCATAACCCTTTATTTCCCTATCGCTCAAAAATCTGCCTATTTCCCCCTTAAATATATTCAATGACCCAGCCTCCACAGCTCTCTGGGGCAGAGAATTCCAAAGATTCACGACCCTCTGAGAGAAGAATTTCCTCCTCATTTCTATTTTAAATGGGTGACCCCTTATTGTGAAACTTTGCCCCCTAGTTCCAGATTCCCCCACGAGGGGAAACATCCTCTCTACATCTACCCTGTCAAGCCCCCTCAGAATCTTATATGTTTCAGTAAGATCACCTCTCATTCTTCTAAACTCCAATGAGTATAGGCCCAACTTGCTCAACCTTTCTTCATGTGGGCAACCCCTTCATCTCAGAAATCAACCTGGTGAACCTTCTCTGAACGGCCTCCAATGATAGGGAAGGCGGCTGGACAAAGGGGCATTTTCTGCTGTGAAGTGTAAAGCCATCTTTTCTCTCCTCCGTGCGGGGTCCGGATTATTCCTGCTTGTGCTAGGCCCTAACTAGTTGGGTGGTCCAGGCTGGCCAGGCAATGTGAAGCTACCCAGTGCTGTGTGCCTGTGTAGTTTGCTCTAGTTAAACACCAGGGGCCCGAACTTGATGAAGGCCCCCGCCTGCCCAAATGCCGCCTAAAGGACCCGTCGGTGTCCGCCGAGGTCCCTGACGGTTCTTTGGGTGGGATTTTCATCGAGAGGTCCCTCGAAGTTCGGTGGGTGGCAAATCCGCGCCGTACACCGCCAATCTGTGCGGCAGCGGGCGGGAGCTCTCATTCTCGGCGGCAGAGACATTTGCCGCCCGAGTGCCGCCGAGTCGAGCCCACGGCGGGTCGAAACCCTGAAAATAAAAACCATCACCAACAAAAAAAAAACGTCTGACGACATTCAGGGACCCCCCACCCAGGTAAGTATCTGTCAAGAAATAATTTAAATAAACTTCACTTACCTTTTTTTTACAGAATCTTGACACTCACCATTCAGGACAGAGCAGCCTCCACGCGGTCTCCAGCTAACTCCCGCCCACACCGGCCTGGCATCTCGGCGGGCGGGAGTCTCCTTACGCACATCGGCCGTCTGCTGACGGGACTGGACAGGTTAGATGCAGGAAGAATGTTCCCGATGTTGGGGAAGTCCAGAACCAGGGGTCACAGTCTAAGGGGTAAGGGGTAAGCCATTTAGGACCGAGATGAGGGGAAACTTCTTCACCCAGAGAGTGGCGAACCTGTGGAATTCCCTACCACAGAAAGTTGTTGAGTCCAGTTCGTTATATTCAAAAGGGAGTTAGATGTGGCCCTTACGGCTCAAGGGATCAAGGGGCATGGAGAGAAAGCAGGAATGGAGTACTAAAGTTGCAAAAATGATCAGCCATGATCATATTGAATGGCGGTGCAGGCTCAAAGGGCCGAATGGCCTACTCCTGCACCTATTTTCTATGTTTCTATGTTTCCCGCCGGCTCGCCACTCCCGCCCGCTCCAGGCCACGTCGATACTGGCGCTGGGCGGTTCGAGCAGAGGAATGTCGGCGACAGTGGGTGACAGTGGGCGGTAAGTTCTTCAATTTCGGCCCCCAGGTCTCTGAGGCTTGGCGCCACCAGTATGGGCCTGGGTTAGCTGGAGGCTGCCCCGATGAGGCTTTCTCAGCCGTCTGGTGTGGGACCGGTGATGGCTTTCTGTCGGTCAGACGCCCGGCTGTCCAAATTAATCTATTTCCTACCACTTCTTTTTTCCGCTGCTATCTCTCTCAGGAACAGACAGAGGCCGTTCAGCCCCTCGAGCCTGTTATGCCATTCAATCAGATCACAGCCGATCTGCACCTCAACTCCAGCTACCCGCCTTTGCTCCATATCCCTCGATACCCTTACCCAACACAAATCTCTCCATCTCAGGCTTGAACTCCAATTGACCAATTTTGAGGGAGAGAGTTCCAAAATTGTACCACCATTTCTTTTACGCCCGTCTCATGTTCACTCTCAGTAACTGGCATTGAAAGCCCTTGAATCTTTGCTGGGCTATTCCACTGAAGGAGCATCACTTGACCGCCACAAGTATGCAATTTCCCGAAAGCGGTCATTGGGTAGAGATCAGGGCGGGAACCCCCCCTGCCCCCCACACCCACCCTAACCCAGTGGTGCTGAGGCTAATTCCAGCACCCTCAGCATTCTCCCAGCTAATTGGGCACAAGCCACCTCTTGTAGCTGAATGGTGTCAGCTGACTCTCGGTTAGTAAAGGCCTCAATATCGCTGTCAAATATTATTTGCTAACGCTGTTGTGAAAGGCCTTTGGGACTTATCACTGCATTAAAGGCATTGTGTTACAAAGTATTTGCAGCACAGAAACAGGCCATTCGGCCCATCAGGTCCATGGCGGTGTTTATGCTCCACACGAGCCTCCTCCCACCCCTCTTCATCTCACCCCATCAGCATATCCTTCTATTCCTTTCTCCCTCATGTGTTTATCTAGCTTCCTAGCTTCCCTTTAAATGCATCTATACTATTCACCTCAATCACTCCCTGTGGTCGCAAATCCACATTCTCACCACTCTCTGGGTAAAGACGTTTCTCCTGAATTCCCTCTTGCATTTATTAGTGTCTATCTTATATTTATGGCCTCTAGTTCTGCTCTTGCCCACAAGTGGAAAAATCTTCTCTTCACCTACCCTATCAAAACCTTTCATCATTTTACAGACCTCTATCGGGTCACCTCTCAGCCTTCTCTTTTCTGGACAAAAGAGCCCCCACCTGTTCATCCTTTCCTGTTATTTATAACCTCTCCGTTCTGGTATCATTCCAGTAAATCCTTTTTCTACCTTCTCCAGTGCCCCTATATCCTTTTTGTAATATGGAGGCCAGAACTATTCACAGTACTCCAAGTGTGGTCTAACCAAGGTTCAATACAAGTTCAACATGATCCTACTATAGCGACGAAAGTTGTAAATAGTGAAACTCAATTCAACAAATCTGCTAGCTTCTTGGCTAGATGTGGCAAGTTACAAAAGTCCTATCGGGGAGAGTCTCTGTCACCCTGACCCTACTTGATCTGGCCTACACATGGCCCCAGTTCACAGTATATAGCTGAGGCATAATATCGCTGTTCATATCCTGATTAAAATCCCTTAGTGCCTGGGAGCTTTAAACAACTGCAGGGAGGAATTTAGTACAAGTGTGTTTCCTGTTTACATATGAACCAACGGATGGAGAGATCAACCCCGTGACCTTCTCTGACATTCAGTGGTACTCTCACATCTCCACCTTTGCTAAATCTGCCCCGAAGAAGTTTTTTTTGTGCCGAACACATTGTTTCCCCCATGACAACCCTTAACTCTCTGTGAAGCACTTGTCCGTCCCAACTGTCAATACTACCAGCATATCAGGAGAGCCTGTTGTAACAACTTCTCTGGCCAAGATTGTCGCCTGATAAATGGAAGATTTCTCATCTCTAGCCCCCTGCCCACACTCTCTCTCCCCAGTCCAACCTTCCTTGTCACCCTGTTTTATCCATTCTACAGTTCCCATCACCTAAAATATCCAAATTTAAAACGGCCAGTCGCCCATACTGGCTAAAAAGTGATAACCATTATCCACTTGCATTAACATCAATTTCAAAGTTGACGGTTATAGTGCTTAAGGGCTCCATTTATTTTGGGCAGAAACAGCCGTGCTTTCCCACTAGTTCACACCTGGGGGGCTAGAAATTAAACTCATTTGCGGTTCCTGTCAGCACCCACAGAGGGTGCTAATGAGGGCGCGAATGCCTTACCGCCCGGGCATGGTGCTGATAATGCCTCCTGCCATATTGGGCGGGAGTTTAGCAGTGGCGCTGCAGCTTTGCGCCCGGAGACCGTGACGCGATCGCCGCGCGCGTCGCCCCGTCCCCGAAATTCACTCCTGCCCCCCGCAGCAGCGACGGCCGCAAACACCGACTGCTGGAGGAGCCGCGTCTCGGGCGGCCGGCCGCTACCGGGACCACGGTTAAAGGTCAGGTGGCCGAGTGAAAAATGAAAAAAAAAACCACTTATCTTCTTGTTGCCGCTGCCGATCTGGTTTCTTCGCGGAGTCCTGGCCACCATCGCTCAGCCCGGTGCTCTGCTGGTCACACGGGGAAATTCGCTCCCCAGAGGGGTCCAGGTAGACCCCGTTTTCATCTGCAGAGTCGGCAGCATGGGCCCTCCCCTTTAAGTGAGGGGGGGTGGGGGGCGGCGGGGTCCCTCGGATGCGGCATCCCTGCATGGCCCAGTGTGCTGAGCTGTGAGGCGTCCGCCCCATTACCGCCCCAGGAAGGAGGTGGAGCACTTGATTTAACCATCCCCTTCCTTCCGGGTTCGGTAACCCCAATATTTGGCTTGGGGCAAGACTTCAGTGCCTGGCGCGAAGTCACGTGCCTCCCGACTATTACCTCCCCCAAACGGGGCGATGCGGAATTTCGACCCGATATTCTCTGAACGTTGCTCTTAAGTCGCTGCCTAGGCTCCAAATATCTGGTGCTACAGACTCTACCTTCCTCTTAAATCCTCGCTATGTTGAAATCAACTCATCGCACTGTCTCTCGCTCTAAAATTCCTTCCCATGACCTCAAAAGTGTCCACCTCTTGCAAGCTCGCGTGCCTTCCATTCCTTTTTACAAGCTACACATAAGAACATAAGAAAAAGGAGCAGGAGTAGGCCATTCGGCCCCTCGAGCCTGCTCCACCATTCAGTGAGATTATGGCTGATCACCTACATCAACTCTGCTTTCCCGCCCAATCTCCATATCCCCCGATTCCACCAGAGTTCAAAAATCTATCGATCTCAGCCTTGAATATTCTCATCGACCGAGCATTCATAGCCCTCTGGGGTAGAGAATTCCAAAGATTCACAACCCTCTGAATGAAGAAATTGCTCCTCATCTCGGTCTGAAATGGCTGACCCCTTATTCTATGAGCTAGATTTTACACTTTTGTGCATATCGCCAAAAATGGGCGTTATTTCCGGCGTGGGTGGTAAAAATGAGTTTTCGGATCGCCTGCTTCTCGCCCATTCTCAAAGCACATAGTCTCCATTTTTGAAATTGGGCGTTACCACGAGCGATACGAAATGGGCGGTAGTGTTAACTCTCGCTGACCTTCTGCCATAAAGTGTCGCCGTCCTTAGCAACGGCATGGCAACGCTCGATTCCCACGATTCAGGAGGTCAAGGGACATCATGATATGCGCAGAAGAGGAGACAGAGAGAGAGGGAGCTGAGAGGGACTGAAGGCATGTGTGGCTGTGGTGTGGCTGCTTTGGGAGGAAGGAGGGAGAGTTTAGAGCTTTACAGCAAATAGGGAAACAAAAATTAGCTGTTACCAGCCACATATTTGCCCGAATTAGGCCTATAATGGAGGGAGAGGAGGAGGCATCACAGCACGCTGTGGAGACTGACGCTGGTGAGAGCAGTGAAGTGGGAGAGGAGCACATTGGAGGGTGCAAAAGAGCGAGGAGGTTCTCGGACGAGGCAAATGCCTCCCTCCTG